>NC_068434.1:46796595-47164720 GCF_023373465.1 Oncorhynchus keta
AGATAACTCTTCGTGTTGTTGTTTGTTTAGAGTTTTCCCAGAAGGGGTTAGATTCTATGGATTCTTCAATTATATTGAACTGATTTCTGACGTGCTGTTCCTTCTTTTTCAGGAGTGTATTTCTGTATTGTTTTTGTGATTCACCATAGTGAAGGTGTAGGCTCAGGTGTTCTGGGTCTCTATGTTTTTGGTTGGATAGCTTTCTCAATTTCCTACTTAGGTTTTGCATTCTTCATCAAACCATTTTTCATTGTTCTTCATTTTCTTAGGTTGTCTGATTGACATTTCTAGATTTGCTTGGGAAGCTGAGGGGTCAAATATACTGTTTAGGTTTTATAATGCCAAGTTTACACCTTCATATGAAATATATTGTCCAGGAAATAGTCTAGAAAGGGATTTAATTTGTTGATGCTTAATAGTTTTTTGGTAGATTCCCACACCACTTTTCTTCCTTCTACACTACCAGTCAAAAGTTTAATAACACCTACTCATTCAAGGGTTTTTCTTTATTTTTACTATTTTCTACATTGTAGAATAATAGTGACGACATTCAAAACTATGAAATAACACATATGGAATCATGTAGTAACCAAAAGAGTGTTAAATGAATCTAAATATATTTTATATTTGAGATTCTTCAAATAGCCACCCTTTGCATTGATGACAGCTTTGCACACTCTACACCGGTAGTTTATTGCATTTCTTAATATTTTTTAGTTCCTTTGCCTTTGATGCCTCATGATTGAGCAAAGCTCTGTTCAAGTAGAGTGTGATTTTGCTGTGATCTGATACGGGTGTCAGTGGACTGAATGCTCTGAGAGACTCTGGGTTGAGGTCAGTGATAAAGTAGTCTACAGTACTACTGCCAAGAGATGAGCTATATGTGTACCTACCATAGGAGTCGCCTCAAAGCCAACTATAGTCTTGACTTTCTTCAGCTTCTTAGGGACAGGCCCCTTTTTTCTCCACTTCCTGTCTGAATAAACTGCCTGTAGCTCTGGCTCTGAAGCCAGGATATGCAGGATATGCATATAATTGGTACCATTGGAAATAAAACACTTTGAAGTTGTTAAAATAATGTATAAGAATATAACACAATAGATATGGTAGGAGAAAGGTCATGTTGAAAATTAGCTCCCTGGATGCAATTCCTATGGTTTCTACTGGGTGTTCAAGGATTCAGGCTTGTAACTTTAAAAACTAATAGTAGAATGACACAGTTTTCGAAATTCGTGTTTCCGTGCGCCATGAAGACATTATGCACCTGCTAAAATCGGTTTCCTATTGAACCTACTTCTTTCCTAAATAAATATTACAGTTTGATTACATTTTAGGGTATCTGAGGAGTAAATAAAAACATATTTTGACTTGTTGAAGCAAAGTTTAGGGGTAGATTTTCAGATTTCTTTCTCTGCAAATTGAACGAGTGGATTACTCAAACCGATGGCACCAACTAAACTGACTTTTTGGGATATAAATAAGGATTTTATCTAACAAAACGACACTACATATTATAGCTGGGACCCTTTGGATGACAAATCAGAGGAAGATTTTCAAAAAGTAAGTGAATATTTAATTGTTATATGTGAATGTATGAAACCTGTGCTGGTGGAAAAATATTTTGATGTGGGGTGCCGTCCTCAAACAATCGCATAGCATGTTTCCGCTGTAATTGCTATTCTAAATAAGACATTGCAGTTAGATTAACAAGAATTTAAGCTTTCAGACGATATTTTTTTATTTATTTTTATTTATTTCACCTTTATTTAACCAGGTAGGCAAGTTGAGAACAAGTTCTCATTTACAATTGCGACCTGGCCAAGATAAAGCAAAGCAGTTCGACAGATACAACGACACAGAGTTACACATGGAGTAAAACAAACATACAGTCAATAATACAGTATAAACAAGTCTATATACAATGTGAGCAAATTAGGTGAGAAGGGAGGTAAAGGCAAAAAAGGCCATGGTGGCAAAGTAAATACAATATAGCAAGTAAAACACTGGAATGGTAGTTTTGCAATGGAATAAAAATAATGGGGTGCAAAGGAGCAAAATAAATAAATAAATTAAATACAGTTGGGAAAGAGGTAGTTGTTTGGGCTAAATTATAGGTGGGCTATGTACAGGTGCAGTAATCTGTAAGATGCTCTGACAGTTGGTGCTTAAAGCTAGTGAGGGAGATAAGTGTTTCCAGTTTCAGAGATTTTTGTAGTTCGTTCCAGTCATTGGCAGCAGAGAACTGGAAGGAGAGGCGGCCAAAGAAAGAATTGGTTTTGGGGGTGACTAGAGAGATATACCTGCTGGAGCGTGTCCTACAGGTGGGAGATGCTATGGTGACCAGCGAGCTGAGATAAGGGGGGACTTTACCTAGCAGGGTCTTGTAGATGACATGGAGCCAGTGGGTTTGGCGACGAGTATGAAGCGAGGGCCAGCCAACGAGAGCGTACAGGTCGCAATGGTGGGTAGTATATGGGGCTTTGGTGACAAAACGGATTGCACTGTGATAGACTGCATCCAATTTGTTGAGTAGGGTATTGGAGGCTATTTTGTAAATGACATCGCCAAAGTCGAGGATTGGTAGGATGGTCAGTTTTACAAGGGTATGTTTGGCAGCATGAGTGAAGGATGCTTTGTTGCGAAATAGGAAGCAAATTCTAGATTTAAATTTGGATTGGACATGTTTGATATGGGTCTGGAAGGAGAGTTTACAGTCTAACCAGACACCTAAGTATTTGTAGTTGTCCACGTATTCTAAGTCAGAGCCGTCCAGAGTAGTGATGTTGGACAGGCGGGTAGGTGCAGGTAGCGATCGGTTGAAGAGCATGCATTTAGTTTTACTTGTATTTAAGAGCAATTGGAGGCCACGGAAGGAGAGTTGTATGGCATTGAAGCTTGCCTGGAGGGTTGTTAACACAGTGTCCAAAGAAGGGCCGGAAGTATACAGAATCGTGTCGTCTGCGTAGAGGTGGATCAGGGACTCACCAGCAGCAAGAGCGACATCATTGATGTATACAGAGAAGAGAGTCGGTCCAAGAATTGAACCCTGTGGCACCCCCATAGAGACTGCCAGAGGTCAAGACAGCAGACCCTCCGATTTGACACACTGAACTCTATCAGAGAAGTAGTTGGTGAACCAGGCGAGGCAATCATTTGAGAAACCAAGGCTGTCGAGTCTGCCGATGAGGATGTGGTGGTTGACAGAGTCGAAAGCCTTGGCCAGATCAATGAATACGGCTGCACAGTAATGTTTCTTATCGATGGCGGTTAAGATATCGTTTAGGACCTTGAGCGTGGCTGAGGTGCACCCATGACCAGCTCTGAAACCAGATTGCATAGCAGAGAAGATATGGTGAGATTCGAAATGGTCGGTAATCTGTTTGTTGACTTGGCTTTCGAAGACCTTAGAAAGGCATGGTAGGATAGATATAGGTCTGTAGCAGTTTGGGTCAAGAGTGTCCCCCCCTTTGAAGAGGGGGATGACCGCAGCTGCTTTCCAATCTTTGGGAATCTCAGACGACACGAAAGAGAGGTTGAAGAGGCTAGTAATAGCGGTGGCAACAATTTCGGCAGATAATTTTAGAAAGAAAGGGTCCAGATTGTCTAGCCCGGCTGATTTGTAGGGGTCCAGATTTTTCAGCTCTTTCAGAACATCAGCTGAATGGATTTGGGAGAAGGAGAAATGGGGGAAGGCTTGGGCGAGTTGCTGTTGGGGGTGCAGTGCTGTTGACTGGGGTAGGTGGAAAGCATGGCCAGCCGTAGAAAAATGCTTATTGAAATTCTCAATTATGGTGGATTTATCAGTGGTGACAGTGTTTCCTATCTTCAGTGCAGTGGGCAGCTGGGAGGAGGTGTTCTTATTCTCCATGGACTTTACAGTGTCCCAGAACTTTTTTGAGTTAGTGTTGCGGGAAGCAAATTTCTGCTTGAAAAAGCTAGCCTTGGCTTTCCTAACTGCCTGTGTATAACGGTTTCTAGCTTCCCTGAACAGCTGCATATCACAGGGGCTGTTCGATGCTAATGCAGAACGCCATAGGATCTTTTTGTGTTGGTTAAGGGCAGTCAGGTCTGGGGAGAACCAAGGGCTATATCTGTTCCTGGTTCTAAATTTATTGAATGGGGCATGTTTATTTAAGATGGTTAGGAAGGCATTAAAAAAAAATCCAGGCATCCTCTACTGACGGGATGAGATCAATATCCTTCCAGGATACCCCGGCCAGGTCGATTAGAAGGGCCTGCTCGCTGAAGTGTTTCAGGGAGCGTTATACAGCGATGAGTGGAGGTCGTTTGACCGCTGACCCATTACGGATGCAGGCAATGAGGCAGTGATCGCTGAGATCTTGTTTGAAGACAGCAGAGGTGTATTTAGAGGGCAAGTTGGTTAGGATGATATCTATGAGGGTGCCCGTGTTTAAGGCTTTGGGGGGGGGGGGTACCTGGTAGGTTCATTGATAATTTGTGTGAGATTGAGGGCATCAAGTTTAGATTGTAGGATGGCTGGGGTGTTAAGCATGTTACAGTTTAGGTCGCCTAGCAGCACGAGCTCTGAGGATAGATGGGGGGCAATCAGTTCACATATGGTGTCCAGAGCACAGCTGGGTGCAGAGGGTGGTCTATAGCAGGCGGCAACGGTGAGAGACTTGTTTTTAGAGAGGTGGATTTTTAAAAGTAGAAGTTCAAATTGTTTGGGTACATACCTGGATAGTAGGACAGAACTCTGCAGGCTATCTTTGCAGTAGATTGCAACACCGCCCCCTTTGGCAGTTCTATCTTGTCTGAAAATATTGTAATTTGGAATTAAAATTTCAGAATTTTTGGTGGTCTTCCTAAGCCAGGATTCAGACACAGCTAAAACATCCGGGTTGGCAGAGTGTGCTAAAGCAGTGAATAGAACAAACTTAGGGAGGAGGCTTCTAATGTTAACATGCATGAAACCAAGGCTATTACGGTTACAGAAGTCATCAAAAGAGAGCGCCTGGGGAATAGGAGTGGAGCTAGGCACTGCAGGGCCTGGATTCACCTCTACATCGCCAGAGGAACATAGGAGGAGAAGAATAAGGGTACGGCTAAAAGCAATAAGAATTGGTCGTCTAGAACGTCTGGAACAGAGAGTCAAAGGAGGTTTCTGGGGGCGATAAAATAGCATCAAGGTATAATAGCATCAAGGTATAATGTACAGACAAAGGTATGGTAGGATGTGAATACAGTGGAGGTAAGCCTAGTTATTGAGTGATGAAGAGAGAGATATTGTCTCTAGAAACATCATTGAAACCAGGAGATGTCATTGCATGTGTGGGTGGTGGAACTAATAAATTGGATAAGGTATAGTGAGCAGGACTAGAGGCTCTACAGTGAAATAAGACACTTATATGTATCTAAATGTTTAAAATCCATAATATTTATGATTATTTATTTGTTTCACCGTAAGTTTCACCGTACGTTGTCCCACTAGCGGGACACCGATCCTCAAGAAGATTTATTTTAAGATTGTGATTTGGGGCATTGTAAGAAAGCCAAAAGAACCACCCACTGGGAAAAAACTGGTTGAATCAACGTTGTTTCCACATCATTTAAAAATAAATCAATGTGATTAAGTTTAATCAATGTGGATAACTGATATGTGTGCCCAGTAGGTAGACACAGACTTCAAATATCTACATAGACCTCAGGATTCGGGGCCAGAGAAAAGTTTTCCTGATGGAGCTTATTTACCCTTAATCTCTGCAGAGTTTTGGGGCATTTTGTGGAAATTCTTACACAAGTCAATCTTAAATGAATCATTCTTTATTGACCGCAAGCTGGAGAGGTCACAGTCAAACATATATGCATGAAGTACCGGTCTGAAGTGAGCTCTAACGGGGCAGTCCCGTTAGTTCCCTTATATACTGACAAGTTACATTTGCATGATTTAGCTTATTTATAATTCATGTTTGCTTCATTCATGTGACAACCAATACTGGGTCATTCATGCATGTGACAGACAAATACCTCATGAGGCTTCTTCTCTCTGAGACCTTGAAACCGAGATATCCCGTTCTCTAAACAAGGTTCTGGGCATACTGCCAAATTGCAGATACTGATAGTGACGATTCGTTCAATCAGTCACTTGCATGAACACAGAAACTGGTTTATAGAAAAGCACAAACAGAACACAAAAATTGGTATCACAAGGCATCTTAAAAAGGAATACTCGGCAAGGCTCCTTACAGAATTTGCATTGTTTCTGTCAGTCTGACTTCAAAGTTCTGGGAACCAGGGCAAGATGGCTCTGTCATCTTTCCCCTTCCATCAGTGAACTACAGTTTGTTTACACACACCTTTAGTGGGGAGCCATGACACATCAGAACATCTGAGTCTGCAGGCTGTGAGGCCCAGAAAAGCAACAGTGAGGAGATATCATTGAGGAAACTATCCCTTTTGAAAAGTTCAGCAAAACTCGAAGTTTAGGCAAGACGTGATGTGAGTTTATATCATGCCACAACTATACTGAAATTCACTCTTTGCCCGCAATAGTCATCATCGAGACAATTCAACACTTTTCCATTGTCTTGCTTTCACTGTCAATATAAACATTTCAATATAAAAATTCCCTTCACGTAAAATTCACTTCCCAGAACTTTTACAAAGTGTCACAGACTCTTACACATTATTGGTGAGTCAAGCACTCACTATGTACTTGTACTGTACACTGAGTGTATAAAACATTAGGAAAACCTGCTCTTTCCATGACATAGACTGACCAGGTGAATCCAGGTGAAAGCTATGATTGATGTCACCTGTTAAAATACATTTCAATCAGTATAGATGGAGGGTAGGAGACCATTTAGACATAGATTGTATATCTGTGCCATTCAAAGGGTGCACAGTAAAAAAGGGTGTAAAAATTACAGTGTTGACTTGTTTTAACCCAGGATGAATATTTCAACATAATGGGGAGTCAATGAGCTCTAGTGTCGAAATTAAATCGGAGTGTAATATTATGCAGTTATTGCGGTGTAAATTCAACTCAATTCAGTGGAATGGAGAAAAAAAATTGTGAATTTTAACACCATTTTGAGTCAAATTAAATGTGACACCACCTGAGAGTAACTTTAACATTATGTAGACTGGGACCAAATATTATCTGACACAGTGTTGAATTCAACTCTATAGGAGTTATATGAACACTTTTATTTTTACTGTGTGAATGGGCAAGACAAAATATTGAAGTGCCCTTTGAATGGTGTATGGTAGTAGATGCCAGGAGCGCCGGTTTGAGTGTGTCATGATCTGCAACAGTGCTAGGTTTTTCACAATCAACAGTTTCCCATGTGTAACAAGAATGGTCCACCACCAAAAGGACATCCAGCCAACTTGACCCAACCGCGGCAAGCATTTGAGTCAATATGTGCCAGCATCTCTGTGGAACACTTTCGACACCTTGTAGAGTCCATACCCAGACAAATTGAGGATGTTCTGAGGGCGAAAAGGTGTGCAACTCAATATTAGGAAGATGTTCCTAATGTTTTGTAAACTCAGTATATATGGAAATAGCTGAAAATCCACATTTCCCCTGTCTGAAATCAATTATACCCAGCTCTCTTGAGATCTTGAGATCTGGCAGTTCCCTGAGGGGATTTAACATACTGTACGCTTAGTGAGGCTACTGGATCGATTTGTTTCTACGCCTTCCACAAGTGCCTCCCCTACCAGTCTCCCCTCCACTCATGTCTCCTATGACTGTACTCCGCAGGGGAAATATGTCTCTCTGAGAAGTCTGGAACAGCAGATATGAGAATCCCACAAAGTTTCTCTCACAGAGAAGTGTAGTAATGCCAAGGACTAACTGACCCACCACTGTTTAAGGACAGCTTCTGTAGGGAGGGGTGCATATAACAGTATGCACAAAACACAGAGGGGCAACTTCTTAGAATGAGTGTGTGTGTGCATGTGTGTGTCTGTGTGCACAGACACAAACACACATTTGTGTGAGCACATGTGTGTGTTTGTGAGAGTGTGTGTGCATGCTTGTGTGCGTTTGTGTATGCGTTTGCCTCCATTTGGGTGTGTCTGTGCGTGCATCCTTGCATGTCCATCTGTACTACACCATCCTCTATTTCTCCTATCTTGGCGCTTGCTTTCGTGCTTCTTCTTGGCATGGAACTTGTCCACTACTTTTAAACTATTTGCATACCCCTAATCACCTGCCAGTGGTGAGGGGGGATATTTGTGAGTCTGTAACTTTCTCACTCATCATTATTCACATAATCATGGTAGCATCCACATTAATGTAGAAGTGTTTACAAACATATTGTATTTGTATTTACATTAAAAGTGACTAAAATGACACAATACATTATTTACCCTTCATTTCCATTGGGCAGAAAATGATCAAATACTAAACTTCTGACTACTTTTATCCAATACTTTTGGTCCCTTGAAATATGTGAACTATGTACACAAAGTGTGATTTCTAAACGGTTCACCCGATATAGAGGAGAATACCCTCAAATCACAAGAGGTTGGTGGCACCTTAATTGGGGAGAACGAGCTTGTGGTAATGACTGGAGCGGAATCAGTGGAATGGTTTCAAATACATCAAACCCATGGTTTTCAGGTGTTTGATGACATTCCTTTTGCTCCGTTCCGGCCATTATAATGAGCCGTTCTCAGCAGCCTCCACTGCCTCAAATTAAAGCTGACAGCCTGCACTTTAACCTCGTAGTCATTGTATCATTTCAAATCCAAAGTGCTGGAGTACAGAGGCAAAACAACAAAAAATCTGTCACTTTCCCATTTTCTTTTGGAGCTCACTGTAAAAGGTGTGAAAGCCACATGCTAAAGTTAGTAAAGAGTCTGTCTAAATAGTCTGTCTACAGACTGCTCTCCACTCAGCCATATAGGACCACCAACTGGATACAAAGCTTAAGGCTTGCTCAAAGCTTCAGTGTGTACGTGTGTGTGTGTGCGTGCTTGTGCATTCTGACAACTACATTTGTGTGTGTGTGCATGTGCAATAGACATTAAAACCAGTAGATAGTGATAGCTCTGGTGTCACCCGCATATTCCTATGGAAAATTCCTGATGGCGCATGAAACCGGAAGTATTTGAATTTGAAAGGCGCCATATTGCTGAAGGTGACTGAATGCTATAGAAAAATCGCAAAGGATCATGCTGATGTAGTAGTTTTCATGTAATTCTATAGGTTGCTACGCAGTAGCCAACCAGCAGAGCTCGTGACTTCCCACTCCAGACTGGACACTGGAGGCCTGGTGTGTGCGTGTGTACATGTTTGCTTAGCTTTCTCTGTGTCTTAATGCTACATTGGCATGTAAAGTGACCTAGAAATGTATGTGGAAGCCCAGGAGGCTGTTAGAAGCTGGTGGTTCTGGCAGCTCATGTCTGAATGAAGTCTCTCTGAGTCATATAGCTGCTGCTACAACGGCACTCATCTAGTTAGGTAGCACCTATTGATCACAATAGAGTCATAGACCGTATAATTTAACTTCATTAGATTATCCTACAGACTGCAGGGAACTTTTAATTCAATTCAACAATTTGTCAGTAGTTTTTGGTTTGTTGGGGTACTGCAATAAATAGGCAGACATATTCATTGTCTGAGCTTGTCCTGCTCATAATGAGACACACAGTGACATAATGCGATGCAGCAAAGTGTCGGAGCTGATCTTTAAAGTGACTAACCCACTCATGTATGAATCTACTGCAATTACACATTGTGCATAGTAATGACAAGGGCAACCACTACTACTACTAATTGCTACAAATGGTCTAATTTTGTACTCCCAACGTATTCAAGCCTGAAGCTTGCATTTTTTGATTATATTCTCTCTCTCTCTCCCACACACACAAAACAACCCTCTTAAACAGAGGAAAGTGAAAGCCCTCTGATTTCAAAGACGCCCTATGCATTCATCCCAGCAGGGAGAAGCTGTCTGAGGTGTATTCAGGGGAAGAGTGGGCGCCAGTCTGGTTTATCTAATACCAGTGAAGGGTACCCAGGTGTCCTTGTTTGTGAACGGAATCACTGACTAAGGGCAGGCTGGAGGCGTTGCCAGCAGGTGGACCAGACAGACAGATGAGAGTGGTGTTCATTCGCTTGCTCATTTGTTTCTTCGGCACCCTCTCAGTCCTGCACCCTTGGTATTTTTTCAGGCGCTCACAGCAAGGCTCCCCCCAATAATAAGCACACTGATGAATCTTCATTTGTCTGTCTACTGTTGTTCATTTTCCAAACTGGGTGGAAAACTACTGTTGTCCTCTAAAACTTCTTCTTAGTAGATATCTTAGAAATATCTTAAGCATTTGATTGAGTCTATCACTGTAAACCCCAAAGCATTTTCAACTCAAATACTTCTGGTAGTCTAACTCAAAGTCAATGAAAATTCATGATTACTTAAAATGTGTGGTAATGACTCAGAACTAAATTAGAAGTCACATCAACTCTATTTTTTAAAGTTATGATAAAAAATAACAAGCAAAACGTTTTTACCCAAAATGCAGGTATATTTTGGGGAATTGTTTTTAATATCTCTGTTTTTGCATGTACATTGAGTGATTGATGGATTAATCTTATGCTAAACAAAGATAAATAATATACATTTTTCTAAACTAATCCAATCACTTAGTTAGATTTTTTTGCACCCGTTACTGAAATAGTTATTTCTGTATAAAAGGCTTAGGTAGTCTCCTCACACTGTTCCTAACCCTGACTGAGGTGTGACGATAAGGTCGATGAAATCAGGGAGAGAGTTGCTTTCCAAAGAGATTTCCGGGATTGTAACATACACCTTTTCAAAACATGACGAGCTGGAGACATGCTGTCGGAGTACGTACAGCCAACGGGATTGTCAGTGCATCGCGTCGACAGGAATAAACATCTCTCCAGTAAGAAGAAAGGCGGGGGTGTATATTTCATGATTAAACGACTCATGGTGTAATTCTAACAACATACAAGAACTCAAGTCCTTTTGTTCACCTGACCTAGAATTCCTCACAATTAAATTCCAACCATAATATCTCCCAAGAGAACTCTCCTCGGTTATCGTCACAGCCGTGTATATCCCCCCGCAAGCGGATACCAAGACGGCCATCAAGGAGCTTCACTGGACTTTATGCAATCTGGAAACCATATATCCTGAGGCTGCATTTATTGTAGCTGGGGATTTTAACAAAGCTAATTTGAGAACAAGGCTACCTAAATTCTATCAGCATATCGATTGCAGTACACGAGCGAGTAACACACTCTACCATTCCTACTTTAACCTCACTAGGGTAGGGGGCACTATTTTCACCTCCGGATGAAAAGCGTGCCCAAAGTTACTCAGGCCCAGAACCTAGGATATGCATATAATTAGTAGTTTCTAAAACTGTTAAAATAATGTCTGTGAGTATAACAGAACTGATATGGTAGGTGAATACCTGAGAAAATATATCCAGGAAGTGGGATTTCTTCATGTTTGTGGTTTTCAATTGACTGCCTATACAGATTCAATTGATTTAGGACTCAAATTGCATTTCCTATGGCTTCCACTAGATGTCAACAGTTTTAGAAATTGTTTCAGGCTTGTATTCTGAAAAATGACGGACTACGACCATTCTGAATGAGTGGACACTGCAGTGTCCCAGAGGTTTTTCATGCGCACGACCGAGAGCATGCCTTTCTTGTTTTCCTTTTATGTTGACGAAGCTTTTGTCCGGTTGAAATATTATTATTATGACTAAAAACAACCTGAGGGTTGATTATAAACATCGTTTGACATGTTTCTATGAACTTTACTGATACTTTTTGGATTTTTCATCTGCCTGTTGTGACTGCCTTTGAGCCTGTGGATTACTGAACAAAATGCGCAAACAAATGGACGTTTTTGGATATAAAGAGGAACTTTATCAGACAAAACAAACATTGTGAGTGTTGTGAGTGCAACCATATGAAGATCATCAAAGGTAAGTAATTCATTTGATCGCTATTTCTGACTTGTGTAACTCCTCTACTTGGCTGGTAAACTGTTTGTAATGATTTGTCTGCTGGGCGCTGTTCTCATATAATCGCATGGTATACTTTCGTCGTAGAGACTTTTTGAAATCTGACACCATGGTTGGATTAACAAGAAGTTAATCTTTAAACTGATGTATAACACTTGTATGTTTTATGAATTTTTATAATGAGTATTTCTGTTTTTGAATTTGGCGCTCTGCAATTTCACTGGATGTTGGGCAGGTGGGATGCTACCGTCCTACACCCCCTAGAGAGGTTAACAACCGCAATACACACAAGGCCCTCCAACCCACCCTCCTTTAGGCAAATCCAACCATGACTCCATCTTGTTGCTCCCCTCCTATAGGCAGAAACTAAAACAGGGAGCGCCCGTGCTTAGGTTTGTCCAACGCTGATCTGACCAATCGGATTCAATGCTTCAAGATTGCTTTGATCACGTGGACTGGGATATGTTCCGGTTAGTCTCAGAGAATAACATTGACGTATAAGCTGACTCGGTGAGCGAGTTTATAAGGAAATGTATATGAGGTGGTGTACCCACTGTGACTATTAAAACCTTCCCTGACCAGAAACGATGGATTGATTGCACAGCATTTGCACAAAACTGAAAGCACATATCACCGCATTTAATCACGGCAAGGCGACTGGTAACATGGCCGAATACAAACAGTGTAGTTATTCCCTCTGTAAGGCAATCAAATAAGCAAAGCGTCAGTATAGAGACAAAGTGGAGTCGGCTCAAACACGAGACGTATGTGGCAGTGTCTACAGTCAATCACGAATTACAAAAAGAAAACCAGCCCCGTTGCGGACATCGACATCTTGTTTACAGACAAATTAAACAACTTCTTTGTGCACTTTGAGGACAATACAGTGCCACCAACGCGGCCCGCTACCAAAGACTGTGAGCTGTCCTTCTCCATGGCTGGCGTGAGTAAAACATTTAAACATGTTAATCCTCGTAAGGCTGCTGGCACAGATGACATCCCTAGCTGCGTCCTCAGAGTATGCGCAGACCAACTGTCTGGTGTGTTTATGGACATTTTCAATCAATCCCTATCCCAGTCTGCTGTTTGACATGCTTCAAGATGGCCACCATTGTTCCTGTTTCCAATTGAACTAAATAACTATCTCCCCATAGCACTAATTTCTGTCATCATGAAGTGCTTTGAGAGACTAAGGATATCACCTCCACCCTACATGTCACCTGAGACCCACTCCAATATGCTTACTGCAACAATAGGCCCACAGACAATGCAATCGCCATTACACTGCACACTACCCTATCCCATCTAGACAAGAGGAATACCTATGTAAGAATGCTGTTCATTGACTATACATATATAACACCATATTACCCTGCAAACTCATCATTAACAAACTATAGTTTTGGCAAGTCGGTTAAGACATCTACTTTGTGCATGACACAAGTAATTTTTCCAACAATTGTTTACAAACAGATTATTTGACTTATAATTCACTGTATCACAATTCCAGTGGGTCAGAAGTTTACATACACTAAGTTGACTGTGCCTTTAAACAGCTTGGAAAATTCCAGAAAATGACATGGCTTTAGAAGCTTCTGATAGGCTAATTGACATCATTTGAGTCAATTGGAGGTGTACATGTGGATGTATTTCAGGGCCATACCACTAAGGGAGGAGATGAGTTCCTAGAGATGAATGTGCTCTGGTGCAAAAAGTGCAAATCATTCCCAGAACAACAGCAAAGGACCTTGTGAAGATGCTGGAGGAAACAGGTACAAAGGTATCTATATCCACAGTAAAACGAGTCCTATATCGACATTACCTGAAAGGCCGCTAAGCAAGGAAGAAGCCACTGCTCTAAAACCACCATAAAAAAGCCAGACTACGGTTTGCAACTGCACATGGGGAAAAGTATTGTACTTTTCGGAGAAATGTCCTCTGGTCTGATGAAACAAAAATAGAACTGTTTGGCCATAATGACCGTTATTATGTTTGGAGGAAAAAGGGGAGGCTTGCAAGCCGAAGAACACCATCCCAACCGTGAAGCATGGGGGTGGCAGCATCATGTTGTGGGGATGCTTTGCTGCAGGAGGGACTGGTGCACTTCGCAAATGATGGAAATAGATGGTGTCATGAGGCAGGAAAAGTATGTTGATATATTGAAGCAACATCTCAAGACATTAGTCAGGAAGTTAAAGCTTGGTCGCAAATGGGTCTTCCAAATGGACAATGACCCCAAGCATACATCCAAAGTTGTGGCAAAATGGCTTAAGGACAACAAAGCCCTGGCCTCAATGCTATAGAAATTTGTTGGCAGAACTGAAAAGGCATGTGCGAGCAAAGATGCCGACAAACCTGACTCAGTTACATCAGCTCTGTCAGGAGGAATGGGCCAATATTCACCCAATTTATTGTGGGAAGCTTGTGGAAGGCTACCTGATATGTTTTACCTAAGCTAAGCAATTTAAAGGCAATGCTATCAAATACTAATTGCGTGTATGTAAACTTCTGACCCACTGGGAAAGTAATGAAAGAAATTATAGCTGAAAGAAGTAATTCTCTCTACTATTATTCTGACATTTCACATTCTTAAAATAAAGTGGTGATCCTAACTGACCTAATACAGTGACTTTTTAGGATTAAATGTCAGGAATTGTGAAGAACTGAGTTTAAATGTATTTGGCTAAGGTGTATGTAAACTTCTCATTTCAACTGTACATTATCAAGCATTTCAGATCCTGACTGTTGTCACTTGATGGACTATAGCAGCTTCCCACAATAATGGGCTTTAGGTGAGGCAGTTGAACCTGTAGCCATATTACTTCAACAGTATTTAACATTAGATTGTATCTAATCTTTACAGGAATGTTGTTCTGAATATAGACTGCAACACCGCCTCCGTTGGCATTTCTGTCTTTTCGGTAGATGTTATAACCATGTATTGCTACCACTGTATCATCAAAGGTATTATCTAAGTGAGTTTCAGAGATAGTCAGAATATGAATGTCATCTGTTACAAGCAAGTTATTGACTTCATGGACCTTGTTTCTTATTTTTTAGCACTTTTCTGGGATGCTTGATTGTTTTTAATGCTTTACTGGGAAGCTTATCAGAGGTAGGCTTACTCATGTTATTTACATTGGAGATGATAGTGCAGGGTGAGCTGCATAAAGTGGTCTTCCTACTATTGCACACCGCCTCAGTGCTAACAGTGTAACTCTGGTTAATAGGCTCATGAATACTGCTTACAATAACTGTAGGATAAACAGATGTATTCAGTGTAATTAGGGGTACAAGTCAAATTACTTACATTACATGTTTGCCAATGACCCTAAAATCATGTACCTTTGATGCAGCATTATAATGATTCATTGCCACAATGGTAGGGATTAACTGAGCTCGTCTTGGATAATTTACCAGTCATTGTGTCAACGCAGCCTTGAAATGTGTGGACAGAGTCCAGGAGCTAAGATGATTTGGATGGACCCCTTCATTCCTGTAGAGTATCTTCTGTTTCCAGAAGCAGTCAAAGGTACCAATAAAAATGACTCCAGCAGAGATCCAGTAGGCTTTTAGCCAGATGCGTAATGCCAGCAGTCTGTATACCACTTGTTAGGATCTAAATATCAGAGTAATCGACGGACACTATAAAAGCTTCAACCAAGTTAATTCACCCCAAAGGATTGAACAGCTGAACAGACAAAGGTTTCACCAGTGGTAGTATATATACCCCGCTTTGGGGTGGAATCTCCACCTTCACTCTAAACATTACATCTCTGTTGCTAGGCAGGAAGTTAAGTGACACGGGAAATAAACTGTTCCTTCTCCCTTAACGTGACCTGACCTGACCTGACCTGACCTCGGCCCCATTCCTCACTAATCCACAGCTCTACAATCTTATCAGTGCCTGCCAATATATGATCGTCTTTCCTTCACTCAGTACATTCCAAGCTTAGACTAGACAATACCCTAGACTATGGCACCCCTCATGTCTCTGATATAACTAATTATTATTCAAAGTTTAGAAATCTGAACCCATCACACCCCTACCTTGTCACAGCACAACTGATTAGCTCAAATGAACTTTTAACAAGCCACACCTGTTAATTTAAATGCATTCCAGGTGACTACCTCGTGAAGCTGGTTGAGAGAATGCCAAGAGTGTGCAAAGCTGTAATAAAGGAAAAGGGTGGCTATTTTGAAGAATCTCAAATATTAAATATATTTGGATTTGTTTAACACCTTTTTGGTTACAACATGATTCCATATGTGCTATTTCATAATTATGTTGTTTTCACTACTATTCTATAATGTAGAACATTTAAATAATAAAGAAAAGCCCTTGAATGAGCCTAGCCTAGTGGTTAGAGTGTTTGACTAGTAACTGGAAGGTTGTGAGTTCAAACCCCCGAGCTGACAAGGTACAAATCTGTTGTTCTGCCCCTGAACAGGCAGTTAACCCACTGTTCCCAGGCCGTCATTGAAAATAAGAATCTGTTCTTAACTGACTTGCCTGGTTAAATAAAGGTAAAATTAACAATAAAATAAAAATACATGTAGAAATATATTAACTTTTTTCCTGATCTTTCTTATATCTCTCAGATATTGGACGGAACAAACTTCTTTTAGATTTGTTTGGGGGTGACAATATGTACAATGTAGTGAATCTGTTATTCAATGCCTTTGTATGGGCTAATAGCAGTAAAGCTAAATACATATGTTCATCAAATAATGGTTTAAAAAAAATATATATACTCAAATCAAATTAAATCAAATGTTATTTGTCACATACGCTGAATACAACCTTACAGTGGAATGCTTACTTACAAGCCCTGAACCAACAATGCAGTTTTAAGAAAATACCTACAAAAAAGTAAGAGATAAGAATAACAAATAATTAAAGAGCAACAGTAAATAACAATAGCGGGGCTATATAGAGGGGGTACCGGTACAGAGTCAATGTGTGGGGGCACCGGTGTCGAGGTATTCAAGGTAATATGTACACGTAGGTAGAGTTATTAAAGTGACTATGAATAGATAATAACAGAGAGCAGCAGCAGCATAGAAGGATGGGGGAGGGGCAATGCAAATAGTCTGGGAAGCCATTTGATTAGCTGTTAAGGAGTCTTGGACCTAGACTTGGCGCTCTGGTACCGTTTGCCGTGCGGTAGTAGAGAGAACAGTCTATGACTAGGGTGGCTGGAATCTTTGACAATTTTTAGGGCCTTCCTATGACACTGCCTGGTATAGAGGTCCTGGATGGCAGAAAGCTTGGCCCCGGTGATGTACTGGGCCATACGCACTACTCTCTGTAGTGCCTTGCGGTCGAGCAGTTGCCATACCAGGCAGCGATGCAACCCGTCAGGATGCTCTCGATGGTGCAGCTGTAAAACCTTTTGAGGATCTAAGCACACATGGCAAATCTTTTCAGTCTCATGAGGGAAAATATGTTTTGTCGTGCCCTCTTCACGACTGTCTTGGTGTGCTTGGACCATGTTAGCTTGTTGGTGATGTGGACGCCAAGGAACCTGAAGCTCTCAATCTGCTCCATTACAGCCCTGTCGATGAGAATAGGGGTGTGCACCACAAGGCCAGGTCTCTGAGCTCCTCCCTATAGGCTGTCTCATCGTTGTCGGTGATCAGGCCTACCACTGTTGTGTCATCAGAACACTTAATGATGATGTTGGAGTCGTGCCTGGCCATGCAGTCATGAGTGAACAGGGAGTACAGGAGAGGACTGAGCACCTATCCCTGAGGGGCCCCGTGTTGGTGATCAGCGTGATGGATGTGTTGTTACCTACCCTCACCACCTGGGGATAGCCCTTCAGGAATTCCAGGATCCAGTTGCAGACGGAGGTGTTTAGTCCCAGGGTCCTTAGCTTAGTGATGAGCTTTGTGGGCACTATGGTGTTGAACGCTGAGCTGTCGTCAATGAATAACATTCTCACATTGGTGTTCCTTTTGTCCGGGTGGGAAAGAGCAGTGTGGAGTGCAATAGAGATTGCATCATCTGTGGGTCTGTTGGGGCGGTATTCAAATTGGAGTGGGTATAAGGCTTCTGGGATAATGGTGTTGATGTGAGCCATTACCAGCCTTTCAAAGCACTTCATGGCTGTGAGTGCTACGGGTTGGTAGTCATTTAGGCAGGTTACCTTAAGTGTTTTTGGGAACAGGGACTATGGTAGTCTGCGTGAAACATGTTGGTATTACAGACTCAGACATGGAGAGGTTGAAAATGTCAGTGAAGACACGTGCCAGTTGGTCAGCGCATGCTCTGAGTACACGTCCTGGTAATCCGTCTGGCCCAGTGGCCTTGTGAATGTTGACCTGTTTAAAGGTGTTACTCACATCGGCTGCGGAGAGCGTGATCACACAGTTGTATGGAACAGCTGATGCTCTCATGCATGTTTCAGTTTTGCTTGCCTCGAAGCGAGCATAGAAGTTATTTAGCTCGTCTGGTAGGCTCGTGTCACTGGGCAGCTCTCGGCTCTCGGTGCTTCCTTTTGTAGTCTGTAGTAGTTTGCAAGCCCCGCCACATCCAACGAGTGTCTGTGCCGGTGTAGTATGATTCAGTCTTAGTCCTGTATTGACGCTTTGCCTGTTTGATGGTTCGTCGGATGGCATAGCGGGATTTCTTATAAGCTTCCGGGTTAGAGTCCCGCTCCTTGAAAGCAGCAGCTCTACCCTTTAGCTCAGTACGAATTTTGCCTGTAATCCATGGCTTCTGGTTGAGATATGTACATATATTTGGATGCACATGTGAAATGAGCACATTTAAAAAATAATAGCCTTGGTCTAGTACTCGGTCTAGTATAATGTCAATTGTATGAGAATATCTTCACATTGTACTTTTATCTCAATACAAAGAAGCTGCAATGACTCAGCCAACAACTGTCTGTTGTTTTACCATAGCATGCAAAAAAGGAAAACATATAGCCAACAGCTCTTTATCGGTCAGGTCTGGAATATAAAAATGGAAACTCTACACCCAGTATGCCATCATTGACACCTTAATACACAAATACAGTACACAAAATTGTCCATCAAGCTGGAAATAACTCAGCTCCAAGTGAAAAAACTGTATTCATGCTCTGCTTATCATTTTTCATCCACCAGATCCCCACACCGGTAAGAGAGTGTGTGCGTTAGAGGTTGTTTCCACCCTTTTGGTTCTATAAAGTGCAGTGCTGTATGATTCAGAGCTCTGTTTTCTCTCACAGTGAAAGGAGAGGGAATCGGCTACATACAACGGGCTACCCTACATACAACGGGCTACCCTGAGTGTGAGCTGAATAGCTGAAAGGAAAGGGTCTCCCCTGCATCACAGTCATCACTAAAACAATCATACTTATGCTTTTATTAGAACCAATCAGGCAAAAACACATAATATCAAGTGATGTCAGCATTTCAGATGTTGTATTTAATGCGAAAGCATCATATCGGTGCATGTAATTTACATTTCCTTAACATTTCTTTTAGTAAAATGACAAAAAAGGTTCAGCTAAAACTTGGTAGGTGTTTCTCTTCAGTTCTTGTTGTGGTTGTATTCACTATATATAGGAACGATTTGTATGTAGAAAAACATTTGTATATAGGAAAAAGACAAGTTAATAAATTATCAAAGAAACTCAAGGCTTTCCAGATAGCACAAGAGGAAATCAAGTCAAACTGTCTGCAGGGAAATTCCATCTCCTTGAGGCTTTGTCTGGTTTTGCTGCTTTGTGCAATGGGAAACAGAGGGACAGTCAGAGGCTAGAATATCTCTGCCTGTCGGGGGATATCACGCTGCTGCCTCTTCGTTAAAATGAAGTTGCACCACCTGCCTGCGTCTCAAAGTGGAAATGGCTTCTCCTGTTCCCCTCTCCAACTCAGAGGAGATTAGGAAGGCCCCACAGCTTCCCCGTGGGTCAAGGTAACACCATGTGCTACCGCCATGAGTTTTACATCGGGAACTACTGACCCAACGTCTCTCTCTCTCAGTGCATGCTGGGAGTGTTTGGTAGTTGAGAGGCCATTTTCTTGCATTTTTTCTTGGTGTTTTCTTTCCATTTTTTATTTTCTATGGTGGAGGGATAAACACACTGTTAGTGTCGGGCACCCTATGTTTGTTTTTCCTGGGGTTTGGAAGGTGTGGTGGCGCGATGGCGCACACCACTAGTCATCAAATCAAATCAAATCAAATCAAATTTATTTATATAGCCCTTCGTACATCAGCTGATATCTCAAAGTGCTGTACAGAAACCCAGCCTAAAACCCCAAACAGCAAACAATGCAGGTGTAAAAGCACGGTGGCTAGGAAAAACTCCCTAGAAAGGCCATGTCATGGATGGTGGTATAGATGAGGCTGGGCATGGTCAGGTTACACTAGTGGATGAGGAGAGTATTGTGGGGAAGGGGAAGCAACTAGGGGGGGTTGGAGGAGGGTGTCAGGCAGAAGAGGAAAAAGGGGAGAAGAAAGGAGTTGGGAGGGGAGATGAGGGTGTGGTCAAAGGCTCCAAGGAACCTTTGCCTGAGAGGCCCTGACTAGGGAAAAAGGGCAGGTGGTCAGGATGGGAGATGAGGAGGAAGAAGGTGAGTCTGAGGAGGAGGATGGAAGGGAGGAAGCTACCTCCTCAATGCTGACATTGGGGACTCCTCCTCAATGCTGACAGCCGGTCAAGAACAGGGGTCAAAGTACATGGTGAGGGAAAGGTTTCTGAATGAGACTAAGGGGGGAAAAGTTTATCTTGAGGCTTTTTTTTACAATCTGGGAAAGTGTAAGATCAGTATAACACGTTATGAAAAATTAGGGGCATGGTGTCCTCTCACCCAGGAAATGGTTGAGGTTGAGGAAGTGGGTCACATGCATTAAAGAGGAGTGTGTTGGGTGAATATGTAAAACAAAACAAAAAGTACAGGTTTTATTTCTGCAGGAGACGCATAGTGATGTGGTGAATGAAGTCGATTGAGGGATCTGGTGGAAAGGGGAAAGTGTGCTGAGACATGGGACAAACTTTAGTGCAGGGGTGGCAGTCCTTTTTGTACCAGGTCTGTCTGTAAAAAAAATGTGCTTCTCAAAGGAGGTGTGTAGGATTAGACTGCTTGTGGTGATTGCTGAAGAACAGGGATTTTGTCTTTATACATGTGTATGAAGGGCAGGTGGGTCAGAGAGGTGGGTCAGGAAGAAGTGGGAGGGGCTGTCTCAGGAAGAAGTGGGAGGGGCTGTCACAGGCAGTGGTGTCAAGACTGGCCATGAGGAGGTGGCTCCTGTCCCAAGTGTCATATAGAGGGAGGGTGCTGATAATCAACAACCTGGTGGCATCTTCCATGTGGCAATCACTGGCTGAGGGCGGCAGTGTTGTATATGTCCGTAAACGAAGGAGGACAAGGCCTGGTGGAACTGGAGAGCAGGATGGCTGCTTTCCGATTAAAGGCGGCACAGAGACTGCTGTACCATACTGATGTCGGCTGGAGGGAACCAGCATGCGCGCTGGCAGATTAGGATTGGACCGGCAGCTATTCCTCGTGAGGCTGGACGGGCTAAGTATAGCATGTCTCTCTGATTTTTACTCTGCAGTGCTGAGGGCCTGGCAGCTGCTAAGGCCCACACAAGAAAGGGGTGTGGAGCCTGGGCTGTGAGAGGAGCCTATCTTCCACAACCCAGTCATCCTTTTGAGATCGGTTCAGTCGGCCGCCCTGCAGAGGCGACTGATGACAGCGGGTTTAGTAAGGCTGGGTAACCTGCGACTGCTAGGAGAGGAGGGATGGAAAACCCTGGAAGTCCTGGCACAACAAACAGGACTAACTGCTGGAGAGATTCCTGGATGAGGTCCAGGTGGCACTGTCTGAGCCGGTAAGGGGGGGGTGTTTGAGCGGCCAAAGGGGGAGGCGCCACCAATGTTTCCACCACTGCAGGTGAAGGCAGAGTCTGGGGACTGGCAAGGGGGTCTGGAGGGCTTTAACACTCCGAGCCTGGGGGAGTTTGAGGGGGTGGGAGGTAAAGGCCTCTACAACCTCTGTACTGAGGTGAAGAACATCAGGAGCCTAACAGGAGTGAAGGCACATCAGTGGCAGGGGGTATTTAGGGAGAAGAGTATGGTGGGTTTTAGATGGAGGGGGCTCTACAAACTCCCAGTACCAAAGAGGTCAGGGGACCTCCAGTGGAGGGTTCTACAACAGCTGGTTGGCACAAGTCGATCCGGGAGTCAGACAGGGGTGTCCTTTCTGTGTCATGAGTGAAACTAGGATTCATGTATTTTCTATGTGTACCAGGTTAATGCCTTTAAATGTCTATGTTGGAATGTCTATGTGAGAGGCTGGGGGTGGGTTTTACTGTCGGGATGTTTATAATGGGGTACAGGTATTCTAATAAGGAGAAGGCCAAATGTGTGTTGTTGAATTTTCTGTTTGCTCAAGGAAAGTTGGCTATTTGGCTAACAAGGAGGAACAGAAGGGTCAAAGGTGGGGAAGGGTCAAACAAGGAAGGGTCAAAGGTGAGGGGATAACAGACCCTTCACTATTATTTAATGGGTTAGTCTCTGTGCGCCTTAGGGTGGAATTTGAGTTCTATAAAATTATAAAAAGTGTGGAGATGTTTCAGGAAATATGGTGTGTTGGGGGGCTGTCTGTACAGCTGGGGAAGATGGGTTGGATATACGGTTGTAGAGGTGGTGAGGTTTTTGGTTATTGTGATGTGTGGTGTTGTTTTTATATCGTGTGGTAGAGGGCAAGGTGAATATGCATTAACATTAACAGTTTAAGGATCGATATGGAAGCATATGGCTTATGGTTCCTTTGGGGTATAGAAATGAGTTAACACGCATCTAAATATCCATTTGTCATCCAACACTATGGGGAAAGGCAAGAACGTGGTGTTTGATCACCTTTCAGAACCATTTACACACTAAGGGCTCATTCAATCAGATCTGCATTAACCTTACATCCGCACAGCGGTTGTTTTGATGGTGTCAAAGGTAGAACTGCATTAGAGCTGTATAATCTACAAGTCTCTCCTGGAATTTATACCGTAAGCGGACATTGCCATTGGCTGCACGGAGACGCATCAATATGAATCCTATGCAGCCTTGTTTACAAGTTCTGTCACCTCGGATGATAGAGATTCTCATTATTTAGTTGAATGTTTTTTTCAAATGCAGCGTACTTATTTCTGTATAGCCTACACTTTCTCGTTAAGGAACTTATAATATTAGTACGGGGGAGAGTGTGGCTTTGTGACAATGGTGCAAGAGCAGCTGCTCACCGATTTGACCGCTCCAACTCAGTTCCAGCAGTTGCTCACTGATTTGATGCTCCAATGCAGTTCCCCCTCCAATGCATCCGCTTTGCAGGTGTCTGCTATCACCGGTTAACACTTGATCTGATTGAATATAGGCCATACTGTATCATTTCAGCAGCCAGGTCACCCGTGGTACAAGTCAGTATTTGACGTCCATCCACGTCTGAGGACGTCGGGAGATGATTGCAAGTTTGAATCCCCAGCAATATAGAGTTGTTTTTTCATATTTGTATTTTAAGACTATCCCAAACCTTAACCCTTACCTTAACCATTCAGTCAATGCCTAACCTTAAGAATTTGGAGTTAATGTCTGAGCTCAACCCTAACCTTAACAATTCGGAGTTGATGCTTAAATTTATCCTTAAACACTTTGAAATTTTATGTTTGGAACAACTTCCAAATTTGACGCTTGAGAAACATGGATGAATGTCTAATTCTGACGTGAGTCTGTGAGCGCTAGTAGATTTCAGAGTGCAGTGAGGTGAATGAGTGAGACACTCAAATACACATGCACACACATGCATATGCACACAAACAGACACCATATGATTTGACAGCTGTTGTCATGGAACCGCCCCAGAATCAACAATCACTGCTTGCCTTGGACACTCACTGACAGATGTTACAGGATAGTGAACTTGGAGTGAGTCAGCTTCTGCCATAGATTATTAGTGTTCGCATAGTAGTGTTGGTATCCCGTGGCCAAACTGTTTATAATAGTAGTATTGGTATACCGAGCCCTGACTGACTCATCTATTATCTGACTCCCTAGTTTATTCCTGTTCATTAAGGAATCCTGATAGAGTCTGCTCTAGTCTGTGTCTGGTCTGTGAGCTCACTAACAGGCAGCAGAGGGATGAGAGAGACAAGAGGGAGAGCTGCTGGAGTTTCTGCCAAGCAGCTGTTCACTACCTCTGACTGGCCCCTGCCCAAACTTCACCAGGCCTTGCTTTGACCAGCCCAGCATCAAACCAGCACAGCCCAGCTCAGACCAGCCTAGACTTATGGTGCAGATGTCACATCCTGGCTAGTAGACATTGAGGGGGGAAAGGGGGCTGGCTATTGAGGCAGACAGCCAGCCATGTCTGGTGTCTCTGAAGTGGTGATGATGAAGAGAGCAAAGTGTGGAAGTGGAAAGAGAAGGGGTGTGTGTGTGTGTGTGTGTGTGTGTGTGTGTGTGTGTGTGTGTGTGTGTGTGTGTGTGTGTGTGTGTGTGTGTGTGTGTGTGTGTGTGTGTGTGTGTGTGTGTGTGTGTGTGTGTGTGTGTGTGTGTGTGTGTGAGAGAGAGAGAGAGAGAGAGTGCACAGCTGTCTCTGTGTGTGTGTGTGTCATCCCCTTCAGAGCAGAAACTCACTTAGAGATTCTTACAGCTCAACAGGTGTCATCCCCCAACCCCTCCTCCCATCCATCGCCATGGCTGACACATCTCATTCATCCCAGTCAGTCACTAATTGCCCTTTCCATCAGGCAAACAACCTAACCTGTCATTTGCTAATGTCTACTTATGGATGTGTTTGTCCTACAACACTGTGTGTCACAAGCGCACAAATCAACACTGTCAACGAGAAAATGTCAGGAAATTCATTATCATGTATTTATAAGTGCTAGGATGCTAAAGCTATTTCACAAGATGCAGCAGAACTGTCAATGTCAACATTTGACATTTCCCATCGGTGTGATTAGGGTATGACAGTATTTCACCCCCTAGGGATTAAACTTGATTTATCTCTTTGTTTCACCCCTTGTACCAAGCAGGCCAAGATGATAGATCTCATTTTAATGTTTTTCAGCTGTATGGCATACACACACGAATGCATGTGCATATGCATATATGCATACACACCCACACACACTCCAATGCTCAACTTCAGTTTCAGCCCCTTTGATAAGGGAAAACCCTAATTAAAATTATATCTGGGCATAAATGGATTACATGAAAGACATAATATCATTCAAACAGAGTTAATCACCTCTCTAAGGGTAATTTGCAACTGAATGGAACACAGACAACATGAAAGACCTTCATTAACCTTGAATATGCACCACCAAATGCACATCAGTTTATTAATTTCATCCTCATTATAACATCAAGTATTATAATGATTTTGGTCAAAATAAGGATTATTTATATTGTGATTATGTATAAGGGGTAATTAAAAGATCAACGTGGAGGGTAAACTGGAGCCACTACAACCTACAGTAAGGGAAGGTTGACAAAATGTCTCAAAGACCCCAAATAATGAAGCATCTTTCACATAAGACGTCCCTGGCTCCATCTCAATTATTCTTTCCCTGCATCCTCTTTCCACGCGTCCTTCTCAAACCAGAGTAGAAGATCGAAAGTCACTTTCTTCTACCTTATTCTTCAATGTGTTTTCTGAGAAGGAGGCAAGGAGAGAGGCGCAAGGAATCAAGGAAAGTAGCATTGGAAAAAAGCCAATTTGTCAGCCCTGCCTGCTAAATGTGTGGCTTATGGAGACAGGTGTTTTAGGGCACCTCCCTCTCATATGATTTCTGCCTGCAGATATACAACACCTCAGCCTTGTCCCCAATCTCTTGCTTTAATTGCCATAACCAGTGAAGGCGCAGAAACGCCACTCACTCCCTGTTTGTTTTGCCTATAGCCTACCTGTCACATAAACACACACACCCACGCACACAAACACACACATACACATACCTCTTTTGCGTTTGTGCATTTGTGTGTGTGTGTGTGTGTGTGTGTGTGTGTGTGTGTGTGTGTGTGTGTGTGTGTGTGTGTGTGTGTGTGTGTGTGTGTGTGTGTGTGTGTGTGTGTGTGTGTGTGTGTGTGTGTGTGTGTGTGTGTGTTTGTCAGCCAGTAAGTCTGTGTACACCCACTGTACCACTTTCTGTCAGCAAATATTTGAATTGTGCATCTGAAAACGACTGTTTGGATTGTGTCTACAAGAGGCGTGGGTGTCCATATATGCATACATGGTGACTCATTCACAAATAGTACACTGAGTGGGCTACTGTATAATGAACTCTGTAATAAAAAATATTTCTGGTACTAACTGATATTGTTGTCTACAGAAGTTGTGGCACAAATATGATAGAAAGAAAATTAACTATCAAAAAAAGATCATATGCTATCTATTGATAAAATGGCTCTAGTCATCTTATTTTCTTCCGTCAGCTGACTCTGAATATCCACTCAAATCACGGGTAAACAGGAGTGCAGATCTCTCTCTCTCTCTCTCTCTCTCTCTCTCTCTCTCTCTCTCTCTCTCTCTCTCTCTCTGGGGAGTTCTGTGGAAAATCCCCATATCCGACTGCTGAGTCATTAAGATTCTGAACACCACCTCAGCTGAGAAATCACTCTCTCGCTCCCTTCTCGCTCTGTCTCTTTGTTGTCTGTAGGTCATTCTTTCTATCCCTTTCTCACTTTTTCTGCCCCCCCTCTTACTTCCCTTTCTCACTCACTTTCCTTCTGTCTCTTTCTTTCCCTCTCTTTCTCTGCACTTTACTGAGGCTCTGGTGGGAGTTACTGCAGTCGTAAAGCAACAGCAGTCACACTTTAGGTATTATCAGCTCCTGTCTCTCTGTGATGTCGTGGCACATTCTTTAAAAAAGGTGTAATTGGAAAATGCAAAAAAACTATTAAAAAAAAAAAAAAAAAAAAAAAAGGTGTAATCTCGAAACTAAAAGGGTTCTTCGGTTGTCACAAAAGGAAAACCCCATGAAGAAGCCTTTTGGGTTACAAGTAGAACCCTTTCTGTTCCCGGTAGAAATATTTTGGGTTCCATGTAGAACCCTTTCCACTAAGGGTTTTACATAGAAACCAAAAGGGTTCTACATGGAACCAAAAATGGTTCTACCTCAAACCTAAGTGTTCTATGGGGAGAGTCGAAGAACCCTTTTGGAACAATTTTTTATAAGACTGCACGATAAGTAATGTCATGACTGACCACGAGAATTCAAATAGGTCAGATGAAGTTTTCAATGAATAACTTCAATCCGACCCCCTTTCACCTGTAGATGGAGGAGGAAAGAACTAACGACACTCACATCCTGTTGTAAATCAAGGGAGAAGATTCAGACCTGTTCTCTCCAAATTCACCAAGACCTTTTCCCGCTAAAACTCCAACACATTCAAAAGTGAATACTGGAACAGTATTTATAACGTAGAACGTGGGGAATGGTCAGAGGTGATCTATAGAACACTATAGATCGATGTGATGTCATTAAAAATGTTAGAAAGGAAACTGGAACTTGGAAAATATACCCACTACATAGGTGAAGTTTCCATGCTATGGGTTGTGCATGTAATCTGAAAAAGTATGAAAGTGTTTCTGTTAAGAGAGGGATGTGATTTGATATAACTGTTTTCCATAACTTTGCACAGTGAGTAGTCACCACCCCAAAGTAAGGCCGCCCCTTTCGAGCAAAAGGTATTAAGAAATTAACACATTAGACCAGAAAAGTGTGAAGCTTCAGCCACGTTTTTAAAATGGTTTAAAGGGCCTCCTGAGTGGTACAGTGTTCTAAGGCACTGCATCTCAGTGCTAGCTGTGCCACTAGAGATTCTGGGTTCAAGTCCAGGCTCTGTCGCAGCCGGCCGAAACCAGGAGGCCCATGGGGCGGTGCACAATTGGCCCAGCATTGTCCAGATTAGGTGAAGGTTTGGCCGGCGGGGATATCCTTGTCTCATCGTGCACTAGTGACTCCTGTGGCGGGCTGGGTGCAGTGCATGCAGACACGGTCGCCAGGTGTACTGTGTTTCCTCTGACACATTGGTGCAGCTGGCTTCCGGGTTGGATGGGCATTGTGTCAAGAAGCAGTGCGGCTTGGTTGGGTCGTGTTTTGGAGGATGCATGGCTATCGACTTTTGCCTCTCCCGAGTCCGTACGGGAGTTTCAGCGATGAGACAAGACTGTAAATAAAAAATAATGGTTTGAACTTTGAATCTCAACACGAGGTGTTGACGATAAACTCACTTCCGCACAATCACTGGTACTGCTGATTAGCTGTCCTAAGTAAAGTATCTTCGAAAGCTAATTTAAGTAGGACCATCCTGTTACTCTGCTCAAACCGTTGTATTACGCTACTCTCATCACCCCACTGGGGAATAATCGATACTGCTGGCTAGCCTATCTTCAAAGAAGTATTTTCCAGACCGAATGAAATTAAAATCAACTGTAGTGCTGTTCAGGACTACACGACAAGTCACCAGATACCAGACAACTACAAAGAAGGACAACAGAAGAAGAGTTGTTGGAACCATTTCAAACCATCAGCCATCAGCACAAGCGTGCTACGAAAAGGCCCAACCCCTTTTCCAAGGCTGCCACGTTCACCAAGAGATCCCCGGTGAACCCAGGCATTTCAAGTAAATACATTCATGATTTCTTACACAAAGAGGGGCAGCAGTTCGTGTCCAAAGTATATGGTTATTGTAGATGAGAGTAGTTTCTGAATGTGGCAATGTTTAGTGTCTCTGTCCTTCTCTCTCTCTGCCTCTCCTCTTTAACAAGCATGCATGTTGTTGTATTCAGCATATTACGTCTCCAATCAATAACAGGTGTAGAGTGTGTGTGTTTATCTTATGTTCCCATTTAATTAGCTTGTAAATAAATAATTAAACCAATTTGTGTAGTACTGAATCGTAAGTACGGCTTGGGTTTAGCGTCTGCTAAATGACTTAAATGTAAATGTAAATGTTTTTGCAGATGCAAGGAGGTTACAACTGTTCAGAATGGTGATATGATACGAGGTTGTGATTAATAAGTTGACTCTTTATAGATGTGATAGGTAAAGAACTGTTAGAGTTTAATTCAGGAGATGGTAAAGAACTGCTCTAGTGGTGCCCCGGTGTCACAAGTTACTAGGAGTGGAAGGTGCAGAGAGCTGAGAGTTCAATAATAGATTATTTATTTCTCCGGCACAAAAACGCCAAACACAGGGCGCAGAAACACTGACCAGCCCAAACACACAGGGCAAAACAATCCGGAGAACAAAATACATCCACAACCGACAGCAAACACAAAATAATCCTGCACAAACCTAAGCGGGCCTAATAGGTTTAAATAGACCACAAATCAAGAAACACAAAAGAAACAGGTGCAACTAATAAGACTAAACCAACAGAAAAGGGAAAAGGGATCGGTGGCGGCTGGTAGTGACACCCAGATCCTAATGAGTTAATTGTTACATGATTCATTTAATTGGGTAACAATTAAACATAGTTAATTAGATAAATAAGTCTTCAGATTAAAGTAAAGTCACGACTGTAATCTACCTGTAAAGGGTGAGCAATAAGTTCACAGTGAAAACATAACATCTGCCCTTTTCATGTGGTGAAGTTTCTCAACGTGTTTATAAAGTCCATATTTACTTTAATGTCTGAATTCGTTAAAAGAAATATGCCCCATGTGCTTTACTTCTTCAAAGACTACTATATCAAACACTCTATTTTGCTTATTGCTGCATGTGTCACGACTCACAAATTAGGTATCTTCCTTATCAAAATAAAAATGCTAATCAATAATTAAAAGTATTCAGACCCCTTCACTTTTTCCACATTTTGTTACATTTCAGCCTTTTAATAAAATTAATTAAATAAAACAAATCCTCATCAATCTACACACAATACCTCATAACGACAAAGCAAAACAGGTTTTTAGAGATTTCGCCACATTTATTAAAAATAAAAAAACAGAAATACCTTATGTGGCGGCAGGGTAGCCTAGTGGTTAGAGCGTTGGACTAGTAACTGAAAGGTTGCAAGTTCAAATCCCCGAGCTGACAAGGTACAAATCTGTCATTCTGCCCCTGAACAGGCAGTTAACCCACTGTTCCTAGGCTGTCATTGAAAATAAGAATTTGTTCTTAACTGACTTGCCTAGTAAAATAAAGGTAAAATTAAAAAAACATTTTTTTTTTTACAGTATTCAGACTGTTTGCTATGCGACTCGAAATTAGAGGTCAGGTACATCCTGTTTCCATTGATCATCCTTGAGCTGTTTCTACAACTTGATTGGAGTCCACCTGTGGTAAATTCAATTGACTGGACATGATTTCAAAAGACACACACCTGTCTATATAAGGTCCCACAGTTGACAGTGCATGTCAAAGCAAATACCAAGACATGAGGTCGAAAGAATTGTCCGTAGAGCTCCGAGACAGGATTGTGTTGAGGCACAGATCTGGGAAAGGGTACCAAAAAATGTATGGAGCATTGAAGGTCCCCAAGAACACAGTGGCCACCATCATTCTTATATGGAAGAAGTTTGTAACCACCAAGACTCTTCCTACAGCTGGCCACCTGGCCAAACTGAGCAATTGTGGGAGAAGGGCCTTGGTAAGGGAGGTGACCAAGAACCCAATGTTCACTTTGACAGAGCTTCAGACTTCCTTGGTGGAGACGGGAGAAACTTTCAGAAGGACAACCATCCTTGCAACACTCCACCAATCAAGCCTTTATGGTAGAGTGGCCAGACGGAAGCCACTCCTCAGTAAAAAGGTACTATGCAGCCAGCTTGGAGTTTGCCAAAATGTAAACTCTTTGGCCTGAATGCCAGCGTCAAGTCTGGAGGAAACCAGGCACCGATCATCACCTGGCCAATACATCCCTAAGGTGGTGGCAGCATCAGATGTATATTTGCAAAAATGTATAAAAACATGTTTTCGCTTTGTCATTATGGGGTATTGTGAGTAATATATATAAAGTACCAATCAAAAGTTTGGACACACCAACTCAATCAAGAGTTTTTCATTATTTTTACTATTTTCTACGTTGTAGAATGTCTAATGTCCGTTGTTCGTGTTTCTTGGCCCAAGCAAGTCTCTTCTTCTCATTGGTGTCCTTTAGTAGTGGTTCCTTTGCAGCAATTTGATCATGAATGCCTGATTCACCCAGTCTCCCCTGAACAGTTGATGTTGAGATGTGTCTGTTACTTGAACTCTGTGAAGCATTTATTTGGGTTGCAATTTCTGAAGCTGGTAATTTATCCTCTGCAGCAGAGGTAACTCTGGGTCTTCCTTTTATCACACGCTGATTGTTTCACCTGTCTTTGTGACTGTCCAGGTGTCACCCATATTCCCCATCTTCCCCATTATCCCTTGTGTATTTATACCTGTGTTCTCCATTTGTCTGTTGCCAGTCATCTTGTTAGTCAAGTCAACTAGCGTTTTTGTCTCAGCTCCTGCTTTTTCCCAGTCTTTCTTTTTCTCGCCCTCCTGATTTTGACCCTTGCCTGTCCTGTCTCTGAGCCCGCCTGCCTGCCATCCTGTACTTTTTCCCCACTTCTGGATGACCAACCTGCCTGCTGTCCTGTACCTTTGCCGCACCTCTGGATTACCAACCTCTGCCTGACCCGACCCTGAGCCTGCCTGCCATCCTGTACCTTTACCCCACTACTGGTTATCGACCCCTGCCTGCCTTGACCTGTTGTTTGCCTGCCCTGTTGCTGTAATAAACATTGTTACTCTGACACAGTCTGCATCTGGGTCTTACCTCCAAACCTGATAGTACGAACTGGCCATGACTGATCCAGCAGATCCGGGCCATCTGTGTGACGCCATCTCCTCCCAAGGAGCCACCATCAGGAGACACAGGGAACTGAGGAGAGGTGCTGGGTCCCTGCCAGGGACATCCTGGACCCAGGCCTCATCGTGGATTTCAACACCGAAACCCTAGGTATGTGCCACCTATGGGGGGGGGGGGACAGTTTCACCTGTCTTTATGATTGTCTCCAGCCCCCTTCAGGTGTCACCCCTCTTCCACATTATCCCCTGTGTATGTATACCTGTGTTCTCTGTTTGTCTGTTGTCAGTTTGTCTTGTTTGTCAAGTCAAAGGGTGTTTTTGTCTCAGCTCTTGCTTTTCCCCAGTCTCTCCTTTTCTCACTCTTCTATTTTTGAGCATTGCCTGTTTTGTCTCTGAGCCCGCCTGCCGAACCACTCTGCCTGCCCCTGACCCCTGCCCCTGACCCTCTGCCTGCCCCTGACCCCTGACCCCCTGACCCATGCTGCCCTGTACCTTTGCCCCACCTCTTGATTACCAACCTCTGCCTGACCCGAACCTGAGCCTGCCTGCCATCCTGTACCTTTTCCCCACGACCCCTGCCTACATTGACCTGTTTAGAAGCATCTAATATGGTGAGCTACCAAGTGGCTAGGACAAGCAATCCCCATACTATTCTGGGGGACTTCATTCTTCCTGCTGCCACGGATATGACTGGGACAACACTGGGGGAAAAGGCCCAAAGAACTATACAGACAATGTCTTCATCAAACAACACTGTTTCACGACGCATCATTGACATGGCAGGAGATTTTTTGAAACAATTACTGCTTCACATACAAGCCAACAAATTCTAGTCAACAGATGTGGCGGGCCTGGCACAGCTCCTGGTATATGTCTGTTACATTTAGGGGGGCTCAATTAAGGAAGACATCCTCTTCTGGAAACCAGGACAACATGAGAGGATATTTACTGGACAGCTTTGTGGACAGCTTTGTGACATCAAATGGACTTTGGTGGTCAAGATGTCTTGATCTGTGGCGCAAAAGCCATGACAGGGACACCTAGTGGAGTGGTAACACACGTGCAAGCAGTTGCTCCCAATGTCACTTGGGTACGCTGCAGCATCCACCAAGAGGCTCTTGCTGCCAAGGAAATGCCTGATAGTTTGAAAGACGTATTGGACACTACAATGAAAATTGTTAACTTTATTAAAGCAAGGCCCCTAAACTCTTGTGTATTTTCTGCATTATGCAATGATATGGGCAGTGACCATGTAAGGCTTTTACAACATACAGAAGTGCACTGGTTATCAAGGGGCAAAGTATTGACAAGTCTTTTTTAATTGAGAGACGAGCGTAAAGTTTTCTTTACTGACCATAATTTTCACTTGTCTGACCGCTTGCATGATGACGAGTTTCTCACAGACTGGCCAATCTGGGTGATGTTTTTTTTCGCCTGAATGATCTGAATCTTGGATTACAGGGACTCTCCGCAACTATATTCAATGTGCGGGACAAACTTGAAGCTATGATTAAGAAGTTGGAGCTCTTTTCTGTCTGCATACAAGGACAACACAAGGCAAATCGCGCTGTTAAGACACTGATAACCTTTGCAACCACGTACCTACGTGAGAGTGGATTGCCAGCCCTCACTAGCATGAAAACTAAATACAGGCTAGACTGTGTGGAAATTGATTTAAGACTGAGACTTTCTCCAATACAACCCAACATGTGCATCCTTTCAAGCACATCCTTCTCATTAACCTGTGGTGAGTTATTCACAATTTTCGATGAACAAATAAGGTTTTATATGTAAGATGGCTAACTAAAGAGCAAAAGTATTGATTTTTATGATATTATTGTTTGTGCCCTGGTCCTAAGAGCTCTTTGTCACTTCCCACAAACCGGGTTGTGACAAAAACTCACACTCATTCTTATGTTTAATAAATGTATCGTATAGTGTGCGTGTGGCAGGAATACAATGATGGCAAAAAACAACATTTAAGAGTGCGCTGACCCTGGTGCTTGAGGGGGTACGCAGCTGGAGGTTGAATGTTTGAAAAGATACAGGATTATAAAAAGTTTTGGAACCACTGATCTAGTTGGTTAACAGACACAGATTAATATGTTATATAATATTTGGAGGTGTGCAGTGTAATATCTCTACGGGCTGGAAAGTATTTACGAGACTTTAATAGGTTGCCCCTTCGTATCCTCAACTGCTGAGCACTGTTAGTACTGTCTCTATGACTCTATAAGCCAGTTATCCACTAGAGATACCTTAAAAACTGAGCCACTAAAGAGAGATAACATTATTGTTATGAAGGCTGTTCGTTTCACTCAGGCTAACCTTTGTAGAGAAAACACAGGTTCTCAGTTAATTTCTCCCAATCTAAAGAGCATGAGGCTGAGGCTAAGGGGAGACCAACTGTTTGTGTGTGTGTGTGTGTGTGTGTGTGTGTGTGTGTGTGTGTGTGTGTGTGTGTGTGTGTGTGTGTGTGTGTGTGTGTGTGTGTGTGTGTGTGTGTGTGTGTGTGTGTGTGTGTGTGTGTGTGTGTGTGTGTGTGTGTGTGTGTGTGCGTGTGCGTGTGCGTGTGCGCGTGCGAGTGAGACAGAGAGAGAGTAAGAGATAGAAACAGCAGATTAGATTTCTAGCGAGATGCACATTTATACATCACAACAGCATCAGTAAATGGGCCAATCTGCTACCACTTAGATATTCCTTCTGTTGTTGACTCTGAATTAATAGGCGAACACACCCCCAAGGCCACATCTAGCTGGTTAAAGTGGTGTAGCGGTCTAAGTTATTGCATCTCAGTGCAAGAGGCATCACCACAGTCCCTGGTTAGAACCAGGCTGTACCACATCTGGCCGTGATTGGGTGTCCGATAGGGCGGAGCACAATTGGCCCAGCATCGTCCGGGTTTGGCTGGGGTAGGCTGTCATTGTAAATAAGAATTTGTTCTTAACTGACTTGCCTAGTTAGATAAAGGTTAAATAAATAAATTTAAAAAAAATAAAAGTTACCCCTGTATCGTTCCAATTAGATCATCCATGCTGTGTTGTATATAAAAAGTGCCCCTCCCATCTGATCTTTTTTAGGGATGGAAATTAAGTTAGCTCGCGACTAGTACTTTTATGTCAGGGTTAGTAGAAAATATGCCCAACTAGCCCGCTGACTAGTGATATTTTTTTATTTTCAAATATAGCATGGCACAGGTTTTGGACCTGGACTAGTAAAAAACTGTAAACTCAAACACTGTAAACTTAATTTCAGTGTGGTGCCAGGTTGAAAAACATACCAAAACCAATCTCAAATACCATCCTCACCTTCCCTTATTTCAGAACCATGCTCTCCACCCGGGTGGATGTCCCATCTCTTTTCCTCAATGGTCCGAAGAGGGATTTATGTTATCTCGGACATTACTGTGCACTCAGGAGACTCCTGGCACATTTTTGATATGGTTTGGGAATGGAGGTATATTTTTCCCTGTCTCTGATATCATTTGTAGAAATATACCATGTTCACCATTGTCACTTGTTTCTTTGTCCATGTGAACCTTTTTACCAATAACAATAAAAACATTTGAGACATTTAAATCCACTAAGTACTGTAGACCGTTAACCTCGGTTACTTTTGGATTTTGTGTTTGTAAAACTTTCCGTGATATATTCCTTTTTGCCACAAAGCACCTGAGTTGTATACGATAGTAAGTATGAGTATATACCCTTGCTGTGAGGAAAACATAACCAGCATGTTGTCAAGTTGAACACAACAACAGAGGGAAAATATTGATGAGTGTTGCATGAAAATTACGATAATAAAGCCTCATTAATTGTGTTAAAGTAATTATATTCAGTTCTCTACAAGGACAGACTGATGTAGTGTGTAATAGACACATAGATTCATTAATTACCTGTGGTCTAGCTGTAGAGTTTCTCTCTCCCTTTCTCACTACACTATTCTAATCCTATACAATAAGTACCTACACTCATACACATTACCTAAAAAGAGTAAGCTCAATTTCTCAGAGCCTCAAAATATACTATATTCGATTCCCGTTTTCTTTTTTTTTACACTATTCTGTGCATTGGGCCCTAGTCAAAAGTAGTGCACAATAGGGAATTGGACGGATATATCGTTGAGGCTTTAATGGCCGGCTCCCATTGTCATGAGCAGGGTTGGGTAGGTTACCTTCTAAATGTAATCCATTACAGTAACTTTTCGATTACCCATACTCAGTAACGTAATCTGATTACTTTCAGTTACTTTTAGATTAATTTCCCCTTAAGAGGCACTAGAAGAAGATAACAATGTATATTACCAATTAAAAGACATCTATTGCAGGATAAATCAATATTAGTGTTTATATAGCTGGCCATAAGTGGATGTTGCATTTTACATTATGGGTTGTTTATCTTCTATTAACCCATTGCTTTCTACTACATGCCATTAGCCTATATCTTTACATTGTCAACCAAAGTCTGTCAGATTTCCAGTCATTCCAATTAATTTTATTTTTAAGAATAAGACATGGAAATATATATTAGCCAAAATATTTTAACTCAGCATAACCCAAAAACGAAGTACTTATTAGCCTACTTTATTGTATATGGTTTTGGAAATGCTGCTCTCATGGAATGGCATGCTTTGAGTTCTACCAAAAAGTGCTATTTTCATGTGAAAAATGTATGACATATGCTGCATTTGCTATAGGCCTATTGTTTACGTGTATGTTGGTGACGCTTTGATATCTCGATCATTTGCAGCTGTTGAAGTCTATAAAAAAGTGTGCTAGTTTGAGCATGTGTTCTTACAGGCTTTTATTCAAGTTGCGTAATATTTGGATGCCGACGGGAGTCACACCATTGAATGACATATGATGGACTACAAAAGCATATTCCTGATATTTTCCCGCGATCCATCAAATGTATTTAGTGTGTGTCATCATTGTGATCGCTGACTTGTGGTCAGACTCGCTCAGGCAGAAAAAACTGAAACTTGTGCTTTTTGACAATGCTGATTTGAATGTCATTGAGAAAACAGAAAGGTGTCAAATATCTTTTCCCCAAACATCCTTTCTGAATTTAAAAGTAATCCTAGAAGTAATCATCTCGTTTTTCAAAAGTACATGTACTTACAAAATAAAAATATTGTTGCTGGTAACGTAATAGATTACAGTAATCAGTTACATGTAATGGACTCCCCAGCCCTAGTATGAGACAGAGGCTGAAGAGAGAAACATATTTAAGTCTCCCCAGATGGTGTGATGGTGGAAGATACTGACTACATTTGTTCAATGACAGTAGTAAGAGCACAATCTGCAGGGGGCCTCATCTATACAGAATAATATTCTGTTTTCTGGTGTATGTTTTTCACCAAAGAAAAATATGTATTGTGGATTTTAGAAGTGGATATACAGCACTATATTCAAGTGTTTGATTTGTCTATTTTATATTGTATCGCTATAAGTTCTTAGCATTTGAGAATCCACAGTTTTATTTATTCCTTACCCTGAGGTCAGAGCATGCACACACTTACATACAACATACATACACACAAACTCTATTTGCCTTGATCCTGAACTTCAACAAACGTATCACTGTCTCTTAACATAGTTAGTTGTATTCGAACCCAGGAAATGTCCCTAACACCAATTCACTGTTCTTTTTTTAATTGACTTTTTTTTACCCCCTTTTTCCTTTTTCTGGTTTATTCTCCACAGGTCTTATTGATTCTAATTGAAATAGGCAGAGGATGCAATTGCAGAACAGACCATCCCAATGCAATTTACCCAGCAGAACAAGCTAGTTTGCATCCCAAATATAATCCTATCCCCTATATAGTGCATAACGTTTGACCAGGGCCCATAGGGCTCTACTCAAAAGTAGTGCACTCTAAAGGCAATAGGGTGCCATTTGGGAAGCACTTCTGGACTCTGGGATCCGGCTCTCTCTCAGGCTGACTAGTCCTGGTATTGATAGGCTCCAATGAAACAGCTGACCAATTAAACTCACTCATGTGTTAAAAACAAATGTGCACTAATGCCTTCCCTTTAGTCACCCACACCAGCAAGGGGAGGCTGCAAAGGGAAATGTCACCCATTTTTCCTCGATTTCTACCCAAAAGGCAAGTAGGGATAATTGACTTTTCTGAGGCTTCTGCCTTGCCACTGACAAGTTGGAAGAGCCATCCATAATAATTAGTGTCCTTGCAGTAGCCAACCAAAGTAGAGGAAGGACAGAACCTGTCTTACAGGCAAAGGGTTTGTTGCTTCTGTGTAAACAGTAAATAACATTTCTGTTAGTCAAATATAACAGTATATTTTCATGGTTGAGGTTGCTAAAACAGTCAAAACAGACGAGTCCCTTGATGAGTCCCTTTAGGATCTTCGACCTATGCTCAGAAACACGTGTTTCTTACTCAACAAATTTGCCTCCTCAAAAGTGTTGAAGTCCTTGCTGCAACCGCCTGCTCCTGTTTAAACAAGACAAGAAAGTCTAAGCTGTCAATCATTCTGGAACTATTATTTTGTGCATGTAGCAGCAATTTCTGTCAGATGTCTGACACAGAACTTTACTGTAAAGATTATTGTTGTGTATTGGGGTTGTGCCGCAGAGCATCATGGGAATTGTATGTGTTGAGAGCGGCAGGGGTGGCAGGGTAGCCTAGTGGTTAGAGCGTTGGACTAGAAACCGGAACGTTGCAAGTTCAAATCCCCGACCCTGACAAGATACAAATCTGTCGTTCTGCCCCTGAACAGGCAGTTAACCCACTAGGCCGTCATTGAAAATAAGATTTTGTTCTTAACTGACTTGTCTAGTAAAATCAAGGTAAAATAAATAAAAAAGACTGAGCACATTCCAGATAAATGGTTGAACCTGATTCCCGTCTCTTCATCAATGACTCGTCATACAGATGTGGTTATGAAACCCCACATCACATAGTAAGTCTAAACCTGCAGTGACTATTCTGTCCGGAAGAAGTCCGTTTTTACAAGTTTAAAACGGTTATTTTTGGTGGTACAGTCTAGGCCAGGGATTCAGCCGTGGGCAGATTTTCTCTTGAGCAGATCGTTAGGGTGCCGGAACATAATTACAAATCATTTGTAGACTAAAAATAATTTCAAACATTGATTACAGTGCCTTCAGAAAGTATTCAGTGCCTTCAGAAAGTATTCAGTGCCTTCAGAAAGTATTCAGTGCCTTCAGAAAGTATTCACACCACATTTTGTTGTGTTACAGCCTGAATTTAAAATGGGTTAAAATAGCATCACTGACTAAGGTGATTGTACTATGTATTGAATCAGGGGTGTAAATACTTATGTACATTTTCAATAAATGTGCAAAAAATTCTACAAACACATTTTTACTTTGTCATTATGGGGTAAAACAAAATATATATTTCATCCATTTTAAATTCAGGCTGTATGTAACACGTGGAATCATTGAGTGTACAAAACATTAGGAACACCTTCCTACTATTGAGTTGCACCCCCTTTTGCGGAGCATGGAATCTACAAGGTGTCAAAAGCATTCCTGAGGGATGCTGGCCCATGATGACTCCAATGCTTCTCACAGTTGTGTCAAGTTGGTTGGATGTCCTTTGGGTGGTGGACCATTCTTGGTACACATGGGAAACTGTTGAGGATGAAAAACCCAGCAGTGTTATAGTTCTTGACAGACTCAAACCGACGCCTACTACCATACATCGTTCAAAAGGCACTTAAATATTTTGTCTTGCCCATTCACCCTCTGCGTGGCACAATCCATGTGGAAAATGATTGTCCTCAAGTCACTCTGGATAAGAGCATCTGCTGACTAAAATGTAAACGTCTCAATTGTCTCAAGGCTTAAAAATCCTTCTTTAAACTGTCTCCTCCCGTTCATCTAGACCAGGGGTACTCAACTATTTGAGAAGGTCCAGTGACACAAATTTCCTAGGTGTCTAAGGTCCGGATGGATATCGTCCTTTAATAAAGGATATCGTCCTTTATTACGCTGTGGTACAACGTAGTAACAAACATAGTCGTCTACGATGTTTTTATGTAAAATATACGCTAAATACATTAAATGAGACTAAGAATTAGAATTAATTACAACTTCTTTCAAATGTTAACATGTGCAACATTGCATCAACATTGCTGAATAACAAAAGTGGTTGCATAATTGTCTATGCAAAAAGTGCACTGTGAACCATTGTACATGGGCCTTGAATTAAAAATATATATAATTAAATTAAATAAAAGTACATGGAGAATAGGAGAGTTGAACAAAAATAATAATCTGAATCCACAGAACGTCACTGTTCACCATGCAATATTAATTTATAAGTCACTCTGGGTCTTGCCCTGCATTAATGAGAGAAATTACACTTTCTGTATCCTGCCAATGCTTTGAACTTTGACACAAATGGTGTGAGAGCAACTCTGAGATACTGGTGCAGGTGTTCATTGGTGAGCCTGGTGCGGTATTTGTGTTGACTTAAGTTAATTGTTGAGTTGGCTGATTCACAGCAGTATGTGGAGCCAAACATGGTCGCGATGTATAGAGTAGAGAACAGGGACATCACCTACATCATGTGCATCTTTCCCCAGAAAGTGACAGGGTCACAATCACCAGCCTGCTCCTTCAAAGGCACATTTTCAACCCTGAGTTCATCTTCAAGCAAGGTGTCAGAAACATCAAGCATGCATTCTTTTACCATTTCAGCATCTGCAAATGTATTTTTGGGTTTTCCCAAAACCTAAGCTATCCTCAGTGAACACACCATTGCACGTTGTTGGCCTGTCAGGGAATTGACATGTACTTTAATGGACTTCTCATATTGGGATTTGAGTTGGTTAATCTTGTTTGTTCTCACCTCCGTGTTCAGGGGATGATCGAATGCATTATGCCTGGTGTCATAATGGCGCTTAACATTGAAAACATTACATTCAAAGACGAGTGGACAAAACAGGATTTATTCATTCTCCCTGCAACTAGCACAAAACCAATGTGCCTGATATGCATTGAGTCCGTAGCTCTCGTGAAAAGTGCCAGAGTAAACTTTCTTTTTTTTTGACAAGCCATATTAACAAAGACACTGGTAAGTAAGCTCCTTGTATCTGTGGTATTTACAGTGAACCGTGGTCAAATCTTACCGTTTCCTTCTGCCTGCCTTCTGCCTGCTTGTCCCAATTTTCCATGGAGGATTTGTAGAAGAAGAAGAAACAAAGGAAGGGAAGAGCTGCTAAGGTACACAATAGTAGATTTTGGTAGACAGAAGGTGCTCTTTGGGAAAGGGATACATTGGCTATCAAAAAGATAGGAGGACGAAGGCACTCTTCACATAATTAATAAAAATATATTTATTTGTATGGCATGTTCAAAGGAAACAAAGTTTTAAAAAATCCGACATGTTTTGGCTGCATGGTCTTTGTCAGAGAGTACAAAGAAATGATAATACAATGTCCTCTTTTGAACAGCCTTTTTTCCAATCATCCCTAATTTGAAGAGGGAGTGTTTGCCAAATTGATTGGACAACACCTAGTAAGCAAAACTATACACATTAAAAAGTGAAATACTGTAGATATGTTATCAAAAAAATTCAACTCCAAGCTAGAAGCATCAGAATGCCTAGAAAGGTAGTTCCAACCTTAAATATGACTGGGCAAAGTGCCAAGAATAGGAAAGCAATCTGTTCCATAGTCCATAAGAACACAGCAAACATGAACAACAACAGTCTAAACATAGCTGAGGGAAATAGAGCAAAATGTCCACTAGATGACAGCAAATGGACCCATCACGACCCTACAGGAAGGATGAGAAACCCATATCTTAATTTAAACCAGGGTATTTAGTGGCCTGTAGTTTGTAAATCCCAAAACTTTCCCATTGGTTTAACTGTCTAAGCCGACCCCCCTTTTCTAATTGAGGCCGGAACATGATCAATACCCATAGGTTGTAGGGAGGCAGGGTTGCGATGGTGTAAGGACTTGTAGTGCCTTGCCATGGGGTAGTCTTCATTGCCTACCCATAAGGCGTACTTGTATTCCGCTAAGCGGTCTTGACAGAGTCACTTTGTCCGTCCAATGTAGAACACCTTGCACTGTGGACATTCCAATCTGTAGATTTTGCAGTTAATTAAATGCTTGACTTGATACTCCATTTTAGAAGCTGTGTCTATAAAATATTTTTTTCTGTGAAATATCTCTGCAATGGTTGCACTGGTCACATTTAAAAGAGCCCTTGGGTTTGTGGTCTGGCCAAGTTCTTTGAGAGTCACCAGGAATATAGCTGTGGACTAATTTGTCATTTAGGGTAGGACATCTCTTAAAGCTTATGACTGGAGACTCTGCGTACTAGCGTATCGCTTTGATGATTCCCCAATTAACATTTTTAATGTTCTCTGCTACAGTGCTGTATTTTGTAACAAAGTCAACTCTCTCTGATGTATCACAAGACACTCCCCTTCGCAAACAAGTTCTCTCTGTCAAATCGGCCCTTGTACCTACATCTTTCAGGACCTGAGCGCTGTAGCCCCGATTCAAGAAGCGATTCTCCAATTCAGCAGATTTAACACTGTAGTCTGTTTCCTGATCGCAAATTCTGCAGACTCTTTGGAATTGGCCATATGGAATATTCTCTTTTAGACTTTTGGGGTGAAAGCTGTCTGCCCTCAGAATGGTTTTCCCGTTTATATGTTTCCTAAAGATTGATGTGTGCAAACAACCTTTGTCATTTTTACTGATGTCAAGGTCCAAAAAATGAATGTTATCCTTGCAGTACTCCATAGTTAGTTTGATGTTAGGGTTAATGTTGTTAAGGTATTGGTGGAAGGAAATCAATTTATCTTCTGAGCCGGACCAAAACAGGCAAACATCATCAATATAGCGTCCCCACCATCTAATCCGGTCAAAATACTGGTTATTAGAAGGATCCAAAATGAAGTCATTTTCCCATTTACTCAAGTACAAACCAGCGTAGGAAGGGCTGTAGCAGGGTCCCATGTAAAAAATACGGTCCTGAAAGACAAAGATGTTGTTATTATTAAGAGTCCATTCAGTCAGTGAGACAGTGAATTCTGTAGGAGGCATCTCAGCCTCAGGTCGGGTACTCAAAAAATGGTGCATAGCTGCCCATCCTTGTTCATGTTCAATGGTGGTGTATAGAGACTCCACATCCATGGTGACTAAAAAGGAAGCTCTACCTATATTGATACATTCCTTCATTTTGTTCAACACATCTGTGGTATCTTGACGATAGGCTGGGAGTGACGTCAGAAAAGGCTGAATAAAGTCATCAATGTACTTAGAGATGGGTTCTGTCAGGCTTCCATTACCACTAATGACTGGTCTGCCTGGGGTGTTTTCAAGATTCTTGTGGACTTTTGGATGAAGATAGAAAATAAGCCATACGTGGACTGCCATTGAAAATAAAATTTAACTCATTGTCTGAAATGTAGCCATTCTCCTTAGCTTCTGTGAGGATCCCTTTCAATTCAGTTTTTAGGTCCTCTGTAGGGTTGAAGGTTGGTAGAATTCATCATTGTCTAATTGACGGTAGGCTTCTGTCACATATTTGTCTTTACTCCACACTACTTTAGCGCCATCTTTGTCTGCTTTTTTAACCACAACCTATACATTTTTGGACAATGATTGAACAGCATCCCTCTCTGTCTTGGTTAGAGTCCATTTTACCCGATTCTCCACATCAACATTCACCTACTTGGTAAATTAATTTAGTGTGGCATTCTGGACGAAGGGACAAAGGTAGACTTGGGCTTAAAATTTGTTTTTTGAGGGTACAGAAACTGCCTGACCCGAGACACCGGTGTCTGTAGTTGGAGAGATGTTTTGCTTGTACCAGGCCTTCAGATGTAGATTCCTGTAGAAACTAAATAGATCGACATTTGTATTGAATTCATTAGTTGAGTATGTGGGGGCAAAGGACAGTGCTTTAGATAAGACCCGTAAACAATAATCAGAAAGGGGTTTTCCAGAAATGTTGATCACAGCCTTGTTCTGGTCCATGTGGTTGGATAGTCTTGATTTCCTCTTCCCCCTCTGTGTTGGCCTCTTCCGCGTCCTCTCCCTCTCTTGTTGAGGAACCTGTGTGACTCCTCTTCCTGGTCTAAAAAATCTTGGGAGGAGCTGGCCTCCGAGTGTCTGGGATTATCCTCATCATAGGCTTCCTCCTCTGTGGATGTGATTCTGACTTCTTGCAGGTTGGTTTTCTCCGGGGAAAGACCTTGCCATCTCTATAGTCTACTTAATCTCTTCTAAATGTTCTTAGCTTGTCTTGCTTTAATGTCAGAGTGAACGTGTCTACTTTCTCTTTCAAGATCTCATCACATTTTGTTTTGTTAGAATTGTCACTGTGTTCTGTGATTTTTCCTTTCTACTTCTTCAATTTCTGTTTGGACTACTTGTCTGTCCTTTTTAGATTATTCTATTAGAAGTAGCATTAGGTCAAAAGAACACTTGTTGAGAATAGCTTCACATTTATCTCTAAATTCAGTTTTACCTTGTGCTCCGTTAGCTGGAAACTTCATAATATGGAGTCCTCTGGGGATGAGGCCTTTCCTCCAATAGTCCGACAAGGTGATCTAATTGAGGTCAAGTTGGGTGTCTTTCTTCATAAGGTGTTGCAAGTCTCTGTACGCCTTGTTTAACCTCTCACAGCCCCCTACTTTTTTCAATTTCCGCCTGAAGACATACCCAAATCTAACTGCCTCTAGCTCAGGCTCAGTACCAAGGATATGCATATTCTTGATTTCATTTGAAAGAAAACACTCTGAAGTTTGTGTAAATGTGAATTGAATGTAGGAGAATATAACAAAATAGATCTGGTTTAGATAATACAATGGAAAAAACATGTATCATCATCTTTAAAATGAACAAGACAAAACAAACATTCAGATAGGATGATGGGGACAATTCCAGTGAAAAACATAAGAGGGCAACAGTACTTGTGCAAAGTTTCAGAATGATAACTTCCAAAATGAGTGTGCTACATGACATTTATCATGAAATCACCCAGGTGTCCCACACAAGTAGCCCAAATGTTCCAAGTGGCCAAATTGGTGAAGTTATACATTTTGAATGGAATAACTATATGCAAAATACCAAAATGGATCTCTAACACACCCCCCGGAAAATGGAGAAAAAAACATGAAAAATATATATATACATTTACAAAATAACACTTTCAATATTTGGAACACCCTCAGTCCTCTACACAATATTGTGCTGCTGATGCCAGGTGCCATAGCAGTCTCTTTCTGCTTTAAAGCATGTGGTGCAGGTGATGGGGGACTTCATTTTGCAAAGAACACAGCGACGCCTCCATGCTGTGCCCTTTTGGCCCTGAGGCACATCCATGCCTGCAGAAATAAATTTGGACAGATGAACACCACTTGTGGCAGGAGCTGGATGAACCAGCTACATTGGGGGATGGACACCTTGGCACTGGGGGCTCCCATTCGGAGTCAGTGTCACTGTGAAAGAAAATGTTCAGTTTCACATATGAGCCCTGTATCAACAGGTATAATAAACAGATATATATAGAGTACAGGGAACATAAGGTTGAATATATTATTATAGACCTGCTAGATCTACCGTCTCATTTATATTATGACATTTCACCTAGATCTACTGTCTATTTTATATTATGACATTTCAGCTAGATCTACTGGCTCTATTATATTATGACAGACCAGCTATATCTACTGTCTTTATTATATTACAACAGACCAGCTGTATCTACTGTCTCCATTTCACTTTGGCCATTGTTGTGGGCCTGCCCTCCCCTCAGGCTATTTCATTTCACAAACAATATTTTATATTATTAATTTCAAACAACGGCATTGGCATGAGAAAAACTTACCAGTCCAAAACGATGTCCTCTCCGTTCAAAAAATATTCCTCCATTTGGGAATCGCTAAATGAATCGTCCTCCAACAATCTCTGTCTCATTTTCCAGATCAATTTTTCCTACAATTGTGTGTACATCTGTATATCTAGACTTAGATTTAGCTTTCCCTGACTTAGTCGCCATACTGATTGATATATAAACAGCTGAAGACACGCTTTCGCAAAACAACGCTGTGCGTAACATGTTGCTCCTTCTTCAATGGCGAATGACCCTCTTTAGACCGGAGTTTACTACATGGGTTGGTCTTCCAACACATAAACATTACATATTGCCGTTTACCTCAGCCCATTGGCTATCTACCCAGCTAGATTTCAAGATGCTCAGTGGTCATTTGGTTAAAATGCAGTCAATCAACAAAACAGTGGTCATATCATTGGTGCACAATGATGTCATTACTTGTTGTCTTCAAATCGGTTTCTTTCAGTCAATATGTCCCGCGAAATGACCCATCACGTTTGGTTGTGTTACAAACAAACCAGTTGATTGCAATGAAACCAAACATGACTGGAAAAGTCACATTTCATGTGTGTATTAACATCGAATGTGTCGGCGAAAATTGAATGAGACGGACCCTTCTCTGGGTCCAGACCCGGACCGCCAGTGGAGTTTGGCTGATCTAGACTGACTGAAGTGGATTTAATAACAGCTGACATCAATGAGGGATCAAAGCTTTCATCTGGTATCACCCGGCCAGTCTATGTCATGGAAAGAGCAGGTGTTCTTCATGTTTTGTATATCTCTGTTATGTGTGGGAATACTTGTGTACAGATTTCCAAAATGACCTAGTATTTTTACAGTCTTTTATGTCAAAATGGAGAACACAATCATGCTCGTGAGAGTCTCATCTTTCCATAGAGGGGTCATAATACTTTGCAGGCCAAACCATTCGGACGCTACAGACGATTTATTGAGAAGACCCAACTTTTGGGATGTCTCATGGTCTGACAAGCTCTGCTCTGGTGCTGTCACCTTTCACCGCAAATGCGGAAGTGTTACATAGGCGGATGGGGTGAATTGAGACGCATCCAATATAAATAAATAGATATCTCTAGCTTAAACGCATACAGTTTTATGGGGATTTTTTAAATTATATGCTAATTCAATTTCCGCAGGGGAAGGACATTGACCTTATGGGGTTAATAGAGAGCTGGGTAGCATGACAAACATTACAATGAAGCTTAGCATTAAGCCAGACAGTAAACCAACATTTCTGAAAGCACGACCCGTACCTTATGCTATCAGACCAAATCGAAGCTGACGCTTTAGTCAAGAACAAAGTAATGGAGCTGGTCAGCATGAGTTAATGGGCAACACCCATCGTACAAGTCCTTAAGAAGGATGGTGGAATCAGGATATGTGGAGACTTGAAAGTTACAATTAACCCATGTCTCATTCGCTGAGCAGTATCTACTACCACACATCGACAACCTTTAGCAAAATCGACCTCAGCCTAGCCTACTTGCACATACACGTGGATAAACAGTCAAAGGAGCTGCTGATCTGTCGTGATGCACAAAGGGCTCTTTAAGTATTGTTGTCTGTCTGGAATCACAAGTGTGCCAGCGCTGTTCTAGAGGGCATTGTACCAGATCTTAGGTGGATTTCCTTGTTCTAGTTGTGGAATAGTTCACATGAAGGAAATCGCACAAAACTACTTCTCGTGGCCTGGTGTTGAATTTATTATGGATAAATGAATAAACAATATCCCCATTTTAAATAGAATTGTATCTAGGTTAACTTATACTCTGTATGTTTAATAGACAATATGAGTTCATAAGAAGAAATTGTGTGACAGGAGAAAGGAGTAATAAAATGTTAAAGAACACCATTCCAACTGGGCAGGAACAAATGGGTTGTGGACTGTGTAAAGCCTATGGTTGACCCAACCTGAAACTTAGCTCTGGGGTTTTTAGATTAGGCAGCGAGTGCATTCCTAGGGTTTCTGTTAAATAAAACTGTCAGTTCAGTGGTGATCGATAATGTTGAGGGGTCAAAAGTTATCTGGGAGTGTGTTAGTAAGTTAGAATGAACTTTTCACCTTACTTTGTCCTGTCGAGAGGAGGGGGTTCGGTTAAGGCAGTGAAATGACGTCATGATCTGTATTTAAACTGATGCATGTGTTTGAGTGGTAGCGCGCTCCGAGAATAAATTCTATTACCTATTATTTAAAGACTGGTCTGCGTCTATTTTATGCAAACAAGAAATCTTACAAATTGTCATAAAATAGATTAAGGGCTTTCAATTGATGAAAGCACATTGTCATAATTAAATTATACTAACACCTGGATTGGATGGAAACTGTAGTATCTTGAATAGACCAACATATAATTTAGGACACAGGATGTAATCTTTACTTGTCATTTATTAGGAACTGATTTACATCACTATCTATCATGGAGACCAATACTCAACTAACTCTCTCTATTTCTCACAGAACAGTTACCAACCTCTGACCGGTGATAGCGCCGCCCATTGGTTAGATAACCCAGCATAGTTTATCACTCTATAACACTCCCCCATAAATCTGAACTAACTCTCAGTTAGTTTAACATTTTCAGATGTAACACCGACTGTATGAGTATTCCAACAACAATAACACTTAGCATCAATAACATAACCTTACAGTATGTTTCTTATATCAACTGAAGAACTGATTCAATGTGTGCATTGTCTTTTCACTTTTGTTTATTGGAAGCAAGGGTAGACTACCTTACTTCCTAAAGGAGATAAGGGTGCATTCTAGCCCATGAGAAACAAATATTTCCTTTACTTTCCAAACTCTCCACCTGGTATAAGAGATTGTTCCTCATGGAAAAATGGAGAAGGTGAATACATTAGCAGGATTTATAGGTACACCATCTATTACCTTGACATTCTGTCTGGTGTTCTGTAGTGTGGAGTCTTCTAGCTGAGCAGTACCAAAACCTTCCCTTAAACTGTGTTACTTCCCGTTCCTCCTCTTCTCCCATTTCTGACCCATATATCCCCACGGGGTCTCTTTCCCCTTCTTCTCCCAGGAGAACTCGAGTGTCGGCTACGGGAGTCAGGAAGGTAAGTACCAATTTATTAATTTTCCTTTCATAGGTCAGGGAGTTATTTTGTAGTGGTTTCATTTTCTTTTCACTGGAAAATGTAAATGATACCTGGCTTGCCCTATTACTGGCACAGCCATCTCCTTTGTACTGTAATTCTTTCCACAATTCTTAAAAATATGGACAGTCGCAACCCAGTAGCACGGGATGTGGTAGGTTCTCAATCAACCCTAGGTTACCTCTGTTAACCTCTACATCTGCGGTTGGGTAAGTTTTGATGTCCCCGTGTACACAGGCGATGTCCCTGGTTGCAGCGGCAGTCCTCTGCTGCTGGGTTTAATAGTGATGGCCTGTTTAGGGAGACCATGCTCCTGGAGTCTAGCAAAGCATATACTTCTTTCCCTCGACACCCGTACCAGACTGAGGTGCGGTGGGTGGCGGGGGGCTTGCACCGAAATGATATGGCAGTGGTGTAGATTGGAAATGTCGACCTGCATGGGTTCCTCCTTCTTGTGACAGTGCCATGCGATGTGTCCCAGTTCGCCACAGCGGTAGCACACCCGGGTGTCAGTATCAACCCCAATATTCCTCGTCTTTGCTTCAGGTTGGAAACCCTGATCCTGGTGCCCGTGTTCCCCATCCACTCTTTGGATTCTTCCTTTCCAAACCCGGGGAGTCTGCAGTTGAGATGTCTTGCGTCCTCCTTCTTTGAGGCCTCCCTTTTCCTGTGTGGTTCTGTCCAGACGACTGGATTTGAGCAGTTTGTCAGTTGCTTCGCATCTCTGAACAAGGTCCACCACTCCATCTGCTGTTTTGGGACTGCCCTGGCTGACAACCTTCTTTAGCTCGTAAGGTAAGGCCCGGATGTAGTGGTCAATCAATATTCTTTACACAATGTCCCCAGTACTGAGGCTTCTGGGCTCTAGCCATTTTTTTGCTAGGGGAACCAGGTCAAACATCTGTGACCTGGGTGCCTTCTCGTGTTGATACATCCAAGTATGGAACCGCTGGACCCTCAAAGAGACAATGACTCCCAACCATTCTAATATTTCCTTCTTCAGTGTGTCATAGTCATTGGCTTCTGTTGCCTCCAGATCAGACCACACCTGTGGTCACACAAAGAAATGGAGCCAGTATTTCCACCCATTTTATCTGTGGCCTTTCCCTCACGTTCTGCCGTGCACCAAAATGTCTTTAGGAAAACCTCAACATCATCAGTCGGCGTCATTTTCTGCAGATACCGAGTGGCCACGATAGGTAGACCAGCGGTCTTTTGAGCAATTTTCACTGCAGTGATTTCAGCAGTTAACTTTTGCACGTCCATATTCACCTGCAGTTGACACTTCCTTTGTTCCTCTACTAAACAAGCAATTGGTTTCTGCTTACTGTCACGCCCTGACCATAAAGAGCTGTTTATTCTTTATGTTGGTTAGGTCAGGGTGTGATTAAGGGTGGGTTATCTAGGGGAATTATATGTCAATGTTGGCCTGGTATGGTTCCCAATCAGAGGCAGCTGTTTATCGTTGTCTCTGATTGGGGATCATATTTAGGTAGCCATTTACCCATTGTGATTTGTGGGATCTTGACTATGTCTAGGCATAGTTGCCTGTGAGCACTACTCTGAGCTTCATGTTTCGATGTTCACTTTATTGTTTTTTTTATTTGAGTTCTCTTCCAAATAAAAAGGATGGAAACATACCATGCTGCATTTTGGTCCACTCCTTGTGACGATTGGCTTCTTGTTGCATGTTATTGGAAGTCACTAATTGCTTCAACAGATCTTCTATGGTTGTCTGTCCTTAAAACAACCTCCCCCCAAAAAATTGTCTTGCCCACATTCTCCATCTATGTTGTGGTTTCGGCCCCAAGATCTTAGTAAGGCAGCATTTACACATACAAAACACCCATGACCAGTCCATGTGAAGGGTTAAACTGGTTTATTACTATCAGGTTTCGTCAGCGTTCCTGATATACAAAACTCAAATCAAACACTTCATCACCAGTAGATGGTCCTCCAATCTTGGTCTTTGAAGGTTCAATCCTTGTTGAAATCATAAGTTCCTTTCTTACGTTAAAACTCCTTCTCCACCATATGCTCGGTCTCCCCAATAACCTCATACTTCTTCACCTGCTTGGGTCAAAGAAAAAACAAAAAAAGAAAACCTGCTCCTGGGTTAAGAAGAGGCCCTGATTGGTTTCTGCAGTTTGGCTCTGATTACAACTGGAGACAGGTGTGGCTGTTCTGCTGCAGTCTAGACATTTTTCCCTGAGCTGTCCATGCCTCTGGAGAATACGTCACATTGTTGTCTGTGGTTCTGGCAGCCAGAAAACAAAGAAACCTTGCAGGCACATACCGTCCATCCACCATACAACCCACCATGAAACCACTATACAATGGTTATAGCCAACACTGGTGTCTGACATTTAAACAGTATAGCATGATGCCCAAAAGACCCAAAGTTGTCAATATAAATGTCCTTACAGCTGAGAGCACTAGTAAAAATAGAGTCTGTCTCTGCCCCTGGGGCATCTGCCTTCACCAACTTTTTACCCCTTTCTTAATCTAGAATGGTAGGGTGAAAATAAACTCACTTGTTAGTCAGGCCATTTCTACAGGAGGGTGGCTTCCTGGATAAGAGTGATACTACAGACTGAAGACAGACATGTTTCATGATTTGTTCTGATACACACACATCATCAAATGCAGTGGAGATGACTGTGTACTGGAAGTGTTTTAATCACCCTAATGCATAGTAACAGAGTCCTGTCCTCAATATACACATCATACACTGATACACACACATCAAAGCAGTGGAGATGACAGTCCAGAGTGTGTTGCTGTGTTTTGTGATGTGACACACACACACACACACACACACACACACACACACACACACACACACACACACACACACACACACACACACACACACACACACACACACACACACACACACACACACACACACACACACACACACACACACAGGCAAACAGGTTATTACAGGCCCTAGAGAGAGCCAGTGGCTTGAGACATGAAAGGACTAACAAAAACTTAGTCAATGCAAACACACAAACAACATCAGATCTATAGTCCATGCACAAACTACACAAACAAACTGTCCTCAACCAACAAACTAAAACCAACCAAACAACCACACTACCAACTAAGTGTGAATTGTATAAACAGCCAAACATGAAGTCCATGGTTACTTTCATACAGTTTGTTTCACTGCACGATGCTACACCCCTCCATACCTAGCTGGGTTATTCAGTCTCATTGGTCTTTCATGTGTCTATGTAATACTCCACGATGACAGGGTGTGTGATTAATAAAAGAAACCCAGCACTGTCCCAGACACATGCATAACGCTCTCTACCTCTAGCTATTCAACTCTGCCTAAGCACAATAAAAGACGGGACTCTGCAAGGCAGAAAGACTGACACTCACACAGGAAGAGAGACAGTGGATAATGAAGTGGCTACAGCAGCGGGGACGAGCCAGCGAATGGCATCAGCAGAGAAAAGAAAGAAGAAGAAAGCAGTATGACGAGGCAGAGAAAGTTAGAGCCTTGAATGATAAACAGGTCACTAATCCACAGCAGACTGTGGGAGAGAGAAGAATAGAGGGGGAACAAGAGCAAAAAAATGGAGAGGTGGAGGCAGATTCGAGAGGGGGAATGAGAGAGAGGCAGTGAAATGTTAAGAGTGAGTGAGTGAGTGAGTGAGTGAGTGAGTGAGTGAGTGAGTGAGTGAGTGAGTGAGTGAGTGAGTGAGTGAGTGAGTGAGTGAGTGAGTGAGTGAGTGAGTGAGTGAGTGAGTGAGTGAGTGAGCGAGAGAGAGAGAGAGAGAGAGAGAGAGAGAGAGAGAGAGAGAGAGAGAGAGAGAGAGAGAGAGAGAGAGAGAGAGAGAGAGAGAGAGGAAAGAGTAGTTGGATAAATAGTCCAGGCTTGAAAATATGGATTTTTGGACAGGAAACTGCATGGAAAAGAAGCAACATGTAGCTTTTAGCTGAATTTGAGTTCTGTTTCCTCAGCTGTTCAGAGCGCCTGTGAGGAAGAACCCCTTCTCTATATGTGTGTGTGTTTGTGTTATTAATGTTAAACAGGAAGCGTGCCATCATTTTATTGTTATCGGGAGAGTCGTATGGAAGGAGGCATGGGCCAGTTAATGAACACTGAACAATAAAATTATATTACTGGACCAGCACTGCCTTCTGTAGTGCATTCTGCCACTATATCCGGCAGTTATGTAGATAGTACTACACTGTACCCAAATCACAAACACTACAAATACAACAAGCTGGTTCACTTGGACGAGGACTTTTTCGGATGTTCTGTGTTTCCTGACATAATTCCAAAATGTATCAAACAAATCATCTCTAAAGATTTCCATCATAGCACTTTAAATGAACTCTCTGCATCAGAGACTGAAGCCAAATTGCTGGGATGTGTGTGTCGCACAGAACTTGAGGATGCGGTTCCCTGTTTCTTGAGGATTGACCATGTCTGTCACCGTATCCAAACAGACAAAGTCATGTCTTTTGGGATACAATCAATAGAAAGGAAAGCAGAGCAAAGAGAGCATCTGGCGTGTCTCACAGCTCTGGTGTACAGAATACAAACAACAGAGGTACCAATTACATCCCTGTCCTGCTCCTCCTACCTCTCCGGTACTACCTCTGCTCCCTTGTGTACCACTTTACAGCTGCTGGGTCCCGGTCCTGACTCGCCAACAGAGCCATGGTCCAGAGAGCTCAACTATGGACCTCCCCTCTTTTGGGTGTATCTCAACATGTTTTTTTATTGTATACTGAGTATATCATGTATACTGAACAAAAATGTATACACAACATGTAACAATATCAGATATTTTGTTGAGTTGAATGAAATCAGTCAATTTAATTAAATGTATTAGGCCCTAATCTATGGATTTCACATGACTGGGCAGGGGCGCAGCCATGGATGGGCCTTGGAGCTCTGTTTAACTGATTGTACTGTTTGTACTTATATTTGTATTTTTTCAAACCTCACTTGCTCACCATTTTTACCAGTTTATCTGTACTGTTTTGTCTTGTTTACTTTGGTGTGAATCAGTGGCGATCAGTGCCATTTATTCATGACCATGGCCTTATTTCTATTACAACATACAGTGGGGCAAAAAAGTATTTAGTCAGCCACCAATTGTGCAAGTTCTCCCACTTAAAAAGATGAGAGGGGCCTGTAATTTTCATCACAGGTACACTTCAACTATGACAGACAAAATTAGAAAATCACATTGTAGGATTTTTAATTCATTAATTTTTAAATGATGGTGGAAAATAAGTATTTGGTCAATAACAAAAGTTTATCTCAATACTTTGTTATATACCCTTTGTTGGCAATGACAAAGGTCAAACGTTTTCTGTAAGTCTTCACAAGGTTTTCACACACTGTTGCTGGTATTTTGGCCCATTCCTCCATGCAGATCTCCTGTAGAGCAGTGATGTTTTGGGGCTGTTGCTGGGCAACACGGACTTTCAACTCCCTCCAAAGAATTTCTATGGGGTTGAGATCTGGAGACTGGCTAGGCCACTCCAGGACCTTGAAATGCTTCTTACGAAGCCGATCCTTCATTGCCCGGACGGTGTGTTTGGGATCATTGTCATGCTGAAAGACCCAGCCACGTTTCATCTTCAATGCCCTTGCTGATGGTAGGCTTTGTTACTTTGGTCCCAGCTCTCTGCAGGTCATTCACTTGGTCCCCTCGTGTGGTTCTAGGATTTTTGCTCACTGTTCTTGTGATCATTTTGACCCCACGGGGTGAGATCTTGCGTGGAGCCCCAGATCGAGGGAGATTATCAGTGGTCTTGTATGTCTTCCATTTCCTAATAATTGTTCCCACAGTTGATTTATTCAAACCAAGCTGCTTACCTATTGCAGATTCAGTCTTCCCAGCCTGGTGCAGGTCTACAATTTTGTTTATGGTGTCCTTTGACAGCTCTTTGGTCTTGGCCATAGTGGAGGTTGGAGTGTGACTGTTTGAGGTTGTGGACAGGTGTCTTTTATACTGATAAGTTCAAACAGGTGCCATTAATACAGGTAACGAGTGGAGGACAGAGGAGCCTCTTGAGACTCTAGGGGCAGTATTTCATTTTTGGCTGAAAAAACATTCCCGTTTTAAACAAGATATTTTGTCACGAAAAGATGCTCGACTATGCATGTAATTGACAGCTTTGGAAATAAAACACTCTGACGTTTCCAAAACTGCAAAGATATTATCTGTGAGTGCCACCAAACTGATGCTACAGGCAAAACCAAGATGAAACTTCAAACAGGAAGTGAGACAGATTTTTGAGGCACTGTGTTCCAATGTCTCCTTATATGGCTGTGAATGCGCCAGGAACGAGCCTACACTTTCTGTCGTTTCCCCAAGGTGTCTGCAGCATTGTGACGTATTTGTAGGCATATCATTGGAAGAATGAGCATAAGAGACTACATTTACCAGGTGTCCGCCTGGTGTCCTCCGTCGAAATTGGTGCGTAATCTCCAGCTGCATGTATTTTCCCATGTGATTCAGAAGAGAACAAACTGCCACGAATGACTTATCATCGAATAGATATGTGAAAAACACCTTGAGGATTGATTCTAAACAACCTTTGCCATGTTTCTGTCCATATTATGGAGTTCATTTGGAAAAAAGTTTGCGTTTTAATGACTGAATTTTCGGGGGGTTTTCTCAGCCAAACGTGATGAACAAAACGGAGCGATTTCTCCTACACAAATAATCTTTTTGGAAAAACGGAACATTTGCTATCTAACTGAGAGTCTCCTCATTGAAAACATCCGAAGTTCTTCAAAGGTAAATGATTTTATTTGAATGCTTTTCTTGTTTTTGTGAAAATGTTGCCTGCTGAATGCTAGGCTTAATGCTATGCTAGCTATCAATACTCCTACACAAATGCTTGTTTTGCTATGGTTGAAAAGCATATTTTGAAAATCTGAGATGACAGTGTTGTTAACAAAAGGCTACGCTTGAGAGCCAATATATTTATTTCATTTGCGATTTTCATGAATAGTTAACGTTGCGTTATGGTAATGAGCTTGAGGCTATAATTACGATCCCGGATCCGGGATTGCTCGTCGCAACAGGAGAAGAAGAAGAAGTTACAGGTCTGTGAGAGCCAGCAATCTTGCTTGTTTGTAGGTGACCAAATACTTATTTTCCACCATAATTTGCAAATAAATTCATTAAAAATCCTACAATGTGATTTTCTGGATTTTTTTCCTCATTATGTCTGTCATAGTTGAAGTGTACCTATGATGAAAATTGCAGGCCTCTCTCATCTTTTTAAGTGGGAGAACTTGGTCTGGTCCTTCTGTAGCTCAGTTGGTAGAGCATGGCGCTTGTAACGCCAGGGTAGTGGGTTCGATCCCCGGGTCCACCCATACGTAGAATGTATGCACACATGACTGTAAGTCGCTTTGGATAAAAGCGTCTGCTAAATGGCATATATTATTATATATTTAACTTGCACAATTGGTGGCTGACTAAATACTTTTTTGCCCCACTGTATACAGTAACCATGGCATTGGTGTACCAGGACATGTCTTTTACCTGTCCAGTCAGTGCAGAATCAGATGGAGGAGAGAAGACGAGAAGAGGAAGACCCTGATACTATTTAGATGCACCCCAGGAGAGGAGGCGGCTTCTGGCAGATAAACTATGCAAATCTCCCTCCTCCTCCATGTCCCTTCACAGTCTCTCAATTGCACCTCAACACAACAGACTAGTAAGCCTAAAACTGGGTCAGTAAAACAGGGCAAGAAAATAAAAAGATTTGTCTTGCCATCTAATTAATGCCCTCCGGACATGCAGTTCGTTCTGAGGTAATTTTTATACTACTATAATTTGGGTTTAAAAACAGACTGAAATCCCCCTGGGGCCCACTGGACGACTTCGTTAGTCTGACTAATAGACAACATTCAGGCAACAGCAATCTGTCACGACACTCTGAGATGGAGGAGATTACTGCAGAGAGAGAGAGGAGGATGTTTTGCAGGTAACAAACAAGAAATGCATCAGTACACGGGCAGAGCCCAAAGATCTGTATAGATAATGATTTATTATGATGGGATAAAGAATTGTAAGAACATCATTATGTCCAGCCTCCCCTCACCCACCCTGTCCCAAATAATAATCTCATCATTAATAATTTACTATTGGCTTCTCGTTAGTGACTCTCAACGTTGAGCACTCATTAGCATTCTAACACAGTGGAAACCCATAAACAGCTTTCTAGCAACAGCTGCACATTTTATGGGGCTGGGGGAGAGAAGATGACAGGGATAGAGAGAGGGAGATGATGGCTGATAGATAATGATAATGATGAGTTTGCTCACTACACAGCACAGCTGCAACAGCCGTCTGTAATTGCAAACAGAGAGAGAGAGAGAAGAGAAAGAGGAACAGAAAGTAAGACAGAGAAAGAGAGGCATTAAATAGATACAGTGCCTTCGGAAAGTATTCAGACCCCTAGACTTTTTCCAAATGTTGTTACATTACAGGCTTATTCAAAAATGTATTCAAAAATATTTTTTTCCTCAGCTATCTACACACCCCATAATGACAAAGCACATTTGTTGCAAATTTCGATAAAAAACAACAACTATTTTCTACATTGTAGAATAAAAGTGAAGCCATCAAAACTATGAAATAACACATATGGAATCATGTAGTAACAAAAAAAGTGTCAAACAAATATTTCAGATTCTTCAAAGCAGCCACCCTTTTCCTTGATGACAGCTATGCACACTCTTGGAATTCTCTCAACCAGCTTCACCTGGAATGCTTTTCTAACAGTCTTGAAGGAGTTCCCACATATGCGGAGCACATGTTGGCTGCTTTTCGCTCACTCTGCGGTCCAACTTATCCCAAACCATCTCAATTGGGTTGAGGTCGGGTGATTTTGGAGGCCAGGTCATCTGATGTAGAACTCCATCACTCTCCTTCTTGGTCAAATAGCCATTACACAGCCTGGAGGTGTTTGGTCATTGTCCTGTTGAAAAACAAATTATAGTGCTACTAAGCGCAAACCAGATAGGATGACATATCGCTGCAGAATTCTGTGGTAGCCATGCTGCTAAAGTTTGCCTTGAATTCTAAAGAAATCATTGATAGTGTCACCAGCAAAGCAAACCCCATACCATCACACCTCCTCCTCCATGCTTCACAGTGGGAACCACACATGCAGAGATCATTCGTTCATTTACTCTGCGTCTCACAAAGACACGGCAGCTGGAACCCAAAATCAGACCAAAGGCCAGATTTCCACGGGTCTAATTTCCATTGCTCATGTTCCTTGGCCCAAGCAAGTCTCTTCTTATTATTGCTATCCTTTAGTGGTGGTTTCTTTGCAGCAATTCAACCATGAAGGCCTGATTAATGCAGTCTCCTCTGAACAGTTGATGTTGAGATGTGTCTGTTACTTTAAATCTGTGAAGCGTTTATTTGGGCTGGAATTTCTGAGGCTGGTAACTCCAACGAACTTAACCTCTGCAGCAGAAGTAACTCTAGGTTTTCCTTTCCTGTGGCGGTCCTCATGAGAGCCAGTTTCGTCATAGCGCTTGAAGAAACTTTCAAAGTTCTTGAACTTTTCTGTATTGACTGACCTTCATGTCTTAAAGAGAAACGACAGTCCATCATTACTTTGTTTATTTGAGCTGTTCTTGCCATTATATGGACTTGGTCTTCTACCAAATAGGGCTATCTTCTGTATACCACCCCTACCTTGTCAAACAACTGATTGGCTCAAAAGGAATGAAAATCCACAAATGAGCTTATAACAGGGCACTCCTGTTAATTGTTATGCATTCCAGGAGACTATCTCAAGAATCTGGTTGAGAGAATGCCAACAGTACACAAAGCTGTCATCAAGGCAAAGAGTGGCTACTTTGAATATATTTAAAATATATTTTGAATTGTTTAACAATTTTTTGGTTACTACATTATCCGATTTATGTTATTTCATTTGATGTCTTCAAAATGATTCTACAAAGTAGAAAAGAGTAAAAAAAAAGAAGAAAAATCTTGAATTAATAGGTGTGTCCAAACGTTTGAAGTTAGTCAGTTAGGACATCTACTTTGTGCATGACACAAGTAATTTTTCCAATGATTATTTCACTTATAATTCACTGTATCACAATTCAAGTGGGTTAGAAGTTTACATACACTGAGTTGACTGTGCCTTTAAACAGCTTGGAAAATTCCAGAAAATTATGTCATGGTTTTAGAAGCTTCTGACAGGCTAACTGACATCATTTGAGTCAATTGGAGGTGTACATGTGGATGTAGACCTCCACAAGTCTGGTTCATCTTTGGGAGCAATTTCCAAACGCCTGAATGTACCACGTTCATATGTACAAACAATAGTACACAAGTATAAACCCCATGGGACCACGCAGCCGTCATACCGCTTAGGAAGGAGCCACGTTCTGTCTCCTAGAGATGAACATACTTTGGTGCGAAAAGTGCAAATCAATCCCAGAACAACAGCAAAGGACCTTGTGAAGATGCTGGAGGGAACAGGTACAAAAGTATCTATATCAGTAAAACGAGTCCTATAAAGTAAAACGAGTCCTATATCGACATAACCTGAAAGGCTGCTCAGCAAGGAAGAAGCCACTGCTCCAAAACCTCCATAAAAAAGCCAGACTACGGTTTGCAACTGCACATGGGGACAAAGATTGTACTTTTTGGAGAAATGTCCTCTGGCCTGATGAAACAAAAATAGAACTGTTTGGCCATAATGACCATCGTTATGTTTGGAGGAAAAAGGGGTTTGCAAGCCGAAGAACACCATCCCAACCGCGAAGCACGGGGGTGGCCGCATCATGTTGTGGGGGTGCTTTGCTGCAGGAAGAACTGGTGCCCTTCACAAAATAGATGGAATCATCTAGGACAAAGTCAAGGACAACAAAGTCAAGGTATTGGAATGGCCATCACAAAGCTCTGACCTCAATCCTATAGAACATTGTGGGCAGAACTGAAAAAGCGTGTGCGAAAAAGCGTGTCAGGAGGAATGGGCCAAAATTCACCCAACTTATTGTGGGAAGCTTGTGGAAGGCTACCTGAAACGTTCGACCCAAGTTAAACAATTTAAAGGCAATGCTACCAAATACTAATTGAGTGTATGTAAACTTCTGACCCACTGGAAATCTGATGAAAGCAATAAAAGCTGAAATAAATCACTCTTTACTATTATTCTGGCATTTCACTTTCTTAAAATAAAGTGGTGAACCTAACTGACCTAAGACAGGAATTTCTGGGGGGGGGGGAATTGTCAGGAATTGTGAAAAACTGAGTTTAAATGTATTTGGATAAGGTGTATGTAAACTTCCGACTTGAACTGTATAAGTGAGTGATATAAAACAACTCTACACCTTGACGACTTCACACCCTCCAGAGAACGCACATCTGACAATTTCACACCCGTTGTGCACATCGCCTTCTTTCCAACTGCCCTGAACTCCTTCAATTCTGGGGTCTTGTATGACAACAGCAGCCCCTACCCTCCTGCACCTCGCCCGCATCAGTGACATTCAGGGTGGGGAGGATGTATTCTTGGCCCTCAGTCCACTTGTGATAATGCGTGCTGTTGGACACAAAAGCTTGATAGGTTGCTGGCAAGGACTTACAGACCTCTGTTACTATCTGCTTCAGCAGGCAGGGTGACTGGATCCCTCTCCCAGATCTTCAACTGATCTGCATGTGCTCTGCATCAGGTGGCCCAACTTTGCACACCCTGCAGTCAGCAGGCTTGAACACAGGCTGGCTGAAGACATAGTTTGTGACAGTAGGATGGAATTATGGAACAGTTACAGGACATCACACTCACCCTCAGGGTGCATTCAGCTCGCACACGTGGAGACACTCACACACACAGAGATGCACAAACACATGCGTACACACACAAAAACCTACATCCCACAGGCACGTGCACACCAGTGGTGTAAAGTAAATAAGTAAAAATACTTAAGTCTTTACTTTAACATAATTACTTTGTACAACTTTTACTCCACTACATTTCAAAATAAAATATATATTTTTTACTCCCATACATTTTCCCTGACACCCAAAAGCACTGGTTAATGTTGAATGCTCAGGCAGGACAGTAGTATGGTACAATTCATGGGCCTATCAATAAATCAGCCAATGATCTGGCGGAGTCACTAAACACAAACACTGCGTTTGTTAATTACATCGGAGTGTGCCCCTGGCAAAAAGATGTTGTCTTGTTTACTTAATACAAGCCATTTGATGTATAGCAATTACTTGAACTTTTCACTTTTACTCAAGATTGACAACAGAGTACTTTTTTCCACCACTGTACTTAAGTAAAACCTGATACTTTTACTCAAGTAGTATTTTACTGGGTAACTTTTACTTGAGTCATTTCTACTAAGATATGACAATTTAGTAGTTCTTCCACCACTGGTGCAAACACACACACTTCAGACCTTGTCCTCATTATGAGATCTGAGCTGACTGCTACTAACTACATATTTGGAGAATCTGTTTCTTTTTTAAATATGTCTAACTGGGTGTGTGGGAGGTTGTTACATAACATTTTATTCATTCCAAAAGTATAATGTTATTTTCAGAGTGGCGTGGATAACATTTTCTCCATTGTGTGCAGAGGGGAAGAAGACCATTTTAGCAGGTTACGGTTGTTAGTCATTGACAAAATAAGGCTTCATACAACCTTGGTCATTCTTGAACATTTTAATTATTCGTCACAAATGATCAGTTCAAACATACAGTTTTTCTATAAAATAGTATAGTGTTTAAAAATGCACCTTACAACACACGCAAAATAATAGTATTTCAAAAATAAAAACACTGTTCACTGTCCTCGTTTAATGCCAACAAGAAAATAAAACTGTTTTCACAGATAAGACACATAACAATGCATTCAGAAAGTATTCAGACCCCTTGACTTTTCCACATTTTGTTATGTTACAGCCTTATTCTAAAATGGCTGAAATTGTTCAGGGGGAAAAAAACTATCGACTCACAATACCCCATGCTGACAAATGTTATTTTAATTAATTTAATTTTGAAAACTGAACTACGTATTCAGACCATTTACTCAGTACTTTGTTGAAGCACCTTTGGCAGCGCCTCAAGTATTCTTGGGTATGACGCTACCAGCTTGGCACAGCTGTATTTGGGGAGTTTCTCCCATTCTTCTCTGCAGATCCTCTCAAGCTCGGTCAGGTTGGATGGGGAACGTCACTGCACAGCTATTTTCAGGTCTCTCCAGAGATGTTAGATCAGGTTCAATTCCGGGCTGTGGCTGGGCCACTCAAGGACATTCAGAGACTTGTCCTGAAGCCACTCCTGCGTAGTCTGGGTTGTGTTCTTAGGGACATTGTCCTGTTGGAAGGTGAGTCTGAGTTCCTGAGCGCTCTGGAGTAGGTTCTCATCAAGGATCTCTGTACTTTGCTCCGTTCATGTTTCTACTCGATCCCGACTAGTCTCCCAGTCCCTAAAAAGCATCCCCACAGCATGATGCTGCCACCACCATGCTTCACCGTAGGGAACCTACCAGGTTTCCTGCAGACGTGACGCTTGGCATTCGGTCCAAAGAGTTTAATCTTAGTTTCACCAGAGATGGTTGTTCTTCTGGAAGGTTTTACCATCTCCACTGAGGAACTCTAGAGCTCTGTCAGAGTGACCATCAGGTTCTTGGTCACCTCCCTGACCAAGGCCCTTCTCTCCTGATTGCGCAGTTTGGCCGGGTGGCCAGCTCTAAGAAGTCTTGGTGGTTCCAAACTTCTTCCATTTAAGAATGATGGAGGGCACTGTGTTCTGTGGGACTTTAAATGCTGCAGACATTTTTGGTACCCTTCCCCAGATCGGTGCCTCGACAAAATCGTGTCTGAGCTCTACTGACAATTCCTTCAACCTCATGGCTTGATTTTTGCTCCGACATGCAATGTCAACTGAGGGACCTTATATAGACAGGTGTGTGCCTTTCCAAGTCATGTCCAGTCAATTGAATTTACTACAGGTGGACTCCAATCAAGTTGTAGAAACATCTCAAGGATGACCAACGGACACAGGATGCACCTGAGCTCAATTTCAAGTCTCATAGCAAACAGGCTGAATACTTTTACAAATAAAAACACAGAAATACCTTATTTACATTAGCAAACATTTATACAAACCTGTTTTCTCTGTCATTATGGGGTATTGTGTGTAGACTGATGAGGCAAAAAAATGATTTAATATATTTTAGAATAAGTCTGTAATGTAACAAAATATGCAAACCGTTTCAGAGTGCACTGTATTAGATCAATACAATGGAAAGGAATGCAAACTCAAGTTTGTTCAAGGAGCTAAAAAAGAAACATAACCCTAACATTTTTCCCAAAAGTACCAATGATAGGCTAGATCAGTGTTTCCCAATCCTGGTCATGGGGATTCAAAATGTTCACCCCACACATTTTCGTTTTTGCCCCATCCCAACTGAATAAACTAATCTAAGCATTGATGAGGAGCTGATTAGTTGAATGAAGTGTGTTAATGCTAGGGCAAAACAACAAAAATGTGCATCGCTGTGGGTCCCCAGTATCAGGATTCAGGAAAAATGTGCTAGAAGTACACCGGATTATTGTACTGTAATACTCTTACCATTCCTTCATCTTCACCCAGTCTGAGTTCAAAGGCTATTCCACTCTGCTTTTAAAGGGTAGAACAGAATATAGTGCACTTGGTACCTTCGTACTAGAGAACACCTATACAGAAATTCACTTACGGCAGCCAGAGGCTTGAGGTGACGTGATACGAGTTGATAATATTTTACTGTAATTTTTCAGTGGTATTTACCTGTTAATACTCATTATGCACTTATTTGAGTGGTAAGGATACTGATACATAATTAAACATACTTTACCTATCTGCTAGTAAATGGTGAATAGTATGTTCGTTTCAATGTATCACAAATAACACAAACTATAGTTATTGTAAGTATTGTTTGGTTATTTTAAGGTAAATATCAGGTAAGAAGTAGTGGAATGTAAATTAGTGTAACTCATGATTTGTCTCTCTTGGCCTATACAGTATGTAAACTCCAGTTCTGAAATTAGTTTTGACCTAGGCAGTGGTCCATCGTTTGACCACAGTTGTGGTGAGTATCTCCCAGCAAATGGAGCCAAAGGCCACGTAGTATGGAATATACTGTAGTGATAAAGTTTTTCCAGAGACATGTCCACACAGACACGCGTGCACGCACATGGACGTGGGCGCAAACAGACGCACACGCACGCACGCACGCAAACAGACACACACACAGTCAAGCATGCACACACACAGTCAAGCACGCACACACACAGTCAAGCACGCACGCACACACACAGTCAAGCACGCACGCACACACACAGTCAAGCACGCATGCACACACACAGTCAAGCACGCGCACACACACAGTCGAGCACGCACACACACAGTCAAGCACGCACACACACAGTTAAGCACGCACACACACAGTTAAGCACGCACGCACACACACGTCCCTGGTGACATCTATAGTTCTTCAAAGTAAGCCACTCTGGTCTTGGTGCTCTGTAGAGTTAGCTGTAAGAGAAAAATACATTCATTAGATCTCCAAAACACCATAAACATCTGAACAGGATCAGTTCTACTGCTGTACAACAGTGCTACGTCACATGAAATAGCAGCTGGAGTTAGTTTCAAAGTGGCAAAGACTGTAAAGGTGCCATATCCATTTACAAAAACAGACTAGGACAGGTTTTTTGATACTAGAAGTGACTTGTTAGCTGGCAATGTGGCTGTTTGTGAGGTGACATGATCCACCTAGGAAAATGCTTTTGCATGTACCACCTCACCCTCTTGACGGTCTGTGTTTACATTCAGCATTCTGACAGAACACGTTGAAGTCATTGTTTGTTTGTTATTTTGATTGAACCCCGACCATATCCTTATGGAACGCTGACACGTTTAGAATCCTGACTTAATCTAGACACTTGTTTACTCCTGGTTCCCTTAGCTGAACACAAGTTTCAACGTTTAAAGACGTTATGGGGAGAACAAATCGAATAGAGAGCGTTGTCGTCTTGCCGGACACTTAATGGGCATGATTGTCTTGTCCTGTCAAATACACAGCTCTGACTGTGATCTAAGGGAGTCACGATGACTGACATGTCTTTCTAGTCTACCTCTGCTATATACTTTGAAACCGTCTCAGAAGTTCGGGAGAGTACCACACGGCACAACGCCTCTCCCCCATGTGACCTACTTTTTGTGTGTATGTACTGTAAATTGTAAAGTATTTTGTCTGTAATGTCTTTTTCGTTGTGTGTCGGACCCCAGTAAGACTAGCTGTCGCCATTGGAGTCGGCTAATGGGGAGCCTAATAAAAATTGAAATAAAAAATATCAGAGGGAGCAGCAAGTGGTGGAGGTTTGAAGCACTACGGGATGAATCCAAAGTTGAGATTTGTGCATGTACTTTAACTCAATTCTCTGAACAAATATCCCATTGATATCAATGCGTGATTATGAGTTATATCACCTTATCTTAAGTCTGTTGGAATTCTTGATGGACAAGAATTTTAACAACCCCCCCTAAAACCTCTATAAACTGAAACCTAATTCAGTCAGGTAAAACAGAAAATGTTTTTTTTTTCTCCTGTCCCCCATTAACCTAATGTAACAGGCGTAAAATAAACACTTGAAAGGATGCCCCGCATTCTGGTCATGGCGAGAGAGAGAAACTGTCGGGGGAGGTTCTCTTCTGGGGACTGTAAATAGCGAGGCACGCGCCCAAAAGTGGAAATCGCATCACAGACTCTCTTCTTTTCCCCCTGAAAACTGGATGTTTCCAGCTTATCAGGGGGACTGCCAGCTTAAATACTAGAGTCGGGGGGGTTGGAATACATTATTGGTGCTAAACTGTTAGCTAAATCTGTAGACACGGGTGTTCAAGCTCATCAAAATATACAATATGAGGGAGAGAAATGGATGTGCACAGTCTCTGTTTATCATCTTCTATGCTTGCGCGGACCTAAAATCCCCAAATGTCCCCTCAATATAGCAAAACAAGGAAAATTATCCCTCGTGGAGACGTCCCCATGAGGACAAATGCGATGTTAAGCTTAGGTTAGGGTTTGGGTTAAGGTTATGGTAAGGTTAGAGAAAACAACATCATTTTGAATGGGCATTAATTTTAGGTCCCCACGAGGATAGAAGAACATAATGTGTGTGTGTGTGTGTGTCACCATATTATATTTTCCATTTCCTCTGTTTAGTCATCATGCTGATATTAATACAGATACTTACAATGAGCCATTTCGCAAAAAGATAATATTAGTTTTAAGAGTGTTGAAGAGTAAGTAAGCCTTGTCGAGCCAGTTAATATTCTCTAAAGGTTATTCAATAATGACTTTTTATCTATTCAATCACGACAAAGTCCATAGCAGCCTAAGAAAATCAACCTAATCTTTACCTCCTTGCTTCTCTTCCCAAACCCACAGTGTGAAGTTCATCATAACTTATTTCATTTGTAGCCAAATAAACTGCATGGTTTACAGAGTCGTAGTGGGAGGAACACACACAATATCATTGCGTGACTCCAAGTTTACTTCAATATGTGTTATTATATGAATATTTGCGCATAAAGGTGTTTCCACCACCATTTCTCGCATGATTAATTTTACCGACACAAAAAGATCCCACCGTGTCGAACGACAAAAATTATAAGGGCGGCATTTATAAAATTGTTTCCATCACAGCTGTCGAGATTTTTTTCATACAGTATGCTGTTACTTGCATAAAAACTGTGGAAGGAAACATGGTTAGTGATAGTTATTTCCTGCAACTTTCTGAAGAGACAACAAAAATTCCCTGTGTCTGTGAATGTGCAGTACTTTGTGTAGCCGTTAGCGATGATGCTGATGACATTTCTTCTGGTAGATGGAAAGGCTTTCGCAAATAACTCTCAATTAAACTACAAAGTAGACCATGCTTACCTGGCAGAATAATATCCGGATTATATGCATTAATCCAGTGGGTATTTGTTTTTGTTTTCTACCATCACCAAAACACTGCTAAACAACAGCCTCTTGCTAGGTGCTGCACTGGAGTTAAATGGTAACTACACCCAAAACTATCATTGTCCAAAATTATTCCCAGACCTAAAAAGTGGTCTCTTGATGTGGTTTCGTCACCCCGCTCCTCCGCTCTCTCCACTGGCTTCCAGTTGAAGCTCGCATCCGCTACAAGACCATGGTGCTTGCCTACGGAGCTGTGAGGGGAACGGCACCTCAGTACCTCCAGGCTCTGATCAGGCCCTACACCCAAACAAGGGCACTGCGTTCATCCACCTCTGGCCTGCTCGCCTCCCTACCACTGAGGAAGTACAGTTCCCGCTCAGCCCAGTCAAAACTGTTCACTGCTCTGGCTCCCCAATGGTGGAACACACTCCCTCACGACGCCAGGACAGCGGAGTCAATCACCACCTTCCGGAGACACCTGAAACCCCACCTCTTTAAGGAATACCTAGGATAGGATAAAGTAATCCTTCTCACCCCCCTTAAAAGATTTAGATGCACTATTGTAAAGTGGCTGTTCCACTGGATGTCATAAGGTGAATGCACCAATTTGTAAGTCGCTCTGGATAAGAGCGTCTGCTAAATGACTTAAATGTAAATGTTAAATGTTTAAGCATTGTTGTGAACTTAGAACATCCAAATGAGTTGCTTTTCTATTAAATAAGTGTGATTTTGAGAGCGAAAATCATTTTTAAAAAACAGGGGGAAATTGAAACTTGGAAAAACAAAACGGAGAAAACAGAATTTGAGAAAAAACTTAATCAGGCAAAAAAAATTATTGATTTTATAGGGCCCCTAAACCAGTGGTCCCTGTCGACTCCGGGCCTCCCTCCCTTTACTCCATTACCCTCTCTGCCTCCTTCCCCCTCTCCTCCCACCTTCTCTCAACCCGTCTGCACCCTTTCCTCTCTTCTCCTCACCCCTTCGCAGCCTCCCCTTATTTTTCTCAGGGTAAACACACAGATAGACATACCAGAGAGCCACACTGCAATGGCAGTGCAGTCTCAGTCCCCAACACAAAGAGTATTGCTCACTGGCCCCAGTTCAATTAAACAAGCAGTGACTAAGCCCAGCTAAAGCTCAGAACACCCAAGGTGTTTCCATCCATTCCAATGACTGATCGCAGTGCTAAAATCAATTAGTGCTACTCAAACAAGTTTATTTTACACACAGAGACAGAAGGGGTGGCAGGGGGAGGGAGAGGCATTTTGTATGGATGTGCCAAAGCTCACATTTCACCTCAATGGTTTTACAGATTTAGCGAAGAATCTGAGGGTTGCAAGATAACGGTTCAGGTTGTGAGCTTAATTTGTTAATTCCTCTTGATGATAGCAGAATAAATCTCTATGTGAAAGTAGTTAGACGGTTATCTAACGGTTATGTTTGATATGCAAGTCTGTGGTGTTTGAGTGGTAGGCTATATGAGGTGTGTGGGAGCAGTCTGTAAGGAGTGATGTGAGAAGTCTGTATGACAATTGTTTGTGTGAGATACACCAATGCATGTTTCATTGACACTGGATAAGTTCGCGACAGACATCACTGTACCTTTTTGAAGTTGCTGTGCTAGCTGGTGCCTCTCTTAGTGTTAGGTGTTTATGACGATTGTGTAGAACGTAATCCTATGTATGTGTGTGCGCGTGCGTGTCTGTCTGAGGAGATATAGGGCTTACCTTTTTGAAGTTGCTGTGCTTGCTGGTGCCCTTCTCAGTGTTCTCGTTGTGGAGTATATCCAGAGGCGTTTCTCGCTCCTTCAGCTTCAGAGACTCTATCTCTGTCTTCAGCTCATTCAGCTGCTCTTGAAGGTGCTTACTCTTCTCCATATACTCCACCCTGAGAGGACCACAGAAATAAGAATGACAATCCTCCACCTGGGTCATACAGGCCGAAACAAGAAAATATTATCCAAACTTAAGAATAAGATTCCCCCCCGTTCTCTGTTCCACAATGTTTTGAATTAGTTCTGCCCTAATGAATAGAAAGAATCCTGATCAAGACCTCCACAGATGAAAATTGTTGAGTTATTAGTCTTCCCATGTGACAATCTGTCATTTTGATTCATGAATATGACAAAAAAACGGTTGTAAAATCTTGAATAGCTGCTTGAATTTCATTGATTAACATGAAGTTATAGATATACAAACAAGACGAGTGAAAACAACATGTCTACATCATTATTTTCAGAACTTAAACATCATGAACGAGTACAACCTGTGCCACATCTTTACAAACAAATATCAATGTATTGTGACATTTCCGTACACTATAATATCCATTAATTATGAAATGAGTGCTTCTGACTGGAATGCGTCAACATTGTACCCCCATGAGTCACGGTCCATGACATTTCTGTGCTCAACGCGTGATAGAGCACACGGGACATGTCTCATTCTGTGGTGTACTGTACATGTGTACAATCAATCAGTATCTAATTGGATGAAGTCAGGTGGCAGGACAGAGAGAGTGGCCAGTGAGTGACTCACTTTTCCGTCTTGAGAGATGGGAGAAGAGGGATTAAAAGATGGAGAGAATTAGACAGGGAGTCGGAGAGAGCGACAGAGCAAGAGCAGGAGATGCGGTTGACAAAGACAGGCAGTCCGAGAAGGAGGGGGAGAAAGAGTGAGAGAAAGAGAGCTATGGAGAAAGATGAGGGACAGAGAGAAGAAAGTGACAGGTGAATACAGGATAGAGAGGGAAGGTTACTGTAGAGTAAGTACATCTGATTGGATGAAGTCAGGCAGAAAGAAAGGCAGTAATGAAGTCAGGTAGAAAGAGAGCCAGCTCCTCGAGATAGAGAGCAAGAGAGAAAGAGAGAGGGGGACGAATAGAACAGAGACGGAAAGAGGGACAAGTCTGTAATAGTGGTGTACATCTGATTGTTAATGCTGCAGGATGGAGCGTGGTGGTCAGTCACTCACTTATCCTTCTCGAAAGAGGAGAGAAGAGAGAGCAATAGAGAGAGAAAGAGAAGGATGAGAAGACAGAGAGAGCGAAGTGGTCAGTCACGCACTTCTCCTTCTCGATCTCCATGGAAAGGCGCTTCATGTCTGTGTCTTTGAAGTCGAAGCTCAGGTTCTCTCTGCTGAAGCTCAGGTCTGGAGGCATCGCATCACCTGGGACGGTCGAGGGCTGGGAGGAGGAGAGAAAGAGAGGTAGAGGGGTGGGGAGGGAAAAGAGAGAGAAAATATAAAATGAGAGAGGGGGATAGTGAGTAGCAGCAGAAGTGAGTGACAGAGAGAGAGAAGTAGACGAGAGAAGATAGATGGAAGAATAGGATGACAGAGAGAGGGATGGAGTGACAGATTCGGATGGAGTGACAGATTCGGATGAATACTTTGATATGAACGCAGACACACGTAACACACTTCGGAATGGTGATGGAGGCAAAATACCCTAGAATGCATTAGCCAAATCAACTATATGCCCTGAGCTTGTCTGATGCTTTAAGCTAAATGTTTGATGAAATAATTAAGACATAAATTACGAGAGCGGGTCCGACAGCAATTGATTTGATTGTGCCGGGCCTGGCTCAGACTTGCTGCTGTGTTAAAAAAAAGACAGCGAGTGACTAGCACCCGTTGTCGCTCTCTACTCCCTGCTGCAGCGCCACATAACATTAACAGTGTGTCCGCTGTCCGTGTTGCTGAAGCTGCAACATAATTACAGCCATTTCTGACTGAAAAGTTACTGTAAGTATTGAAATACGGTATTAAGACCAAACAGGATGTGCTCTTAGGCCTGCATTTCGATGGTGGTGATACCAGGCTAATATACTTAGCCTAATAAATAATGATCATAATAATAACAATAAGAAGGATATCAATGAATAAAATTGGGTTATTATTATAATAAATATAATTTCTGACAATTTGGAAGTGTAAACAGCAATAACTAAATTATAAATAATAAGAGAGGCTAATCTAAAAGTGTAAAGCCTTTATTACAGCATAGCAAAGAATAAAAACAGCAGAATTTGTTAGTCCGACATGTGGTTGCGTGAGGCTTGGTGCTCACGGAGTCAGTAAGATATTAAACATACACTCAAACAGGCAACAGAATCTGTCTTTTTAAAATTTGTATATATATGGATGATTTATAAAGCCAGGCACATAACAGTTATGCTATTGATTATAAACCTAATAAAGTTTATAATCACTTTTCAATAGGCAATTAAAGCAAGGGCTGTTTTCTCGTATCCTAACTCTGCTGCTGCCTCTGTCGCATTGTTCTCAACACCAATATGCTGGTTAACTTAGCTATTATTGCACACAGCAACATGGTCTTGGAAAAGTCACCAATTCAACCCGCACTGATGTCTTTCAGAACCATGGACAGAGACCACTATATCCAACGCGGGAGAAAGTGCATGTTATAAAAAAACATTTTTTTTTGTTATTACATAACCGTATAACCATATGCAATTTCAGTAGCATGTGTCTTAGACTTATGACTGTGCCATCCCCACAGCCTCTACAATGGATCAGTCCACTCAGACAGGTGCGACTCAGACAGGTGTTTTTTACATGGTTTTTTTAAACTTATTTTTGCTACTTGCTCGACTAAAGAAATCTTTGTCGACCATCAGCCTATTGACCAAACATTTGACCAGTCGACGAAATGAGGTCAGCCTAGTACACACAAGTAGGTCACATTGGGGAGAGGCGTTGTGAGGTGTTGCTTTATTTTTTTTTTTTAACCAGATTTGCTGTTCAATTGAGCTATACGAGATGGAAGGGAGTTCCATACACTCATGGCTCTGTATAATACTGTACGTCTTCTTGAATTTGTTCTGGACCTGGGGACTGTGAAAAGACCCCAGGTGGCTTGTCTAGTGGTAAGTGTGTGTGTGTGTCAGTGCTGTGTGTAAGAACACTCTACCAACAATTTGGAATCTCCAATACAATGTTTCTTATAAAAACAAGAAGTGATGCGTCAGTCTTTCCTCAACTCTTACCCAAGAGAGACTGGCATGCATACTATTGATAATAGCCCTTTGATTACAATGAAGAGCAAAACGTGTCACTCAGTTCTGGGACAGCTGCAGCTACAGTGCCTTGCGAAAGTATTCGGCCCCCTTGAACTTTGCAACCTTTTGCCACATTTCAGGCTTCAAATATAAAGATATAAAACTGTATTTTTTTGTGAAGAATCAACAACAAGTGGGACACAATCATGAAGTGGAACAACATTTATTGGATATTTAAAACTTTTTTAACAAATCAAAAACTGAAAAATTGGGCGTGCAAAATTATTCAGCCCCTTTACTTTCAGTGCAGCAAACTCTCTCCAGAAGTTCAGTGAGGATCTCTGAATGATCCAATGTTGACCTAAATGACTAATGATGATAAATACAATCCACCGGTGAGAAAAAACACCACCCAGATTGGCTAGTCGTGTGAGAAACTCGTCATCATGCAAGCGGTCAGACAAGTGAAAATGATGGTCTGTAAAGAAAACTTTAAGCTTGTCTCTCAATTTTAAAAAACGTGTCAATACTTTGCCCCTTGACAACCAGCGCACTTCTGTATGTTGTAAAAGCGTCACACACAGTCTGTGCTTGTATTTAGTTTTCATGCTAGTGAGGGCCGAAAATCCACTCTCACATAGGTACATGGTTGCAAAGGGCATCAGTGACTTAACAGCGCAATTTGCCAAGGCAAGAAACTGCCCATATCAGTGCATTGTGCAGAAAATACATAAGAGTTCAGGGGCTTTGCTTTAACAAAGTGATCAATTTTCACTGTTGTGTCCAAAACGTCTTTCATGCTGTCAGGCATTCCCTTGGGAGCAAGAGCCTCTCGGTGAATACTGCAGCATATCCAAGTGGTCATCGGGAGCAACTGCTTGTACGTGTGTTACCACTCCACTAGGTCTCCCTATCATGGCTTTTGCACCACAGATACCAACACATCTTGACCACCAAAGTCCATTTGATGTCACAAAGCTGTCCAGTAAAATATCCTCTCATGTTGTCCTGGTTTCCAGTGGTTTGCAGAAGAGGATGTCTTCCTTAACTGACCCCCCATAAACCTAACTGACATATACCAGGAGCTGTGCCAGGCCAGCCATATACCAAGAGCTGTGCCAGGCCAGCCACGTCTGTTGACTCATCCAACTGTAAAATTCACTGGCTTGTACGCAAAGCAGTAATTGTTTCAAAACATCTCCTGCCATGTCATTGATGCGTCCTGAAACAGTGTTGTTTGATGAAGTAATTGTCTGTATAGTTTTTTGGGCCTTTTCCCCCAGCATTGTCCCAGCCATATCCGCGGTAGCAGGAAGAATTAAGTACTCCACAATAGTATGGGGATTGCCTGTCCTAGCCAGTCGATAGCTCACCATATAAGATGCTTATAGCCCCTTCTTATTAATGGTGTCTGTTGCTTTTATACATGTCTTACGACTCGACAGTCGTCTTTATTCTCACTCAAACAACTCCCGTGGCTTATTTTTTAAATGGTCATGTTTGGTTTCTAAATGTCTGCGAAAGAGTGAAGGTTTCCCGTGAGAGAGTAACGGTTAATGTGATTATGACACTGTTTGTCGTTATATCATATTCCAAGCATTTAAAAATGTAATTATACATTGAACTTGAACCTGTAAAATAACTGGATTTTGCTGTTGGACACTTTTTGTATGGAGATCTGGGAAGTGCACTGTAACCTCGTAACATTTCGTATCTTTCTATTATTACGGTGTAAAAACAGTTTTCATGGGCACACATATCCAAAATAAGGTTGGAGATTGTAAAATCTAATGCTTCTAACCGAAAGAGCAACTTAAAGATGATTAACAAAACTCAAATCCATTCTGTCATTAACAGGGTTCTTCAATAATTATCCATAATAGTTGTTTGATGCGCATTTGAGGTCTAGCTGTTAAGTTACGAGAGAACATTCTCACACTACATCAGCTGATTCAGGAAATATTGTTCTGAATGACAATCAAGTGATAAAGGGCTTGTGTGATATGGCAGGCGATTGAACAACAGCCAAAGTGTTGGAATTAATGTTGATCTCAAGGATTGACAACGTTTGTGTGTGTGTTGTTACGAGGGGTCAAGATAAATAGCCGGTCTATTCCTGAGGATTCTTGAGGTAAGATTACAATGACAGCTGTAGTCTAGTTGTCTGTTTGACTTAGGGCAGATTTGTTACATTGAGCAGATAGTGTCAAGTTCATGAGAAAAAGTGATGGGCGATGGAACGCTAGCTGACTTGTGATGGGACAGTGAGTCTGTGTGGTAGAGTCATCGTCATGCACAACATGAGTGCAATGTGCATACAAAACATACACTTCTAAAGGCTTTCCCAAAAAAGCGTTCCGAATTAAACGTAGACTGCAATTAAAAAATAACTGGCAGAATGGTATCAATTGGGTGGGCGTTAATTTTGCAAACTCTCCCATCACACGTCTAGTAGCCAACAAACACCCTAGCGAAACAGTCAATTGCAAGGTGTGCAGTTGAATTAAAGGGGAATTGCAGCATTTTTTGCAAGGCACACAATTGAATTAAAGGGGAACTACACCAATTATATAAACTTGTTTTACTCAGTGGGACTACTGATATGGTTTAAGCATTTGTTGTTAATCTGTAAAAAGTGATTTTTAGAGGGAAAATCTGATTTTGTTTGGGAAACATTTCCTAAAGTATTCCATAGGCCGACTTGTTGTCCTTTATTTATGATTAATATACAGTATATGATATTATTATAATTGTACATAGCCTGCCAGAATACATTGTTAGACAGTTTTAAAATACACTTTAAAGCATTTGATTGGATTTTGTGTGCCGTATTTCAAAGTTCAAAGTTACATAATGGCATAAGTATAGTCTCAGGAAGTAGGGGTGATGCAGCACCTCCTGATAAATCAGTATTAAAATAAAAATGTATATTTATACTCCTGTATGTGCAGAGCGGGGAGAAAAATTGAGGACATATTAAACAAAGGACAAAACTACAACAAAACAGACATGAGATGTCCCTTGCTTGTAGTATACTAAAAGAGGAACGTTTCAAGGTGACTGTGAGAAGGCAAAAAAGCTGGGAAAAAATGTATAATGCCAGAGCTTCTCAGCAACAAAATAATATTTAAATGTATATCTATCCATTTTGAAAATTTGACCCCGATGTCACATTGGTCGCTTTATTTATAGAAAGACCCATTTACAGTGCCTTGCAAAAGTATTCATCCCCCTTGGCGTTTTTCCTATTTTGTTGCATTACAAACTGTAATTTAAATATATTTTTATTTGAAAGAATATGGCACCACAACAAACCTGCCAAAACTCACAGACCAGACAAGAAGGGCATTAATCAGAGAGGCAACAAAAAGACCAAAGATAACCCTGAAAAAGCTGCAAAGCTCCACAGCGGAGATTGGAGTATCTGTCCATAGAACCACTTGAAGCCGTACACTCCACAGAGCTGGGCTTTACAGAAGAGAGGCCAGACAAAAGCCATTGCTTAAAGAAAGAAATAAGTAAACACATTTGGTGTTTGCCAAAAGGCATGCGTGAGACTCCCCAAACATATGGAAGGTACTCTGGTCAGATGAGACTAATATGGAGCTTTTTGGCCATCAAGGAAAACGCTAAGTCTGGCACAAACCCAACACCTCTAATCCCCCCGGGATGGTGAAACTGGTCAGAATTGAAGGAATGATGGATGGCCCTAAATACAGGGAAATTCTTGAGGGAAACCTGTTTCAGTCTTCCAGAGATTTGAGACTGGGACAGAGGTTCATCTTCCAGCAGGACAATGACCCTTAGCATACTGCTAAAGCAACACTCGTCACCCGTCAAAGCCCAGACCTCAATCCAATTGAGAATCCGTGGTATGACTTAAAGATTGCTGAACACCAGAGGAACCCATCCAACTTGAAGGAGCTAGAGTAGTTTTGCCTTGAAGAATGGGCAAAGATCGCAGTGGCTATATGTGTCAAGCTCATAGAGATATACCAAGAGACCTGCAGCTGGGGTGAATAGTTATGCATACTCCAGTTTTTTTTGTCTTGTTTGTTTCACAATAAAACATATAGGCATGTCACATAAATCAAATGATAGAAACACCTAAATAATCTATTTTATTTCCAGGTTGTAAGGCAAAAAAATTGAAAAAATGCCAAAGGGGGTGAATACTTCCGCAAGTCACTGTATAAAGTATCTCAGAGTAAGAGCGATCTAGGATAAGCTTAACCTTTAGATTATAATTAATAAGAGGGAAGACCTGAACCTAGATCAGCACTCCTACTCTGAGACACTCTGAGGCAGGCCCTGTACTGTATGTTATGTACTGTACTCTGTAATACTGAGAAGTGATGTAATATATGAACACAATTCTCTTGTGGGCGGGCAGGCAGGCAGAGTGCAAAGGCTACTGTGCTGGAGGTGGACTAGCTACTGTACACCTAAGTGGTGGAAGGGTGATGAGTTCATCTACACAAGTCAGTCATTTAATGTAAAGAGATTTGGATGTGAATGCTGCTGCATCAATGACAGAATTTGCTGTATAGCACACTGTATTACTTATACAACTAATATACTGTATAATATAAGTACAGGACATGAGTAAAAACTAACGTGGGCATTGTTTAATGCGTTTCACAAGACAAAACATCCCAAGCATTCAAATGTATTTAATCAGGTGGGCGTTACAGGTGGAATAAAGGAACATACTAGAATATCAATGAACAACATATTCCTCTCCCTTTACTTTTGATGCCTCATAAGGGAAAAGTGAATATTCACTGTTTCGCATATTATTTTATTTTTAACATAGCAGTTCTCTTAATGTAAATAAAGGAACTTTTCAGAATAACCATTTCTGAACAAGGCAAAGAAGGTAGATGGCCTCAGTTCCCAGACTTAACCCTGGGTGTATTCTGCCCCAATGTCGGAGGTTAGTCAGAACTAAATGTTCAATCTTTTAAGGAAGTCATCTTTCTCTCTCGTTATTAGTCGACTGGTCGACCGAGAATGTTTTAGTCAAGCAGTAACACATATACACTACCGTTCAAAAGTTTGGGGTCACATCGAAATGTCCTTGTTTTTGAAATGTCCTTGGCCCATTAGTATTACCATCACTCCTGTGTTCCAATGGCACGTTGTGTTAGCTAATCCAAGTTCAGAATTTTAAAAGGCTAATTGATCATTAGAAAACCCTTTTGCAATTATGTTAGCACAGCTGAAAACTGTTTTTCTGATTAAAGAAGCAATAAAACTGGCCTTCTTTCAACTAGTTGAGTATCTGGAGGATCAGTATTTGTGGATTTGATTACAGGCTCAAAATGGCCAGAAACAAACAAATTGCCAAGAAACTGAAGATCTCATACAACGCTGTGTACTACTCCCTTCACAGAACAGCACAAACTGTCTCTATCCAGAATAGAGTGGGAGGCCCCGGTGCACAACTGAGCAAGAGGACAAGTACATTAGTGTGTCTAGTTTGAGAAACAGACGCCTCACATGTCCTCAACTGGCAGCTTCATTAAATAGTACCAGTCTCAACATCAACAGTGAAGAGGCGACTCCAGGATGCTGGCCTTCTAGGCAGAGTTGCAAAGAAAAAGCAATATCTCAGACTGGCCAATAAAAATAAAAGATTAAGATGGGCAGAAGAACACAGACACTGGACAGAGGAAGATTGGAAAAAAGTGTTATGGACAGACGAATATAAGTTTGAGGTGTTCGGATCACAAAGAATAACATTTGTGAGACGCATAAAAAATGAAAAGATGCTTAAGGTGTGCTTGACGCCATCTGTCAAGCATGGTGGAGGCAATGTGATGGCATGGGTTTGCTTTGGTGGTGGTAAAGTGGGAGATTTGTACAGGGTAAAAGGGATCTTGAAGGAGGAAGGCTATCACTCCATGCCCTGTGGACGGCTCTTAATTGGAGCCAATTTCCTCCTACAACAGGACAATGACCCACAGCACCAAACTATGCAAGAACTATTTAGGGAAGAAGCAGTCAGCTGGTATTCTGTCTATAATGGAGTGGCCAGCACAGTCACTGGATCTCAACCCAATTGAACTGTTGTGGGAGCAGCTTGACCATATGGTACGTAAAAAGTGTCCATCAAGCCAATCCAACTTGTGGTAGGTGCTTCAGGAAGCATGGGGTGAAATCTCTCTAAATTATCTAGAATGCCAAAGGTCTGCAAGGCTGTAATTGCTGCAAATGGAGGATTCTTTGACATACAATTATTATTTAAATTAAAAAACCTTTCATAACCTTATACGTCTTGACGATATTTCCTATTCAAATCTGTCGTTCTGCCCCTGAACAGGCAGTTAACCCACTGTTCCTTGGCCGTCATTGAAAATAAGAATTTGTTCTTAACTGACTTGCCTAGTTAAATAAAGGTAAAAATAAAAAATAAAATAACAATTTTGCAACTCATTTAATGTATGTTTTCCTGGAAAACAAGGACATTTCGAAGTGACCCCAAACGTTTGAACGGTAGTATATATATTTGCGCTCATCTCAGTGAACTAGTCCATTGGAGGCCTAGACTAAAAGTCAATTTATGCTTGATCCCAAAATGTGGTCCGAGGCTCCATATGGATGGTGTAATGCAATTGCGGAGCCTCCAGAGGCCAAATCGAGCTCCATACCACATCACCATGCTCCTCCCAAATTTTGTAGGGCTCTTGTATAGCTCCACATTGACATGATTGGTTGACGGTTTTCTATATCCTGTAAAAAAAACACAAACTCACTTCCTTGACAACAGCTCTGCACTGCTCCGCAAAGTGCAAGAAGTACGAATGCCCTGACTTCTGCTGAGGCCATATCACCGTAAATGCTGCATGGGCAATGCAGACGTCGGATTGACCATGCACTCAGATGCACAATGCCCTTCTTACTCCAGAATGCGCTCTCTCCCGCCAATTTGTGCACATTTATTGTATCAAAGCTTAATTCTGTTAATTGTTCGCGCTAGATTTTTAGCATATATCAATTCCACATTACATATTTCACCAGTAATTTCTAATCTCTGTCATTTCTGTTAATGCATACAATATTATTATTCCCGTTATCATTGTCGGAGTGGACACATTATTTGCAGAGTACACAACACTTGTGAGAAACACGTTTTGGTTCATTTCATTCCATTTACGAGGTGTCAATTTAGTCATTGTCTTTTTGTTTGGAGAGCTCCTGTCAATGTTGAGTCAATGTTGAGACACACACGCATTTAAGTAGGGCGATAGGCTTCCTGGCCTGCGTGCAAATGTAGGCATATAAATGTGCCCATTTGGGGATCTGATAGTATTTCTGATTGGCTTAACACACTACCACTAATGAATGACCTGTGGAGCTTCTCAAATTAATGTTTTCTTCACCTCAAATAGCAAGCAAACAAAGTCTGTTTTTACACCCATTGAGAATTACAATAGTTCCTCAATGTATTTGAAAAACCTTTCTAGCTCTCTCTGTTTCGATAATCAGTGTGAAAGGGAAAAATGTCATGCTCTGTTCGAGTAGAAACGTCATAAAATAAGCATACCTGATTACTTATCAGTGCTTGGACTGAAATAAATTCTGGTACTCATTTTGATTGCTGGTACTGTTTATATTTAGGTGCAGGAGCTCCACAATATGTGAGCTAATATTCTATAAAAAGGAACTGGAACTCAAGCAGCAGAACATTTTAGGTGCCGGTACTCAGCCCTGGTGAGCTCCTGCCAAGTCAAGCAATGCTTCTTATCCCTTGAGCAAATAGCCTACAGCTGTGTCTGTCCCAAGCTCACTGGCACTGGAAACTCTGAGGGCCCAGAATATTTTATAGGCAAGCTTCAAGCAGGACCCAAGTTAATTTAATAGTTACAATGTTTCAAGTTCCTTGCAGATTGGCTACACTTCACATGGCCTATGTGATTTATAGGATATTTATTTTTAAATTCAGGATATTTTCTACCTGCAGCCTGCAATGTTTTTATGTGTTGGCTATTTTTACATAGTTGGCAGAGTTACTTTTAGGTTTGTATCATTTTCATTTAGATATAATTTAGATTAACCACATGACAATGATTTAGATATGAAGTTATTATAAAGTAAAACAAACTGATTCACAAAAACCTAAACTGGCACCCAGATAGGTAGAAATGGTAAGATAAATGGGCATTCCACATTCGTGTAGCCTATTACCGGCAACTTCAGGAGAGCAATGGCAGAATCTGCGAAAGCGAGCAGGAGCAGGAGGAGAATAGTTGGGTCAGGTTATCTAGATCTCTGGCGCACTCAAGGCATTTGTCTTATTTCATAAAACCGTAAGCTTAAAGTATCAGACAAGCACAATGTATATTGTTGATTTTATTAAAAAAAACACATAGGGTGTGTCTATATGGAAAAATTACACAGGTGCCCATTTTTTGTAGCATGGGGGGTGTTTCTGTAGGTCAACAGGAAGGTGTTTAGGCGTCTATTGAGGGCCCTGTTCTCTTGTGATGTTATTAAAGCTTGCTCCTTTTGTCTGGACAAAACTTTCATCTCTTCATCACTGCAACGTCAGGCCATTTGCTGTGTGCGTCGACTGCAACTAAGAACATATTATCCTCCAGTGGGCCTGCATAGTCTATGTGGACTCCCTGCCAAGGCTCCTCTGAGAAGTCCCATAGCTGAGGCATGTTGCTCATCTTTTGACATGCAGAACGTCACTTGGCCTTGTCTTTGATAGCAGCGTCCGAACCTGGCCACCAAGAGTAGCTGTGTGCAATCTCCTTCATTCGCACCATGCCACAGTGCCCTGAATGAAGTTCAAGCACCTGCCTTCACAGAGTAGCGGTATGATGACTCGAAAGCCCCATAGCAAGCATCCAGACTGAAGTGTGAGCTTGTATCTCCTCACCAGGTAAGGCTTTAGGCTGTCCAACGGCTGTCCTCCTTTCCCACGAGTGACAATGTACACAATCTCAGACATCACTGGATCAGTGTGGGTGAACTTTTTCACTTGGACAGATGTAACTGGGGTGTGCGTCACTTCCTTGAAGTAGAAGATATGAGCCTGGGAGTGCTCAGTGTGTGTGACAGGTAAGGGAAGCCTTGAGAGGCCGTCTGCTGATATCATACCGGTGAGCAGATAACAGTAATGCCCATCGCTGCATGCGGCTGGCTGCGAGCAACGGAATACCGATGTGGGGACCAAAGATGGAGATGAGGGGTCTATGGTCCGTCAGCAGTGTGAACCGTCGGCTAAACAGAAACTGATTACATTTCTTAACACCAAACACGATGGCGAGTGCTTCACGCTCCATCTATGCATAATTGCTCTAGGCTTTATTTAAGGTCCGTGATGCGAAAGCTCCCATTCTGTGGGGATGGAGTTTCTGCAACGACCTTCACCTTTGATGTCACTTTGTGGAGCGCTGAACTGTTTGACGTGGCCCAGGTACTCAACAGAAGGCCGGAAAAACTTGAATTTGCCCTTCTGGACCCTCAGACAATACTCCTCCAGTCTCTGTAGTGTAGCGTCCAGGTTTCTTAGGTGCTCATGCTCATCTTTGCCTGGTGATGAATAGATCAAGGTAACACTGGACCCCGGTGAGCCCGCTCAGTATCTGGTCCTTAGGCCAGAGCTGAGGTGATTCCAAAAGGAAGAATCCGGTACCTGTACAGTCCTTTGTGAGCCACTATGGTCTACAGTTCTTGTAAATCTTAATCCACATGCATCTGTAGATAGACCTTTCTTACTGAATTTCTGTCCTCCAGGTACACCAGAAAAGAGAATCAATGAGAGGTAGTTGTTATTTTTCAGCAGTCAAATCAAATTATATTGGTCACATACACATGGTTAGCAGACGTTAATGCGAATGTAGCGAAATGCTTGTGCTTCTAGTTCCAACCATGCAGTAATATCTAACAAGTAATCTAACAATTTCACAACAACTACCTTATACACACAAGTGTAAAGGAATGAATAAGAATATGTACATGTAAAAATATGGATGAGCGATGGCTGAACGGCATAGGCAAGATTATGTAGATGGTATAGAGTACAGTATATACATATGAGATGAGTAATGTAGGGAATGTAAACATTATATAAAGTGGCATTGTTTAAAGTGACTAGTGATACATTTATTACATCCAATGTTTTATTATTAAATTTAATCAGTATGTTGGCAGCAGTCACTCAAGTTTTTAGTGATGGCTGTTTAACAGTCTGATGACCTTGAGATGGAAGCTGTTTTTCAGTCTCTCAGTCCCAGGTTTGATGCACCTGTACTTGATGATCTTTTTGGCCTTCCTGTGACATCAGGTGGTGTAGGTGTCCACGAGGGCAGGTAGTTTGCCCCCGGTGACGTGTTGTGCAGACCTCACTACCCTAAGGAGAGCCTTACGGTTGTGGGCAGAGCAGTTGCCGTACCAGGCGGTGATACAGCCCGACAGGATGCTCTCGATTGTGCATCTGTGAAAGTTTGAGTGTTTTTGGTGACAAGACAAATTTCTTCAGCCTCCTGAGGTTGTAGAGGCACTGCTGCGGTTTCTTCACCACGCTGTCTGTGTGGGTGGACCATTTCCGTTTGTCCATGATGTGTACGCCGAGGAACTTAAAACTTTCCACCTTCTCCACTACTGTCCTGTCGATGTGGATCTGCTGTTTCCTGACGTCCACCATCATCTCCTTTGTTTTGTTGACGCTGAGTGTGAGGTTATTTTCCTGACACCACACTCCGAGGGCCCTCACCTCCTCCCTGTAGGCCGTCTCGTCAATGTTGGTAATTAAGCCTACCACTGTAGTGTCGTCTGCAAACTTGATGATTGAGTTGGAGGCGTGCATAGCCACGCAGTCATGGGTGAACAGGGAGTACAGGAGAGGGCTGAGAACGCACCCTTGTGGGGCCCCAGTGTTGAGGATCAGCGGGGTGGGGATGTTTCCTACCCTCACCACTTGGTGGGCGTCCCGTCAGAAAGTCCAGGACCCAGTTTCACAGGGCGGGGTCGAGACCCAGGGACTCTAGCTTAATGACGAGTTTGGAAGGTACTATGGTGTTAAATGCTGAGCTGTAGTCGATCAGCATTCTTACATAGGTATTCCTCTTATCCAGATGGGTTAGGGCAGTGTGCAGTGTGATTGCGTCGTGTTTGGACCTATTTGGGCGGTAAGCAAATTGGAGTGGGTCTAGGGTGTCAGGTAGGGTGGAGGTGATATTATCCTTGACTAGACTCTCAAAGCACTTCATGATGACGGAAGTGAGTGCTACGGTGCGATAGTTGATTAGATCAGTTACCTTAGTCTTCTTGGGAACAGGAACAATGGTGGCCCTCTTGAAGCATGTGGGAACAGTAGACTGGGATAGGAATTTATTGAATATGACCGTAAACACACAAGCCAGCTGGTCTGCGCATGCTCTGAGGATGCGGCTATGGATGGCGTCTGGGCCGGCAGCCCTGCAAGGGTTAACACGTTTAAATGTTTTACTCTCGTTGGCTGTGGAGAGCCCGCAGGTTTTGGTAGCGGGCTGTGTCGGTGGCACTGTATTGTCCTCAAAGCGAGCAAAGAAGCGGTTTAGTCTGTCTGAGAGCAAGACTTCAGGGTCTGCGACGGGGCTGGTTCTCTTTTGTAGTCCGTGATTGACTGTAGACCCTGCCACATACCTCTCGTGTCTGAGCCGTTGAATTGCGACTCTACTTTGTCTCTATACTGACGCTTAGCTTGTTTGATTGACTTGCGGAGGGAATAACTACACTGTTTGTATTCGGTCATGTCTCCGGTCGCCTGCCCTGATTAAAATCAGTGGTTCGCGCTTTCAGTTCTGCACGAATGCTGCCATCAATCCACAGTCTCTGGTTGGGGAAGGTTTTAATAGTCGCCGTGGGTACAACATCACCGACACACTTGCTAATAAACTCAGTCACTATCCGGAAAATATCCCAGTCCACGTGATCGAAGCAATCTTGAAGCGTGGAATCAGATTGGTCGGACCAGCATTGAACAGATCTGAGCACGGGCATTTCCTGTTTTAGTTTCTGTCTATAGGATGGGAGCAACAAAATGGAGTCGTGGTCAAATTTGCTGAAGACGGGGTTAACGGTGACATCTTTTATGACTGGAACAACAGGTATAGCCCATTCACTAGATCCAATACTCCACTCTCGACTAGTCTTTTTAGCTAAGTTTCAACTTTTGGTTTTATGGTGTACGCGCTTTGAAGCATTTTGGCTTGCTGTCTGGTTACATGGTCAGTTTAACTTATGTCCTTCATACTTCCAAGTTCTCCATTGAACATATGCGCGTTTCCTTAATTTCCTCAAGCTTTGTGTCCTCTTCTGCAACCATGTGAATTTCTTGCCAGTTTATAGTTTGATATTTTTCAGCCATGTGCATCCTAGCAAAGCTGGATGGTTGTCATTCATGATGTAGATTGGTAGCTTTAACTTCTGTTTGTTACAGTAGAGATGAACAATCACGCTTCCTCTCACTGGAACAGTCTCAACAGTGTATGTTTTCAGCGTCATCTTTGTGGGCGGTGGTGTGAGGTGATGTAGTTTCTCCTTGTATACCGCCTCAGACAGCAAAGATACGGCTGCTCCAGTGTTCACTTGCATCCGTACTACTTTTCCAACCAGTAGCGGTGTCACCCAATATCTGTGTCCATTGTCTGAAATGGACAAAACATGCAAAGATTCGTCCCCTACTGACAGGGTATCAATTTGTTCATCCTCTGTGTGCTCCAATTTATGCACTTTCCATTGTTAAGTACTTTTGTTTGATTGTGCCTTTTTGCTTTTACATGCACGTTCGATGTGACCCTTTTCTTCTGCTGTCTAAGTACCAACACTCATTTGCTTGATGACTTGGTTTCCCACCGTTTTGTAAATCCGTAGACACCGTATGCACTTGGGTCGATGCACTTAGCTGGTGTGTCTTAGTTTGCTATTTCCATTGATGTACTCAATTATATTGCTCTCTGCAATGTTAAGTTACTTTCAGTCAAAAGGCGTTTCAAATCAAATCATATTTGTCACATACACATGGTTAGCCGATGTTAATGCGAGTGTAGCTAAATGCTTGTGCTTCCAGTTCCGACAGTGCAGTAAAATGTAACAATCCCCAACAACTACATAATACACACATCTGAGGGTGAATGAGAATATGTACATGTAAGTATATGGACGAGCAATGGCCGAGTGGCATAGGCAAGGTGCAATAGATGGCATAAAATACAGTATATACACGTCATGTGTAATGTAAGATATGTAAACATTATTAAAGTGGCATTATTTAGATTGACATTGTATACAGTGACTAGTGATCCATTTATTAGTGGCCAGTGATTGGGTCTCAATGTAAGCAGAAGCATCGGAGTTAGTGATTGCTGTTTAGCAGTATGATGGCCTTGACATAGAAGCTGTTTCAGTCTCTCGGTCCCAGCTTTGATGCACCTGTACTGACCTCACCTTCTGGATGGTAGCCGTGTGAACAGGGAGTGGCTCTGGTGGATGATGTCCTTGATCTTTATGGCCTTCCTGTGATATCAGGTGCTGTAGATGTCATGGAGGGCAGGTTGTTTGCCCCCGGTGATGCATTGTGAATACTGCACCACCTTCTGGAGAGCCTTGCAGTTGAGGGTGGTGCAGTTGCCGTACCAGCCCGACAGGATGCTCTCGATAGTGCATCTGTAAAAGTTTGTTAGGGTTTTAGGAGACAAGCTAAATTTCTTCCGCCTCCTGAGGTTGAAGAAGCGCTGTTGCGCCTTCTTCATCACACTGTGTGGGTGGACCATTTCAGTATGTCTGTGATGTGTACGCCGAGGAACTTAAAACTTTCAACCTTGTTCACTGCTGTCCCTTCGATGTGGATAGGGGGTGCTCCCTTTGCTGTTTGCTGAAGTCCACGATAATTTCCTTTGTTTCGTTGAGGTTGTTTTCCTAACACCACACTCCGAGTGCACTCACCATCTCCCTGTAGGCTGTCTTGTTGTTGTTGGTAATCAAGCCCATTACTATTGTGTCATCTGAAAATTTGGCCTGTCTGAAGTTTGCCAATGACCATCTGGATGATCCAGAGGAGGAATGGGAGAAGGTCATGTGGTCTGATGAGACAAAAATAGAGCTTTTTGGTCTAAACTCCACTCGCCGTGTTTGAGGAAGAAGAAGGATGAGTACAACCTCAAGAACACCATCCCAACCATGAAGCATGGAGGTGGAAACATAATTCTTTGGGGATGCTTTTCTGCAAAGGGGACAGGACGACTGCACCGTATTGAGGGGAGGATGGAGCCATGTATCGCGAGATCTTGGCCAACAACCTCTTTCCCTCAGTAAGAGCATTGAAGATGGGTCGTGGGTGGGTCTTGCAGCATGACAACGACACAAAACACACAGCAAGGGCAACTAAGGAGTGGCTCCGTAAGAAGCATCTCAAGGTCCTGGAGTGGCCTAGCCAGTCTCCAGACCTGAACCCAATAGAAAATCTTTGGAGGGAGCTGAAAGTCCGTATTGCCCAGCGACAGCCCCGAAACCTGAAGGATCTGGAGAAGGTCTGTATGGAGGAGTGGGCCAAAATCCCTGCTGCAGTGTGTGCAAACCTGGTCAAGAACTACAGGAAACGTATGATCTCTGTAATTGCAAACAAAGGTTTCTGTACCAAATATTAAGTTCTGCTTTTCTGATGTATCAAATACTTATGTCATGCAATAAAATGCAAATTAATTACTTAAAAACCATAAAATGTAATTTTCTGGATTTTTGTTTTAGATTCCGTCTCTCACAGTTGAAGTGTACCTATGATTAAAAAAATGCAGACCTCTACATTCTTTGTAAGTAGGAAAACCTGCAAAATCGGCACTGTATCAAATACTTGTTCTCCCCACTGTATATATATATATATATGTATATATATATATATGTATATGTGTATATACACTGCTCAAAATAAAGGGAACACTTAAACAACACAATGTAACTCCAAGTCAATCATACTTCTGTGAAATAAAACTGTCCACTTAGGAAGCAACACTAATTGACAATACATTTCACATGCTGTTGTGCAAATGGAATAGACAACAGGTGGAAATTATAGGCAATTAGCAAGACACCTCCAATAAAGGAGTGGTTCTGCAGGTGATAACCACAGACCACTTCTCAGTACCCATGCTTCCTGGCTGATGTTTTGGTCACTTTTGAATGCTGGCGGTGCTTTCACTCTAGTGGTAGCATGAGACGGAGTCTACAACCCACACAAGTGGCTCAGGTAGTGCAGCTCATCCAGGATGGAACATCAATGCGAGCTGTGGCAAGAAGGATTGCTGTGTCTGTCAACGTAGTGTCCTGAGCATGGAGGCGCTACCAGGAGACAGGCCAGTACATCAGGAGACGTGGAGGAGGCCGTAGGAGGGCAACAACCCAGCAGCAGGACCGCTACCTCCGCCTTTGTGCAAGGAGGAGCACTGCCAGAGCCCTGCAAAATGACCTCCAGTAGGCACAAATGTGCATGTGTCTGCTCAAACGGCCAGAAACAGACTCCATGAGGGTGGTATAAGGGCCCGACGTCCACAGGTGGGGGTTGTGCTTACAGCCCAACACCGTGCAGGACGTTTGGCATTTGCCAGAGAACAACAAGATTGGCAAATTCGCCACTGGCACCCTGTGCTCTTCACAGATGAAAGCAGGTTCACACTGAGCACATGTGACAGTCTGGAGACGCCGTGGAGAACGTTCTGCTGCCTGCAACATCCTCCAGCATGACCGGTTTGGCGGTGGGTCAGTCAGGGTGTGGTGTGGCATTTCTTTGGGGGGCCGCACAGCCCTCCATGTGCTCGCCAGAGGTAGCCGGACTGCCATTAGGTACCGAGATGAGATCCTCAGACCCCTTGTGAGACCATATGCTGGTGCGGTTGGCCCTGGGTTCCTTCTAATGCAAGACTATGCTAGACCTCATGTGGCTGGAGTGTGTCAGCAGTTCCTGCAAGAGGAAGGCATTGATGCTATAGACTGGCCCACCCGTTCCCCAGACCTGAATCCAATTGAACACATCTGGGACATCATGTCTCGCTCCATCCACCAACGCCACGTTGCACCACAGACTGTCCAGGACTTGGCGGATGCTTTAGTCCAGGTCTGGGAGGAGATCCCTCAGGAGACCATCCACCACCTCATCAGGAGCATGCCCAGGCGTTGTAGGGAGGTCATACAGGCACGTGGAGATCACACACACTACTGAGCCTCATTTTGACTTGTTTTAAGGACATTACATCAAAGTTGGATCAGCCTGTATTGTGGTTTTCCACTTTAATTTTGAGTGTGACCCAAATCCAGACCTCCATGGGTTGATAAATTTGATTTCCATTGATAGTTTTTGTGTGATTTTGTTGTCAGCACATTCAACTATGTAAAGAAAGTATTTAATAAGAATATTTCATTCATTCAGATCTAGGATGTGTTATTTTAGTGTTCCCTTTATTTTTTTGAGCAGTGTATATATATATGTATATATATACATATATATATATATATATATATATGTGTATGTGTGAGTGTGGGAGAGAGTAGACTTGTGTAGCTGGGTTGATGTGTAGGCGGGTTTGTAAGTGTATGTTGGCTGTTGTGTAAGCGGGTGTGTGTGGGTTGCATCCTTCCGTGGATGGATTTCTGAGTGTAAGAGCTGTTCTTGTGTAGGAGGATATGTGTGTTGCCTGCCCTTATGCAATCACATTTTTGTGAATATGTGTGTGTGTGTGTGTGTGTGTGTTTGCGCGAACGCACAAACGTGTGTGCCTGTGTGTATCCAGGCTGTTACCGAGTAGGTAGACTTGCTGGTGATCTCTAGCAGCTTGTGTTTGGCCCTCCTTTCAGAGTCCCTGGCTTCCTGCAAGTCCTGCTTCAGCTGATCAGCCTCCATTGCCCTGAAAGGAGGCAGGGAGGGAGATGGGGAGAGAGGGGGTCAGCAAGAGGCTGAAGTAAATAGACGATTTGTATAGAAGCATTGCATGTACACTTTTTTATACCATGTAATTACCATTTCTTCATTACACACATTCTATTTACTCTGTATTTATGTTAGTAAAGCACGGGTTGAATCATAACCCGCAGTACCCATGGGGCGGATGGGTTTAAGGTCATGAAATACTGTGTGGGTGAAGGGCGGGTGGGTTGATAATCTAAAGATAATCTTTTTCTAAATCAATCTTGTGCAATTTATATCTATAGGCTACATTGAGGTTCTTTCATTATTTTAAGGCTATCTGGCATTAGTGCTTAAGTCTATGCTTCAGGGCCTAACTTTACCTGCACCAAATAGCCTACACGCCAATCACTTTTGAGAACAGGCAGAAAGTTCAAGTCGATCCACTGAGACAAAAAGGACAACGTCAGAGTTTAATTTAATGAGAGAAAAGCTGTGAAATGGAGAGTTAAAAATAAAGAGAATGGGAGAGAGAAAAGTTCGGGAAAAATTTGATGAAGTGGAAAAGGAGGATAGCAGTTGTGTAATTTGTGAGACGCTATACACATTTGACAGTCACAAGATGGGGACTTAAAAATAGGCCTATTTCTAACGACGACACAGGGAGTAAGGAAGCAGATGGTGAGTTTAATAATAACGAACATAGAGAGTTACATGATAACAGAACTAATACTGCCTGATGACTGAGGTTGGTGAGGGCTATATGAATGGAGAGTAATCAGGGTGGTGATGAAGCCCAGGTGTGCTTAACGATGGGGAGCAGGTGTGAGCAATGATTGCCAGGTATGCAATGTGGGTTGCCAGGACCGGTGGTTAGTAGACTGGCGACATCAAGCCCAGGAGGGAGCAGGAGTGACACCTATTATACGTCAAGGGAACAGTAGCATACTGTTCAGATGGGTTAAATGGAAACTGAAATCTGGAAACCAACTGTAGGTCGATAAACTCTGTCTTTGCTGTGTCTTTGCTGTGTAGAGTAGGCCAACAGGCTAAACTGAAAAATAGAACCGCTATCAAATTAAAACGATTGCAGAGCCGCAAGGGTGTTTCTTTAGATAGTGATTCCGGAAGAAAAAAACAGTACTGCCACCAAAGGTATACATTACGGGACAGCTTAAAAACAATGCTGACCCAACAACAGCTCAATCAAAATGGCCCTCCCTTTGAACTGAGGCTACTTTTGTAGGGGAAACCCCTCCCATCAGAACATACCAAACACTTTAATTAATTAAGCAATTACCAACATCCAAGCCTACATTTTTTTCACTCAGCTAAACATATCATGAACTATATACATTGCACCTTTGAAATCTGTTTATCATGATACAATATTACACATTTACATAATCCCATCACTACTGACACGGTGTCTTCCAATACGCCCATTCCCATAAACGAGCCATTCGGGACAGGCACTACAAAGCCAACCCGATTGCCATAGCTCTGGTCCTTATCTCAGCACACCCGGAAGTTACAGAGACGGAGAGAGAGGAACAGAAACAAACAGCGTGCTCATCATAACATTGATAAGTACAATAAACATTGCTTAAATAAAACATGAACGCGTGTCTGTATATTGTTTATACTATAACAAACTGTTACTGGAGGTAAGAATAAAGTGTGTAATGTATGTACTAAGATAGAAGTTAACTTCACTGTGTTGACCCACATTGCTATAACGTAGCTGATAACTGAGCAGGGAGGGGGCGATGAGTGTGTGTGTGTTAGTGTACCAAACGCTGCCTTCGGCCAGTGACTGACTTTTCTGTCACAGTCTTAATATTAACTCCTGCAGAATTAAGCATTTCTTGCAGTAAAATTATACACAATGTGAATTGACTCAGGAACAGGAGCGGAGAAATATGATTTATTATTTTGGCATCTTGCGAGAATGCGGAGTTAAGTACCGTCTGAAGAGGTGCCATCGTTAAAGCACAAAATATCTGTAGATATTTATTTTTTTACCTTTATTTAAACAGGCAAGTCAGTTAAGAACAAATTCTTATTTACAATGACGGCCTACCCCGGCCAAACCCTAACCCGGACGACGCTGGGCCAATTGAAACAGAAACCTCCTTTTACTCTCAGTTCCAGACGTTCTAGACGACCAATTCTCATTGCTTTTAGCCGTACCCTTTTACTACTCCTCCTCTTTTCCTCTGGTGATGTAGAGGTGAATACAGGCCCTGCAGTGCCTTGCTCCACTCCTATTCCCTAGGCGCTCTCTTTTGATGACTTTTGTAACCGAAATAGCCTTGGTTTCATGCATGTTAACATTAGAAGCCTCCTCCCTAAGTGTGTTTTATTCACTGCTTTAGCACACTCTGCCAAACCGGATGTTCTAGCTGTGTCTGAATCCTGGCCTAGGAAGAAAAATTCTTAAATGTTCATCCCTAACTACAACATTTTCAGACAAGATAGAACTGCCAAAGGGGGCGGTGTTGCAATCTACTGCAAAGATAGCCTGCAGAGTTCTGTCCTACTATACAGATGTACTCAAACAATTTGAACTTCTACTTTTAAAAATCCACCTCTCTAAAAACAAGTCTCTCACTGTTGCCGCCTGCTATAGACCACCCTCTGCCCCCAGCTGTGCTCTGGACACCATATGTGAACTGATTGCCCCCCATCTATGTTCAGAGCTCGTGCTGCTAGGCGACCTAAACTGGAACATGCTTAACACCCCAGCCATCCTACAATCTAAGCTTGATGCCCTCAATCTCACACAAATTATCAATGAACCTACCAGGTACCTCCCCAAAACCGTAAACACGGGCACCCTCATATATATATCATCCTAACCAACTTGCCCTCTAAATACACCTCTGCTGTCTTCAACCAAGATCTCAGTGATCACTGCCTCATTGCCTACATCCGACCTCCACTCATCACTGTCAAACGCTCTCTGAAACACTTCAGCGAGCAGGCCCTTCTAATTGACCTGGCCGGGGTAACCTGGAAGGATATTGATCTCATCCCGTCAGTAGAGGATGCCTGGTTATTTTTATTTTTTAAATGCCTTCCTAACCATCTTAAATAAGCATGCCCCATTCAAGAAATGTAGAACCAGGAACAGATATAGCCCTTGGTTCTCCCCAGACCTGACTGCCCTTAACCAACACAAAAACATCCTATGGCATTCTGCATTAGCATCGAACAGCCCCCGTGATATGCAGCTTTTCAGGGAAGCTAGAAACCAATATACACAGTCAGTTAGAAAAGCCAAGGCTAGCTTTTTCAAGCAAAGGCTAGCTTCCTGCAACACAAACTCGAAGTTCTGGGACACTGTAAAGTCCATGGAGAATAAGAACACCTCCTCCCAGCTGCCCACTGCACTGAAGATAGGAAACACTGTCACCACTGATAAATCCACTATAATTGAGAATTTCAACAAGCATTTTTCTATGGCTGGCCATGCTTTCCACCTGGCTACCCCTACCCGGTCAACAGCACTGCACCCCCCACAGCAACTCGCCCAAGCCTTCCCCATTTCTCCTTCTCCCAAATCCCGTCAGCTGATGTTCTGAAAGAGCTGCAAAATCTGGACCCCTACAAATCAGTCGGGCTAGACAATCTGGACCCTTTCTTTCTAAAATGATCTGCCGAAATTGTTGCAACCCCTATTACTGTTCAACCTCTTTCGTGTCGTCTGAGATTCCCAAATATTGGAAAGCAGCTGCGGTCATCCCCCTCTTCAAAGGGGGACACACTCTTGACCCAAACTGCTACAGACCTATATCTATCCTACCCTGCCTTTCTAAGGTCTTCGAAAGCCAAGTCAACAAACAGATTACCGACCATTTAGAATCTCACCATACCCTCTCTGCTATGCAATCTGGTTTCAGAACTGGTCATGGGTGCACCTCAGCCACGCTCAAGGTCCTAAATGATATCTTAACCGCCATCGATAAGAAACATTACTGTGCAGCCGTATTCATTGATCTGGCCGAGGCTTTCGACTCTGTCAATCACCACATCTTCATCGGCAGACTCGACAGCCTTGCTTTCTCAAATGATTGCCTCGCCTTGTTCACCAACTACTTCTCTGATAGAGTTCAGTGTGTCAAATCAGAGGATCTGTTCTCCGGACCTCTGGCAGTCTCTATGGGGGTGCCACAGGGTTCAATTCTTGGACCGACTCTTCTCTGTATACATCAATGATGTCGCTCTTTCTGCTGGTGAGTCTCTGATCCACCTCTACGCAGACGACACCATTCTGTATACTTCTGGCCCTTCTTTGGACACTGTGTTAACAACCCTCCAGGCAAGCTTCAATGCCATACAACTCTCCTTCCGTGGCCTCCAATTGCTCTTAAATACAAGTAAAAGCATGCTCTTCAACCGATCGCTGCCTGCACCTGCCCGCCTGTCCAACATCACTACTCTGGACGGCTCTGACTACGTGGACAACTACAAATACCATTTACTTATAATCGGTCCAACTGATGCCATTTGGACATTTTGCACAGAAAATCTTTACCATATTTTTTGTTGTTGGGTTATTGCATTTTCTCCCCGGTCCCTAAATGTCTTTGCGCTGCGAAAGGAGAGCTGACAGAACTTTATCGATGTATGCTTCAATCTAGTTGACATTTGATCATTTATTACCTTCCGGTGAGCAACGGTTTATTTAGTCTTCAAGGGCAACATACACTGAGTGTACAAAACATTAAGAATGCATTCTCAATATTGAGTTGCACTCCCCTTATTCCCTAAGAATAGCCTCAATTTGTCAGGGTATGGACTCCACAAGGTCTCAAAAGCATTCCTTAGGAATGCTGGCCCATGTTGACTCCAATGCTTCCCACACGTTGGCTAGATGTTCTTTGGGTGGTGGACCATTCTTGATACACATGGGAAGCTGTTGTGTGAATACCCGTCAGCGTTGCGGTTCTTCACACAAACCGCTGCGCCTGGCACCTACTACCATAGCCCGTTCAAAGTCACTTAAAATCTTTTGTCTTGCCTACTCACACTCTGAATAGCACACAATCCATTTCTCAATTGTCTCAAAGCTTAAAAATCCATCTACACTGTTTGAAGTGGATTTAACAAGTGAAATCAATAAGAGACCATAGCTTTCACCTGGTCAGTCTCAGGGAAAGAGCAGGTGTTCTTAATGTTTTGTAGACTAGGTGTACAATGACAGAAGAGAAGCTGCATTTATCTAATTACAGACAAGTTAACTAACAGTCTACCTAAATGATAAGCAGGAACATATCTAAATTAGGTAACACATTTGTTTTATATTTTTATATATATATATTTTTTTTCATCACATACAGCATTCAGGAGGTTACGGATGGGTTATTAGCAATTGTGGGAGGGTGTGGGTGAACAAACATCTGGCCCACGCACCAATAGCGTGCATGTGTCCAGGGGCGGAACTTAAATGGGTGCGCCGCACCTATGGCAGCCAATGCAAAGGGCCCCCAAAAAACATGTCATATCACTTTTAAAAAATGGTCACAAGAATAGATGGTGCGGTATTACAACACAAAAAGCAATACTCTGTAAATCAGGTAGCGATTTTCCATACTGAATAACATTTCACACAGGAGGGGGGCGGGGCCTGGCGATGCCTTGCACCGATGAGAGTGAAAGCTAAGCTCCGCCCTGCTCGTATCACAACAAAACACTCAAATTTAAACTTAATCTAACTTCACAACAAAAGTCTGGCTAAACTTTAAACTGTTTTACCATTGAGCACCACATTGAAAGCATGTGTTCAACTTAGTTTTTCTTTTCATTTTTTGGGGGATCCAATTAGATGACCAATAATCGGTCGGGCCGATATTTATGGCCGTATTAGCCTATGGCCGTATTAGCCTATCGGCCCTTGAGTATTGGCGCAGCTGATATATAGTGCTATAGTGCCAGCGCACTTGCCTCATGTGAGACTCCTGCAGAGCTCCTCCGGAGCAACACATTGCTAGTTAGCCTGTCCTCGAGGAACCTCTGGGCTGCTTGCCCAGCTACCCACTCATGATGAATATAAATGTAGCACACTTTAATAATGCCCCATAGAATGTAGAAAGTATTAATTAATTTACTGTTAGGCAGTGTTGTACTCGAGTCCAGTCTCGAGACCACATATTGAGTGTCTCGGTCTTGTCTGTGTCGGATACATTTGTACTCGATCTTGACTCCGTCTCGGAAAGTGAGTAAAAATCTCAATCAGCTTCCATTTAATCAGCGCATAAAACCACTTCCCAGGCCAAATATATACTCTCCTTTCTTGAAACATTATCTTAACAGCCTTTATATCTATTATACACATTAGCGCAGTGGCGAACCTATAGGCCTTCATGTTCTTGATTCTGAAGACAGCAACTAATACCAGCGCACTCATGTAGGAGTGCCTTTTATAAAACGCAAAGGGCCAGTGGTGTAGTTGAGGCTATACGCAGGTATAAGCCGTATATACACACTTTTCCCCCCATTGGTTTTGTTCTGAATGAAAATCTGAAAAATCTATAGGAGTTTTCAAAAAAAAGGAAAACACTGAAATCCTTCGCTGGGCTGGCCGTTTGAGAACTTTTTGTTAATTTGAGTATACCCACTTCTCCAGGCACCACTACATATGGGCGATGGAAAGATAGCAGTCACACACAACATGATGATAAAGGACAAGCAGTCCATAAACTCTGACATAATAAGCCAGTAGCTCCCAATCGTAATACAAAAACAACCATTACAAAAAACATTTCTAAAATATGAACACAGAAATACTATACATTTTGAACTCTTATGGTGATTTGACTAAATTGCATGCGCAGTCTTGAATTGGACGCATTTTTTTGGTCACGGACCCCTTGTCCCCCTCCGGTCTTCACTCAGACTCGATTTGCTCTGGTCTTGAATCAGTCTTTAGGTGATCTCGAACACAACACTGCTGTTAGGCAAAACAATGTCCATACAGGCTGCAGTACTTCACAAAGCAACATACCGGTAGCTTGCTTGCTAACTAGCTAGGTTAACAAAATTCAGCATTCATAAAGCTAACTTTGATTGTTATGACGCTAACATCAGTTCACTACCCTAAAACTGAAAGCTAATAATGCTAAATATACTAATTTCAAAGCTGATTATCCACAACTAACTTTCCCTTGCTGAGCCAAAATGCCTGGCTACAAGATTAACAAGTGGTGTCTTTTCTCTTTCACAGAAGTGACTTAGTTTTCCTCTAAAGTGTTGATCAGTAGGCCTAACATGGTCCCAAATGAAAAGGAACACCGATTATTTGTCATCTGTAGCCCCATAGACTGAAATAAGCCAAAACGACCTGCATTGAATATGAATTCAGCTGTATTGTGAGTAGGCCTATGCCACCTTGATTTACCCAGTTTATCATGAGATTTACCAATATGTTGTTACATTGTTAAAAAAAAAGTAAAAATGGGTTGTAATTATTGATTTATTAATGCAACCAAAATTGGTTGTATTATTGATTTGTTAATGCATACATGTCTGTCTCTGGAAAAATGTACCATCAAAATTTTTACATTTAATTATATTTATTATCATCATAAAATATCTGCCATTGGCCCCCTTGTCCCCAAAAATCAGTACCTGCCCTTAAAACCTGTTGTGACTAGGGGCAGTATTTTCATTTTTGTAAAAATAACGTACCCAAAGTAAACAGGATATTTTTGTCAGGACAAGATGCTAGAATATGCATATAATTGACAGCTTAAGAAAGAAAACACTATAAAGTTTCTAAACCTGTAAAAATATTGTCTGTGAGAATAACAGAACTGATATTGCAGGCAAAAGCCTGAGAAAAATCCAATCCGGAAGTGCCTCCTGTTTTGAAAGCTCTGCGTTCCAATGCGTCCCTATTGAGCAGTGAATGGGCTATCAACCAGATTACTTTTTCTACGTATTCCCCAAGGTGTCTACAGCATTGTGACGTAGTTTACGCATTTATGTAAGTGGTCACCTGATGGCTCTCAGAGTGATTCTCGCGTAAAATACAGAGGTAGCCATTTTTCCAATCGGTCCTACTGAAAAACCACTTGTCCCGGTGGATATATTATCGAATAGATATTTGAAAAACACCTTGAGGATTGATATTAAACAACGTTTGCCATGTTTCTGTCGATATTATGCAGATAATTTGGAATATTTTTTCGGCGTTTTCGTGACCGCAATTTCCGGTCGATTTCTCAGCCAAACGTAAATAACAAACGGAGCTATTTCGTCTACAAAAATAATATTTTTGGAAAAAAGGAACACTGGCTATCTAACTGGGAGTCTCGTGAGTGAAAACATCCGAAGCTCATCAAAGGCAAACGATTTAATTTGATTGCTTTTCTGATTTTCGTGACCAAGTTACCTGCTGCTAGCTGGACATAATGCTATGTTAGGCTATCGATAAACTTACACAAATGCTTGTCTTGCTTTGGCTGTAAAGCATATTTTGAAAATCTGAGATGACAGGATGATTAACAAAAGGCTAAGCTGTGTCTCAATATATTTCACTTGTGATTTTCATGAATAGGAATATTTTCTAGTAATATTTATGTCTGTTGCGTTATGCTAATTAGTGTCAGTCGATGATTACGCTCCCGAATCCGGGATGGGGTGTCACTAGAGGATAAAAACCCATATTGGTTGTTCTCTACATCCAATGCACATCTTGTTGTGCTATTTTTCACCCAAAGAAAATAAATTGAAGTTGAGAAACATTTTATTTTACTTTACAATTTTGTAATTTTAGCAGACGCTCTTATCCAGAGTAGTGAGTACATACATTTTCATACTGGTCCCCCATGGGAATTGAGCCCACAACTCCGGCATTGCAAGGGCCATTCTCTACCAACTGAGGCACACAGGACCATCCATTCGACTCACCTCCTCTCGGACTCATCAGCCATCTTGAGGGCCATCATCTCCGCCTCCAGCATCTTCTGCTCCATCATTCTCCTCTCCTCCTCTGAGCGGATGGCTGTCACCTTGATACGCTGCATTTCGGCCTCGGCCTCACTAGCCTTCTGGGACAGCAGCGTCGCTTCCTCCTCAGCTATCTGGGCCTTCTCAGCCAGGAGATCTGCTGTCTCCTCAGAACGAAGCTAGAGAGGGGGACAGAAACAGACATAACATGTTCATAGAAGTTAATAAACATTTGTAAAGCAGTTTAGCCTCCCCCTCAGCTGGTCTGCTGTCTCCCCACTATGCAGCTACATAGAGGGATGGAAAGAGACAAGGCCTTCATAAGCATTTCATATGCAGTTCACAAACATTCATAAAGCAGCTACGTGGGCCTGCTGTCTCATCTGAAAGCAGTAAGAGGGAGGGAGGGAAAGAGAGTAAGACACACAAATCATTAACCACATGTTGTGTCATAGCAGAACAATTACAAAAACGACATTATTTTGACTCACAATCTTTAAGCAGGACCCAAAATTCCTGGGTAAACCATCCCCTTTCCAAGTAAAACATCTATTTATATATGAGATGTGTCTGGGTCTAGGAACACCCCACTGTTCTTACCAGAGCGTCATTGGCCATGTGGGCTTCATCCTGTAGCTGTATCAGTCTCCTTTCCAGATCGTCCCTGGCTCTCTCTGCCACCTCTCTCAGGTGCTTCTCCCTCTCTAACCGCTGCCTCTCCACCTAGACACAGACAGAGAGAGGCGGGGGCGGGGGCGTGAGCAGGTTACAGGTTTGACCAAGAGGGACATAGTCAGGATCACAAAGAGACAGAGGGCAGATGTAATGAGGAACAAGGGGGACAAAAGCAGCAGCTGTAAGGGCAGAAAGAGGAGCACAGAGACCGTAGGGGTGGTAAACCACCATGTCTCTTCCAACGACTCAGCCTCCATTGCTCATACCCGTTTCCTGGCCCTCTCCTCTCGGGCCTGGGCCTTCATCTGTTGCACCTCTAGAGAGTCCACCCTCCTCCTCCGCAAGAACAGGTCATGGTTCCCCATGCACAGCTGCAGGATCTAGAGAGGAACAATTAGGTGAGTTTAAGTACACTTCAAGGTCCAATGCAGCCATTTTCATCTCAATATCAAATCATTTCTGGGTAACAACAAAGTACCTTACTGTGATTGTTTTGAATAAAAAAATAAAAATAAATGTTTTAAATGCTTCTTAGCAAAAATACATTTCTCAAGCAAGAGAGTGGCATGGGTGGGGATGGGGAAACTGAAAACTGTCTGTTATCGGTAGAGAGGTTGGGAACTCTTTCGTATTGGTCTATTATAGTGTGGAAATATAAACTGAGTGTACAAAGCATTATGAACACCTTCCTAATATTGAGTTGCACCCTGCCTTTTGCCCTCAGAACAGCCTCAATTCATCAGGGCATGGACTCTACAAGGTGTCATAAGCGTTTAACAGGGATGCTGGCCCATATTGACTCCAACGCCTCCCACAAGTTGGCTGGATATCAAATTGGCTGGATATCCTTTGGGTGGTGGATCATTCTTGATACACACAAGAAACTGTTGAGCGTGAAACTCAGCAGCGTTGCAGTTCTTGACACGAACCAGTGCACCTCACACCTACTACCATACCCTGTTCAAAGGCACTTAAATATTTTGGCTTGCCAAATCACCCTCAATGGCACAAATACACAATCCATGTCTCAAGGCTTAAAAATACTCCCCTTCATCTACACTGATTGAAGTGTATTTAACATGTGACATCAATAAGGGATAGACTGACCAGGTGAATCCAGGTGAAAGCTATGTCATGGAAAGAGTTTTGTACATTCAGTGTAGAAAAGACAGGAAATCAAGTTTCGAAATCAAGCACTGGGCCTTTAAAAGCAAGAATCTAGCTCTCACATAATACAGTCAACAACAACAAAAAAACATGTTTCGTTGTCATCACTGTACTCACCAACTTGTTAACCTTCAACTTGGAGGAGTTGAACTTGAACACGTCTGTTTTCTTGTCCAGAGGCTTTATGGCAAACTTAATCAGAAAGTTGACAAGACACATTAAAACCTCAAAGTAAGAAGTTACACAAACTGTAAAAACAGACTTGTTCGATTCAGGGTTGGGGTCAATTCCATTTAAATTCAGTCAACTCAGAAAGTAAACAACATTACATTTGAATTTCTGTTTAATTCCTGAGTTGACTGGATTGAAATGGAACTGATCCCAATCCTGGTCCAATTTCAGAGGCTGGAGGAGTAACGATCCAGTACCTCTCTGTCGCTGTAGGAGATGTTGCGAATCTCATTCCAGGGGAAGGAACATTTGGGGGTTAACTTGTTGTCTGGATCGTAGATATGTAGCCCCAAGGCATCCACTCCCAGCAGGAGATCTGTTCCCTTCTTGTTCTGGGGGAAATAAAAGAACAGAGTGACTAATGAAGAAAGCGAGTATGAAACAAAGAAAGTTACCCACACACCCTATTTTTATGTATCCTTTTATTTAACTAGGCAAGTCAGTTAAGAACAAATTACTTACAATGACCCTAATAAAGAACATTTAATTCCATGTAATTTATTTAACCAGGATAGTCCAAATCAGTGACTTAGTAACACTTTCCACTATTTTCCAGGAAGTTTTGGGTGGTGAATGAAAAGAGGAAACAAAGCCCTCAGTAGCTGTGAGATTACCAGACTTCTCTAGTGTGTTTGTCTTTCTGACAGACAATTCATTACTCTCCTTTATGCTAATAAATACCAGCGGCGTTACAAAGTAGTGCTCTTTGTTGCCTGCTCTACTTTCTCTGTTGACTGTTCTACACTCGTGTCTATCTATCCGACAGGCAGTAGTGGCAGTGGCACAGCCTGGCAACCACAGGAGGTTGGTGGCACCATAATTCGGGAGAAAGAGCTTGTGGTAATGACTGGAGTAGGACGGTATCAAATGCATCAAACACAGGGTTACCATGTGTTTGATGCCATTCCAATCGCTCCGTTCCAGCTATTATTATGAGCTGTCCTCCCCTCAGGAGTCTCCACTCCTGGCAACTCAATTAATTATAGAGCTGGGCAATATGGGGAAAAAAAATCCAGATTGCAATAAATTGATGCAATAACGATAAATAGAATGATGTGTTTAGGGCTGACACCAATTAGTCGACTGGTCAATTGTTTGATCGTTAGTCTGTTAGTCGACCGAGATTGTGTTACTGCTCAACACACTATATGTGTGTATTTATTTGTGCCCATCTCAGTGAACTAATCCATTGTGGAGGCCTAGACTAAAAGCCGATTTATGCTTGATCCGAAAATTCGGCTCCATATGGAGGGTGTAACGCAATTGCAGAGTCTCGAGAAGCCAAATCGAACTCCGTACCGCATCGCCACAAGACTCCCAAATTTTGTAACAACTCTGTATAGCTCCACATTGACATGATTTGTTGACGGTAGAAACACAAACTCACTTCCTTGACAACAGCTCTGCACTGCTCAACGAAGCGCAAGAAGTACGAATGCCCTGACTTCTGCTGAGGCCATATCACCATAAATGCTCCATGGCCAATGCAGACGTCGTATTGACCATGCACTCAGATGCACAATGCCCTTCTTACTCCAGAATGCGCTCTCTCCCGCTAATTTGTGCAGATAAATTGTTTCATAACTTCATTGTGTTATTTGCATTTGATTGTTAGTGTATATCAATTCCCAGCAGTACATTTACCGTTAATTCCTAATCTACAATGTTTGTTACTATGGTTACAGTCATTTCTGTTAATGCATTCAATATTACTCCAGACTTCCCGTTATCATTGTCAGAGTGGACACATTGTTTGCAGAGTGCACAACCTATGCTAAACTTCTGAGAAACAAGCTTATTTCACCCCATTTATGCTGCTCGATCATCCTATTTTTCCAACTTAATTGAGGAGAATAAGAACCTAAATGTATTTTTGATACTGTCGCAAAGCTAGCAAAAAAAGCAGCATTCCCGGAGAGAGTATGGCTATCACTTTAGCTGTGATAAATTTGTGAACTTCTTTGACGAAAAGATCATGATCATTAGAAAGCAAATTACGGACTCCTCTTAAATCCTCATATTTCTCCAAAGCTCAGTTGTCCTGAGCCTGCACAACATTGCCAGGACCTAGAATCAAGGGAGACACTCAAGTTTTTTAGTACTATATCCCTTGACACATTGATGAAAATAATCATGGCCTCTAAACCTTCAAGCTGCATACTGGACCCTATTCCAACTAAACTACTGAACGAGCTGCTTCCTGTGCTTGGCCCTCCTATGTCAAACATAATAAATGGCTCCATATACACCGGATGTGTACCAAACTCACTAAAAGTGGCAGTAATAAAGCGTCTCTTGAAAAAGCCAAACCTTAACCCAGAAAATATAAAAAACTATCTCCCATTCCTCTGAAAGTTTTGAAAAAGCTGTTGCACGGCAACTCACTGCCTTCCTGAAGACAAACAATGTATATGAAATGCTTCGGTCTGGTTTTAGACCCCATCATAGCAGTGACACTGCACATGTGAAGGTGGTAAATTACCTTTAAATGGCGTCAGACCAAGTCTCTGCATCTGTCCTCATGCTCCTAGACCTTAGTGCTGCTTTTGATACCATCGATCACCACATTCTTATGTAGAGATTGGAAACCCAAACTGGTCTACACGGACAAATTCTGGCCTGGTTTAGATCTTATCGATCGGAAAGATATGTTTGTCTCTGGATGGTATGTCCTCTGACAAATCAACTGTAAATGTCAAGTGTTCCTCAAGGTTCCGTTTAAGGACCACTAGTGTTTTCACTATATATTTTACCTCTTGGTGATGTCATTCGGAAACATAATGTTAACTTTCACTGCCATGCGGACAATACACAGCTGTACATTTCGATGAAACAAGGTGAAGCCCCAAAATTGCCCCTCCCTGGAAGTCTGTGTTTCAGACATAAGAAAGTGGATGGCGGTAAATGTTTTACTTTTAAACTCGGACAAAACAGAGATGCTAAGAAACAAAGAGATCTTCTGTTGGATCTGACAATCTTGATGGTTGTACATTCGTCTCAAATAAAACTGAAGGACCTCTGCGTTACTCTGGACCCTAATCTCTCTGTTGATGAACATATCAAGACTGTTTCAAGGACAGCTTTTCCGCATCTACGTAACATTGCAAAAATCAGGAACTTTGTCCAAAAATTATGCAGAAAAAATAATCCATGCTTTTGTCACTTCTAGGTTAGAATACTGCAATGTTCTACTTTCCGGCTACCTGGATAAAGCACTAAATAAACTTCAGTTGGTGCTAAACACTGCTGCTAGAATCTTGACTAACACCAAAAAATACCATATTACTCCAGTGCTAGCCTCTACACTGACTTCCTGTTAAGGCTAGGGCTGATTAAGATTTTACTGCTAACCTAAGAAGCATTACATGGATGTTCTCCAACCTATCCTTCCGATTTGTAGTGTAGTAAGTTGGTGGTTGAAGATATCCCTTTAGTGGTGTGGGGTTGTGCTTTGGCAAAGTGGGTGGGTTATATCCTGCCTGTTTGGCCCTGTCCGGGGGTATTGTCAGATGGGGCCACAGTTTCTCGACCCCTCCGGTCAGCCCCCAGTATTTATGCTGCAATAATTTGTGTCGGGGGCTAGGGTCAGTCTGTTATATCTGGAGTATTTATCCTGTCTTATCCGGTGTCCTGTGTGAATTTAAGTATGCTCCCTCTCTCTTTTTCTCAGAGGACCTGAGCCCTAGGACCATGCCTCAGGACTACCTTGCCTGATTACTCCTTGTTGTCCCCAGTCTACTTGGTTGTGCTGCTGCTCCAGTTTCAACTGTTCTGCCTGCGGCTATGAAACCCTGACCTGTTCACCGGACATGCTACCTTGTACCGGACCTGCTGTTTTCGACACTCTCTCTCTCTACCACACCTGCTGTCTCTAACTCTGAATGATCGGCTATGAAAAGCCAACTGACATTTACTCCTGAGGTTGCACCCTCTACAACCACTGATTATTATTATCCAACCATGCTGGTCATCTATGAACGTTTGAACATCTTGGCCATGTACTGTTATTCCTCACAATCAAATGCAGACCTCATTATCTACCAAGGGAATTCTCTTCGATCATAATCACAGTAGTGTATATTCCTCCCCAAGCAGACACAGACGGCCCCAAAATAACTTAATTCGACTCAATGTAAACTGGAAACTACATATCCTGAGGCTGCATGTATTGTAGCTGGGGATTTTAACAAGGACAATCTGAAAACAAGGCTCCCTAAATTCTATCAGCATATCGATTGCTCTACCCGGGCTGGCAAAACCATGGATCATTGTAATTCTACCTTCCGCGACGCATATAAGGCCCACCCCCGCACTCCTTTCGGAAAAGCTGACCACGACTCCATTTTGTTGCTCCCTGCCTTTAGACAAAAACTAAAACAGGAAGCACCCGCGCTCAGGTCTGTTCAAAGCTGGTCTGACCAATCGGATTCCACGCTTCAAGATTACTTCGATCATGTGGACTGGGATCATTTCCGGATAGCGTCGAACAACAACATGGCTGAATACGCTGATTCGGTGAACGAGTATATTAGCAAGTGCATCGGTGATGTTGTACCCACAGCATCTATTAAAACCTTCCCCAATCAGAAACCGTGGATTGATGGCAGCATTCACGCAAAACTGAAATGGCCAACCACTGCTTTTAATCAGGGCAAGGCAACAAGGCAATCAAACAAGCTATTATGCGTCAGTATAGAGACAAAGTAGAGTCGCAATTCAATGGCTCAGACACGAGAGGTATGTGGCAGGGTCTACAGTCAATCACGGACTACAAAAGAAAAACCAGCCCCGTCGCGGACCATGATGTCTTGCTCCCAGACAGACTAAACAATATCTTTGCTCGCTTTGAGGACAATACAGTGCCCCTGACACCGCCCGCTACCAAAACTTGCGGGCTCTGCTTCACTGCAGCCAACGTGAGTGAAACATTTAAACGTGTTAACCCTCGCAAGGATGCAGGCCCAGACGGCATCCCCAGCCGCGTCCTCAGAGCATGCGCAGACCAGCTGGCTGGTGTGTTTACGGACATATTCAATCAATCCTTATCCCTGTCTGCTGTTCCCACATGCTTCAAAAGGGCCACCATTGTTCGTGTTCCCAAGAAAGCTAAGGTAACTGAGCTAAATGACTACCACCCCGTGGCACTCACTTCCATCATCATGAAGTGCTTTGAGAGAAAAGTCAAGGACCATATCACCTCCACCCTACCTGACACCCTAGACCCACTCCAATTTGCTTACCGCCCCAATAGGTCCACAGACGACGCAATCACACTGCCCTAAACAATCTGGACAAGAGGAATACCTATGTAAGAATGCTGTTCATCGATTACAGCTCAGCATTTAACACCATAGTACCCTCCAAGCTTGTCATTAAGCTCGAGACCCTGGGTCTCGACCACGCCCTATTCAACTGGATCCTGGACTTCCTGACGGGCCGCCCCCAGGTGGTGAGGGTAGGTAACAACATCTCCACCCTGTTGATCCTCAACACGGGCCCCACAAGGGTGTGTTCTCAGCCCTCTCCTGTACTCCCTGTTCACCCACGACTGCGTGGCCATGCACGCCTCCATCTCAATTATCAAGTTTGCAGACGACACTACAGTGGTAGGCTTGATTACAAACAACAACGAGACTGCCTACAAGGAGGACGTGAGGGCCCTCGGAGTGTGGTGTCAGGAAAATAACCTCACACTCAATGTCAACAAAACAAAGGAGATGATCGTGGACTTCAGGAAACAGCAGAGAGAGCAGCCCCCTATCCACATCGACGGGACAGTAGTGGAGAAGGTGGAAAGTTTTAAGTTCCTCGGCGTACACATCACAGACAAACTGAAATGGTCCACGCACACAGACAGCGTGGTGAAGAAGGCGCAGCATCGCCTCTTCAAGGCTGAAGAAATTCAGTCACCAAAAACACTCACAAACTTTTACAGATTCACAATTGAGAGCATCCTGTCGGGCTGTATCACCGACTGGTACGGCAACTGCTCCGCCCACAACCATAAGGCTCTCCAGAGGGTAGTGAGGTCTGTGCAACGCATCACGGGGACAAACTACCTGCCCTCCAGGACAGCTACAGCACCCAATGTCACAGGAAGGCCAAAAAGATCATCAAGGACAACAACCACCCGAGCCACTGCCTGTTCACTCTGCTATCATCCAGAAGGCGAGGTCAGTACAGGTGCATCAAAGCGGGGACCGAGGGACTGAAAAACAGCTTCTATCTCAAGGCCATCAGACTGTTAAACAGCCATCACTAACATTCAGTGGCTGCTGCCAACATACTGACTCAACTCTAGCCACTTTGATAATGGAAAAATGTTATATAATAAATGTATCACTAGCCACTTTAAACAATGCCACTTTATATAATGTTTACATACCCTACATTACTCATCGTATATTGGGGCGGCAGGGTAGCCTAGTGGTTAGAGCATTGGACTTGTAACCAAAAGGTTGCAAGATCAAATCCCCGAGCTGACAAATCTGTCGTTCTACCCCTGAACAAGGCAGGCCCTGTTCCTAGGCTGTCATTGAAAATAAGAATTAGTTCTTAACTGACTTGCCTAGTTAAATAATTTGATTTGATCTCCACCCAGCACAGCAAGAAGAGGACTGGCACCCCTCAGAGCCTGGTTCCTGCCTATGGAGTTTTTCCTCGCCAGCGTGCTTCAACATCTGCATTGTTTGGGGTTTTAGGCTGGGTTTCTGTACAGCACTTTGTGACATCAGCTCATGTAAAGAGGAGTTGATGAGTTCTCAATTTAGTCATTGTCTTTTGTTTGGAGCACTCCTGTTAATGTTGAATAATAACCTGTATGGTTATTATTTGTTGGCTTTATGTAGGCTATTTTTACATAGTTGGCAAAGGCAATAGAATTTACTTTGTAGGTTTGTATAGTTTATTTAGATATAATAACTGCAATCGCTCTGGTCAGAGCAAACTGCAAGTTGAACTCTGATAGACTCCTAAATTGATAGTGCAGTTTGTTTAAGCGATTTTATAGCTAGCTTGCAACACTGAACAAAAATATAAATGCAACATGTAAACTGCTGGTCCCGTGTTTCAGTAAAGTCTTTGAAATTGTTTGCATGTTACGTTTCTACACTGAAAAAAAATAGAAAATACAACAATTTCAAAGATTTTACTGAGTTACAGTTCATATAAGGAAATCAGTCAATTTAAATAAATTCATGAGGCCCTAATCTATGGATTTCACATGAATGGGAACACAGAGATGCGTGCTTCAACATCTGAATTGCTCGCTGTTTGGGGTTTTAGGCTGGGTTTCTGTATAGCACTTTCTGACATTGGCTGATGTAAAAAGGACTTTATAAATACATTTGATTGATTGATCTGTTGGTCACATACCTTAAAAAAATAAGTAGGGGCATGGATCAGAAAACTAATCAGAATCTGGTGTGACTACCATTTGCCTCATGCATCTCCTTCACAGAGTTGATCAGGCTGTTGATTGTGGCCTGTGGATTGTTGTCCCATTCCTCTTCAATGGCTGCGAAGTTGTTGGATATTGGCAGGAACTGGAACACACTGTCGTACTCATCGATCCAAACATGCTCAATGAGTGACATGTCTGGTGAGTATGCAGGCCATGGAAGAACTGAGACATTTTCAGCTCCCAGGAATTGTGTACAGATCCTCACAACATGGTGCCGTGCGTTATCATGCTGAAACATGAGGTGATGGCGGTGGATGAATGGCACGACAATAGGCCTCAGTATTTCATCACGGTATCTCTATTGTCAAGTCAAGACTTTGGTGACTACAAGCACGTAGATGAGCTTCCCTGAGACGGTTTCTGACAGTTTGTGCAGACATTCTTCAGTTGTGCAAACCCACAGTAGAATCAAGAGGCTGCTTTCAGACATTCCGGCAGGTGAAGGAACCGGAGGTGGAGGTCCTGGGCTGGTATGGTTACATGTGATCTGTGATTGTGAGACAGGTTGGATGTAATTCTCTAAAAACGATATTGGAGGTGGCTTACGGTAGAGAAATTCACATTAAGTCGCTGGCAACGGCTCTGGTGGACATTCCTGCAGTCTGCATGCCAATTGCACATTCCCTCAGAACTTGAGACATCTGTGGCAATGTGTGTGTGACAAAATGCACATTTCAGAGTGGTGTTTTATTGTCCCCAGCACAAGGTGCACCTGTGTAAAGATCATGTTTAATCAGCTTCTTGATATGCCACACCTGTCAGGTGGATGGATTATCTTGGCAAAGGAGAAATGCTCACTAACTGGGATGTAAACAAATTTGTGCAAAAAAATGTAAGACACATTTTAAAATTTCTAGCTCTTATTTTTACTAATGACATTTATATTTATGTTCAGTGTACTTCATATACTGATATTGACTGGTATTATTGTGTGTAACTACATTTGCTAGCTAGCTAGCAAGCCCAAATAGAGCATTGCATTGTGGGTTTTGTAGTAGACTTGAGCTACAACAGATTTCCACATGTTGCTACATGTTGTTGTAATGACAAAATTAAACATCCCCACATTTTTTCCCACAAAGTGTAATTTAACACTGTTTGGGGTGGATTATCCCTTTAAAAAACATCATGATGAAGTAGTAATACTGCAGTAAACCATGGTCACTTTTCTTATTAGTCACTCATGACAGACTGTTAGATTTGGTTCTCGGTGCCGAGATTACTTTTATAAAGCTTAAATCAATCCCACTATATTAGGATCCAGATATTTTATACTACAACCTCCTGAAGTACAAATTAGTAAAGGATTCAACTTTCATCTTATTTCTTCATTTGAGGATAATAGCTTCTTATTGGCTTACTGATAGATGCATCATCCAGGATGATGTTGATCATAACTTTCCATGAGCTTAACGCTTCTAACGTTTCTATGGGCTTATTGTATGGGCTTAACACCTCTCTCTTTGATTGGAAACAAGCAGAAAAGGTTCAGGCTCACCCTGATGTGAAAGTAATTGATGCCGTACATCTCCAGGTCCTGAGCTATTTTTAAGTACTCCATCTCAGCATCTTCCCTGTGTCAGGAGAAGAGAAGACGAGATCAGAACATCATGTGTCAATGAGAGAGAGAGACCTCTTTCTAACTCATGCATCATCATGTGTAATAGAGCAGTGGTTCCCAACTCCAGTACCCCTAACAGTACACATTTTTACTGTAGCCCCGCACAAGCACACCTGATTCAACATCAGCAGGGGGTTTCACACTAACGTAGAGAGTAATTCCCTGAATGCACTTGAAGTCACACTATGTGGTTTAGGCAGATAAACATATTCTGCTGCAACTTCAAACAGCCAGTTACGTTGTAATGTCATGATGAAAGTTAATTCATTAGCTTTTTTGTCCTTCTAGGTTGTCAGACCTGACTCTTCTTCTGGGTCATCTCCAGCAAGAAACAACATTTGCATACTTTGACAAAAAACACAACGTTGAGACTCGTTTCACTTTTATCTGATGTTCTTTTGATGTGGCTGGCAAATACAAGCAAGAGGGTAGATCCACAAGTGCATTTTCATGTCTGCCTTTGGTGTTAGCCCGAGTACATAAGCCTAATTCTAAGCAAGGGAGGAAAAAACTCCTAAGCACTGGAAACTGTCATAGGGAATCAGTGAAGACAGACCCTTTATTCCTAGACAGACATTGCAGCCTTACCTTGTTCTCCCTCTATGCTCAGCATAACAAGAAGTGATTCTCTCCTCCCACATCTCTGCTGTCATTTGATAAAGGTTGATCACCTAAAAAACAGAGGATAGGTAGTTACAACAATCACTCAAACGTTTATTCCAAACATATGCAGTACAATAACAGAAATGTGTTTTGTACATGTGTTCCAGGAAATCCAAGGAAAGTTTACCCCTTTTTCTCCCCAATTTCGTGGTATCCAATTGTTTTAGTAGCTACTATCTTGTCTCATCACTACAACTCCCGTACGGGCTCGGGAGAGACGAAGGTTGAAAGTCATGCGTCTTCCGATACACAACCCAACCAAGCCGCACTGCTTAACACAGCGCGCATCCAACCCGGAAGCCAGCCGCACCAATGTGTCGCCTGGCAACCTTGGTTAGCGCGAACTGCGCCCGGCCCGCCACAGGAGTCACTGGTACGCGATGAGACAAGGACATCCCTACCGGCCAAGCCCTCCCTAACCCGGACGACGCTAGGCCAATTGTGTGTCGCCCCACGGACCTCCCGGTCGCGGCCGGTTACGACAGAGCCTGGGCGCGAACCCAGAGTCTCTGATGGCACAGCTGGCGCTGCAGTACAGCGGTTAAGCCACTGCGCCAATGACGGTAACGTTATTACCGTCATTGATAATGTCCTTACCATTTCTGGCAGAAATTAAAACTACAAGGTTACTACGATGGTGCTTATGTATTGCAGCTAAAAGACTAATGGCAGTCACTCACCCTCTTTGGTAAGAGTTCCTCTTGAGCCAGAAAGCCTAGTTTGTGGACATTGGGGTCATAGTCTCCATACTGCAAAGTCAAGAGAGCAAAAGCAGTTAAAAGGAAATGGTCAGGCCAATAGAGATAATATGATAGTATATCTCTATCCTTTTATCCTTATAAGTTTATGATGTGATAAAGTCACAGTCGTAAGATGAGAGATGAATCGGTCAAAATGAACAGGGTCAGGTCTTCCATCAAAACACAGACTAATTTACTTGCAGCACACACACACACACCCCTTCCTGGTCGTCAGGAAATGGTGACATTACATAATGTCATTAAGATATGTTTCACAAATGAGAGAGGAATAACAATAGACGAGAGAAGAGAATGTCAAATACCTTCAGTGGTGACACAAAAATTACCACCCAAGGGCTAGAGAAAACTGTGGTAGTTCCTTTATAATGCAGTATTTGTTTATGTGTATGCGCGTGTGTCAGGAACACAGTTTCAGGACTGGCACAAAAAGGCCAAAGGAAATGGGTATAAAATTTGTGTATGGACCAGACACTGATGGGACCTGATGATTATGGCAGGTAGCCTAGTGGTTAGAGCGTTGGGCCAGTAACCGAAAGGTTTCTGGATAGAATCCCCGAGCTGACAAGGTTAAAATCTGTCGTTCTGCCCCTGAACAGTTCCCCGGTAGGCCATCATTGTAAATAAGAATTTGTTCTTAACCGACTTGCCTAGTTAAATAAAGGTTCAATTTAAATAACAGCTACTGACCATTTAGCTTTCATCAGTTGGAACTGAATGGTAACTAGGGAATCATGGTTAATGGCAAATTCATCATCATTCAGAAAAAGGACACAGTAGTAGTTTTGGAAGTGTGTTGGATACTGTTGGTTGTTGTAGTTGTATAGGAGGGTGTGTTGTTACTGTATTTCAATTCTAAACCTTGAATTACAAGACATTCAATTGACAAGAATCCCTTTTATATGCCAATTTATCAAATCATCGATGTCACCTGCCAGAGCAGACTAGTAATAACTGGTCGATCAGACCAATTCTGTGTATTGTATTCTATTCACACAGTGGGATTACATTGCAGGCTGCCTGGTGTGTCACACTCTCTCCACTCGCTACCCCACTCCCTCTATTCTTCTTCTGCTACCCCTGCTCTACCTACAGCCAGTGAGTGGATGCCTGGCCAGGCAACTTCCTGCATTTTGTTTTTAAGCAGTAGTTGCTTGAAACTCCCTATCAACATGTCTCTGGAGCGAGGTGCCCCGCTGAATACCAAACACGAGTCTATCCTGCACTGCCTAGCAGGATGATACTTTAGCCTACACACATACACACCAACAAATACACAAACCTTTCTTCTTCCTATAAACCCTTTTTCAGTCTACCCTCCTTCAATCGCTCTCCATCTCTTGCATGTCAATTACGCTTTCCACTGCTTATGATGTTTAGTGGTATCTGCTGTCATTGAAATCAGACTACAGACCTTAAATCTAAATCTGTACATTGCCCTTAACGCAACCTGCCTATAGGTTAAACCATGCCAGTTAGAATCACTTGTCTTTCCCGCAATCACTTCGCCCTCATCTTCTTCATAGAGAACATCTCATTCCACACACACACACACGTGGGGGGTGGGGGAAATCGATGTAGTTACATATTTCGCAATATTATTTTGACTCCAAGTATCGATTTGTAAATAATTATAATATCAAACAATTTCAGGGATACAAAATGCTGAGGGACCAAAAAGGTGACACTTTGTTTTTTTGCACTGAAACATGCAAAAAGAAATCCCTGCTAGGGGGAAATGCATGTTTTAACTAATTAGACAACAAAAAATATGATCTACATGATCAGTCTCTGTGTGTAAAATAAAAAGTGGTTAATGTGAACCTAACTCACAGCTAAAAAAAAAAAAAAATGTAAAGAAAGCAATCCAATGTTCTTCGTTGCCTAGACCTACTGCAAATGACACTTAGGTCTTGAGAAAAAAAACAATACACTAATTTGCAATTAGCCATGACAGCCTTTATAATAGAAAGCTTGTGACCACACATAAATATTGCACTTGAGGGAGAAAAAAAACATCTTCAAGTAGAAATAAAATGAAACAAACAAGCATTCTATTTTTGCTCTATTATAGTGGCCACTATAGTTGACATTGATCAAGTGCCCAAGTCTACATGTGTGCAAACATAACGTTCACTGAGTAAAAAAAAGTATAATCCCCCTCACACACATTACTGTCAAGTTCAACACAACAAAAACAATATCTTTGGGCTACACTGCACATTATTACACTGTACACTTTCTGCCTGTGGACATAGGTTCTACAATGTGCCAACAAAAGTGAGAAAGAGGAAAAGTGTGTGATGTTCCTTTCATCTCAATAGTGGCATATAGCTTAAGCCAGGCCCAGCTCCTGGCAGCTACACTTGATCCCTGAATCAACTTGTTTAACATGCAACGCCTCATTTTCACCTAATTATCTCATCCTCAAAATGAACCACATACTGTAGAGGGAAAACATTAGTTAACAGAAAATGGTTGAATCATTAGCTAATTAACATTTCACCGATTGCCAGGGTCCAGTAAGCAACTAACACGTTATAATTTGAGGAACGGCAAGGAGTCTACACCGAGGTATACACCGAGGTAACGACAGTTTCAGGTTGGATAATTCAACGAATATCCGCCTGTAGTTTTCCTTACGTCCACCAACAGCAGTTAGGGACCGTCAACATAGTGACAAATCACATTTTTCACATTTCAATAGCTCTTTAACCATTACTCCTAAAAACGTTCAAAACTGGTTGTAGCTAACCCGATGGCATAGACACACATTGCGCACACTTTTTTTGTCAAATTACATCTCGCACTATTTTAAATAATTTATTTAAAAAATGTTTTTTTTTCAATAGCTCCTTGGTCATGTGACCTAGTGACTTCAAACAAGGTTCAGAATGTACACTCAGTGGGCCTACACATTGCACACCCTTAAGTTTGTCCATTTTCATCTCTCTTTGAAAACATTCAAATTGCTCTTTGGTCATGTCACCACTTTGGATCCTATTCTTGGACAGTTAGAAGACACAATGCGTCAATGCAACAAACAAAAACATTACTAATTACTGTCCAAGAGTAAGCTTAACCTTGTGGATCTGTGGGTGTTTGGGCCAATAAAGTGCCAATTCTACCACTGACTAGGCTCTCATGCCCCTATGAACACGGACGCAGGGCAGTAGTTTTTAATCTAAACCAGACCTTATTTTACTGGAGTACACTAACCCCTAATTGGGGCTCTTTTCTTGACACACAGTAGCAGTTTACCAGATAAGAAGTCAAGAAGTAGATTGTAGTAAGGGTGTATTACGTTCTGTGCTGGCCCCATTGTCATATCCATTCTGGATTCTGAGTGGTAAAATCATAGCTGAATAGGGTTGGTCCTATATGCTACTTTTATTATTCTCCTGTAAATGGTTCAGTACCTACTATTTAGGCTGTGTGTAGAATGGGACATAAAGGAAATTACCTCTACTAGATTATAGTGATAAGGAAATCAGAATAGTATTTTGGCCTGTGTATTCATTAACCTATAACTAATCAGAACTCCATTATGTTTCCATAAAAAAAGAGAATACTTTCAAAATGAGAAGATCCTGCCATGGAAAAGACGACTGGGTGGACATAAAGTGGAAAGGAAGGGAAATAACACACACCATCAGCTACGGGGTCTTTAATGCAGGTTTGATTAGTTATATTTTCAATAATGAATGGTTAGCGGTTACGTGACAAAACTCGTATTTTATTTTTTGGTGTAGATGGCCAAGGAAGTTGCACAGGATTTCCCAACATCCCCTCCCAAATTGGTATAGAACCTTCACAAAAACACATGGGAGCAACTGCGAAAAGAAATGGCTGAGGATATACTAAAAATGTCTGGTATGTAATGACATTTAATTCAAAGTAAATGTATATTCTTTATTTTTATGTAGTTGTGTGGGACAACCATATGTTCAGTTCATGCCTATGATTTCAGAGTTCAACAAAGCCAACAACTGCTTCTTGTGTGTCATTGAAAGAACCTGGATGTGGCCCAAGGACTGACTGGGTGAGTAACTTAATTTAACATGTTTATAATCTTTTGACAACAGTGACGGCATGTAAGGCATTTTATGCTATAACACAGTGGATGGCTAATTCGTCATACTGAATTGATATTTGATATTATTTATAACATTTTACGCTTTGTTTTAGATTGAATGTTTTTTTCATGCCAACGGTGGTTCCATGTGCTGTGCCTAGGAATGGAGACAAAAGAGTTCAGAGTGAAGAACACAAACTGGAAGTGCTGTGAAAATGTATGCTATAACCTATCCACACTGAAGAGGCTCTGAAATGTACATCAACCAGGGATAAAGAGAAAGTTAACACTGAAATGTTTTGTACTTATTTGAAGTAATGCGTCTGTTGACATGTTGGAAAAAATTAAAGGTCTACAATTTTTCTTTAAATTTGTCAATATTCCATTTTTATTAATTGATTTTCTGGCCACCATTACTGTGGTTACATGTTCAGTATATGTATTGACCAGCAAACCCATTACAGCCTACCTCACTAGCTCACTCTCCATCCCGCCTTTGGACAATTAATAACATGAATCTCGTACTTTGCCCTTTTCCTTTATGGTTGATATTAACGATGAAAGGAGATATGTCTCTCTCCTATTGTGTACCGCTGTTAAATACTGTGGCATTTTTTTTTTTTTTTACAAAATGGGAAAATAAGTTATTAGAACTGATTTTATAGATAAATATTAAAGTTTTAACACTGGACAAAACCCCTAATTGTCAAACTAATATTAACAATTGTACAAAAATATAGAAGATACATGACTAGAGGTTATGCAATTTGGGTGTATATCCACTGAATGCTTCTTAGGTGTGTAATTGACATGACCAAGGAGCTATTGAAGTTTAAAACTATGAAAAATGTACATTACACTCTGTGATTATTTTACAGTACACAAACAAGTGTGCAATATATAAGGCTAGTCAGTGGGCATTCTGAAGTTTGTTTGAGTCCAGTAAGTCACATGACCAAGGAGCTATTGAATTTTTTTTTTAATGTAAAATCAAGTGAGCCAAAAATGGACAAACTAAAGGGTGTGCAATATATAAGGATAGTCCGTGTACATTCTGTACCTTGTTTGAAGTTATTAGGTCTCATGACCAAGGAGCTATTGAAATTGTACATTTTGCTAAATGTATGTAAAAACATTAGATGAAATGTCAGATGGCAAGAGAGATGAAACACCAGCTGTGTTGAGATTGAAAGGCAATCAATCCATTTGAGTTTTGGGGGTCTGTGCATACCTAATAAAAGAAGAAGAAAAACATTGATGGATTTATATTACATACAGTATCTGATGAATTCCAATTGAATAAGTCATGCATGGAATTTAGAATTGTAAGTCGCTCTGGATAAGAGCGTCTGCTAAATGACTTAAATGTAATGTAATGTAAATTGGACAAACTAAAGGATATGCAATGTGTAGGCCCACCGAGTGTACATCCTGAACCTTGTTTGAAGTCAGGTCACATGACCAAGGAGCGTAGTCAGTGGACATTCTGAACATTGTTTGAGTTAAGTAGGTCACATGACCAAGGAGCTATTGAAATTCGAATGTGGAAAAAAGTTTGTACTTTGTTTACGCTCCCTAACTAATTCAACTAGGAATATAAAATGCTTTTCCCACATGTTTATTAGCTTTGGAAAGCGAATTAATGTCCACATCGTGAAAATAAGACCTGTGCAATGTTGTGTGCAATTTTTCCAACATCATGACACTTAATTGGAATCTGTGGCTCAAGTGGTTTGAAAGCGCAAATATCAAACTTGAAAGTGTCTTTACCTCGTTGTCGTATACCAGTTAATACTACAGCGAATTTGTTAGGTTACTAATTTTAGCTGTCTGACTTTATTAGCAAGCTCATTTTCACACCATAAACTCAATTATTTGATCAGATAAGTTGGCTAATGTTGCTCAACATTTCTCTGGCTAGCTAACGGGGAATTAGAGCCAGCTAGCAAGATACTTAAACTGTGCTAATACTTGTTCCACCACACTTTCTCCACCACCTCAACATTTCCAAATGGCAGTAGTTTTTCGGTTACAGCTCATGAAGTACGCTTCATCATCTTCTCACCCCCCGTCTCCGTGGTCAGGCTTCTCACCTAACGTTGCCTCTTCGTTATCGTCCAGGGGACTCGATACTGTAACTGGCAAGCTGACTTTACAGAGCACACGCTGATGCTGCAACTAGTACATTTGTTGGCTCTTCATTCTCAGTCACCTGCTTCTCAGAATTATGTTAAGTAAACGCAGCCAGTAGAGATCTAACTCCCTCAAAAAAACTTCTCATCGGAGCTAAACAAATCACGTAGGTCAACTATTTTGGATTCAATATAAAAGGTGACTAGTTTGCATCCCTGAACAATGTTTGTTTTTTGATAGGTAGCGTTAGTCAGCTATACCGGTGCCAAAAGCCAGGTATTTTTCATTCAGTGGTAGCTTGTCCTACATGGCATATCAAGAAACTGATTAAACAGCATGATCATTACACATTGCACCTTGTGCCTGGGACAATACAAGGCCACTCTAAACTGTGAATTTGTGTCACACAACACATGTATGTGAAGTCAAGAAAGTTAAGCAGATAAACTAAAAGACCATCAACGTGGACTGCTGATACACTGAGAGCATGTTACCGTTTCTGCCATGTCCAGTTCAAATGATCTGACAGGAGAGGAGAGCTGGCCTGATGTGATTTGTGGATTAGAGATGGGATGTGTCCCAAATGGCACCCTATTCCATATATAGTGTACTACTTTTGACCACAAACATATGGCCATGGTCAAAAGTACTGCACTATAAAGGAAATCTGGTGAAATGTTGGACACAGGCTTGGTCAACAGTCGTCCTCTTTCACCCCCAGGATTCTAAATTGGCATTAGGTGGTGAGGCGTGGATACTCAGCCAACAAGCCCTTTGAGATGAATCAGTAGTTTCTCTGGAGGACCTCTGTCAAAACCTGCAACTTGTTGTTTAAGAGAATCCCTTTTGGGGGAATCTGGAGACAGACAGGTTTGGAGGGATGCAATCCTTCAGCAGAATGGTGTGGGGAAGTTCATTTGGAGTCTTTCTTTGCAAATGACTCTCAAGGCTTGCTGTCAGGAGGGTCATTGAGCTTGGCACTATATTGTTCAGCAGGGCTTTCAATTAATTATAGACGGATAAATGGATGAATAGACTGAGGAACAGACAAGTGCATGGAATTGACAGATGGATGTGTGGACAGACAGGTTTATTGATTGTAAGAGGAGAAAACAGAGTTAGTGATACAGACCTTGGCCTGGACGGCATAGGAGGCCAGCAGCACAGAGGCTTCAGGAGGGCAGTAGATCTCCTCTTCCAGGATATTATTCTTCACCTGAACGGAAACAGAAGAGTGACAAAATCTGACCTAGAGTATAAAAAGTTACTCTTCGGATCAACCCAAAAAACTACTTCAACTAATTACCAGTAAATTAGTTGAATTTGAAAAACATTACATTTCCTCAAATCTACCACACACACACAATACCCCATAATGATAAAGCAAAAACTGTTTTTTTAAAAACATTTTTTGCAAATGCATAAAAATAAATCACTTTTATGAAATATCACATTTATAAAAGTAGTCAGACCCTTTAATTCAGTACTTTGATGCACTTTTGGCAGCAATTACAGCCTCGTGTCTTCTTGGGTATGACACTACAAGCTTGACACACCCTGTATTTGGAGAGTTTCTCCCATTATTCTCTGCAGATCCACTCAAGCTTGGTCAGGGTGGATGGGGAGCGTCGCTGCACAGCTATTGTCAAGTCTCTCCAGAGATGTTTGATCGGGTTCAAGTTCGTGCTCTGTATGGGCCACTCAAGGATATTCAGAGACTTGTCCCGAAGCCACTCCTGCGTTGTCTTGGCTGTGTGCTTAGGTTTGTTGTCCTGTTGGAAGGTGAACCTTCGCCCCAGTCTGAGGTCCTGAACGCTCTGGAGCAGGTTTTCTTCCTGGATCTCTCTGTACTTTGCTTTGTTCCTCTTTTCCTCAATAGTCTCCCATTCCATGTCGCTGAAAAATCTCCCCACAGCATGATGCTGCCACCACCATACTTCACCGTAGGGATCGTACCAGGTTTCTACCATAAAGGCCTGATTGGTGGAGTGCTGCAGAGATGGTTGTCCTTCTGGAAGGTTCTTCCATGGTTCCAAACTTCTTAAATTTAAGAATGATGGAGGCCAATGTGTTCTTGGGGACCTTCAATTATGCAGAATTGTTTTTGTTCGCCTTCCCCAGATCTGTGCCGCGACACAATCCTGTCTAAGGAGCTCTAGGGACAATTTCTTTGAACTCATGGCTTGGTTTTTGCTCTGACATCCACTGTCAACTGTGGGACCTTATATAGATGAGTGTGTGCCTTTCCAAATCATGTTCAATCAATTGAATTTACCACAGGTGGGACTTCAATCAAGGATGATCAATGGAAACAAGGATGCACCTGAGCTTAATCTCGAGTCTCATCGCAAAGGTTCTGGATACTTATGTAATTATTCTTTCAGTTTTACATTTTCATACATTTGCAAACATTTCTAAAAACCTGTTTTCACGTTGTCATTATGGGGTATTGTGTGTAGATTGATGAGGAAAATGTTTCATTAAATCCATTTTAGAATAAGGCTGTAACATAAAATGTGGAAAAAGTCAAGGGGTCTGAATACTTTCCGAATGCACTGTACAACCCAACTCACTTTTTAATTTAGAAATACTTATGTAAATATACAGTATTCAATCGTGTTACAAGCAATTGAATAACTTCACTGTTATCCAAGACATTTACTTGGTTCAATAACTTGAGATAATGTTTCAAAATATTTTCTTTATACAAGACTTTCGCATGTAGAAGCCACAATATTATAACCATGGATTGGCTACTTTAACATAGTAAGCTTGTAACACTACAGATGCTGGCAGTGAACTAGTTTAAGTTTGACTATACCACAGTATTATTGAATACTCATTTCTAATTGTCTAGAAGGCCATTCTAGAATGGACATTAAAAGCAGATAACGAAGGAGTGGGTCTGTAAATATAAATATATTCGAATGAAGGACTGGGTCGCATCTCCAGCAACCAAAAGATGAGAAAGTATTTATTTTCTTAGAAAAAATGTAATATCAACGGAGGGGGGAAAGTATTTCTACCTGTAAATGTGTGCTTTCATATTGTTTTCTTTGGCAACTGTGGTATAAGCAGGATTCTGTACATTAACTTAGAAATCATCATCCATTATTTCCAAGATAATGTAGACGGTCTGCGTTTATCCCGTACATTAAGGAATACAATAAGACCACATTAACTGGAATGACACTCACTCTTCCCGGGTGGCTAAAACAAACAAACTGAAAGCTACGCCCCCAACTCTCCATATAGGCTGCTATCGCTACATTGCCCCACCGCTATTCAATGCGCATGAGGTGTTGAAAGCAATTTAGAAGCTGTCATTCAATTCCAAATATCACATTGATCTATCGAATTTGTTTTCAAATCGGCATGGGGGGTATTTTATTTATTAGTTATTTTACCAGGTAAGTTGACTGAGAACACGTTCTCATTTGCAGCAACGACCTGGGGAATAGTTACAGGGGAGAGGAGGGGGATGAATGAGCCAATTGTAAACTGGGGATTATTAGGTGACCGTGATGGTTTGAGGGCCAGATTGGGAATTTAGCCAGGACACCGGGGTTAACACCCCTACTCTTACAATTAGTGCCATGGGATCTTTAATGACCTCAGAGAGTCAGGACACCCGTTTAACGTCCCATTCGAAAGACGGCACCCTACACAGGGCAGTGTCCCCAATCACTGCCCTGGGGCATTGGGTTATTTTTTTAGACCAGAGGAAAGAGTGCCTCCTACTGGCCCTCCAACACCACTTCATACCATATATACCGGGGTATTTGGAAAAAGCCACGGGATAGTTTTTCAATATCAAAAATATATTTTATTAGCATTCTGGTAATATTGACCTAATACAGCCCAACAGTGGAGGTGTCATAAAACCTAGCGGTCAAACAGGAAAATGGTTCCAATCGTTTTCCACCTTTTATTTTTTCCCATAGGGGCTTTTACAAACACACATAAGGTCTAGCTTACCCTGGCGTGAAGTTCTGTTTCGGACAAGGTGACTTTTATAAATATTGTAGCACGCTCAAGGGTGTGGGGTTCCACGCCACCAAGTTCAATAACAAAACACCAGCAGCACAAATAGAAGGGAAATGGGGAGTTTATTAGAGATATTGCTACACTGGGGAATTCACCAATCACCTCACAGTCCACAAGCCGTTCTCTGTGTCCGTTCCGTTTTCCAGGGGTAATCCTCACACTCGGGTCCTCAGCCAATCCGGTCCGGTATACAAGGGGGTTGGTACGAAAGTCCAGGTCACAACAGGTAATCACACATAGTTCTCTCACTCTTCATAACGCGCTTGGCTCTCTCCTACTCTGCCCCTTTGTGCAGGCTGCTTCCTCCTTTATCCCCAAGCACTCCCTGGCTTAACGACCTACAGCCTCACCGCGTTGGGGCAAAAAGTCCATATAAGGCTCAGGGGTGGAGCCAGCGACCTGCAAGATATTTCCCCTAAATTACCACTCCCCTCACCTCTCCCTGCCGTCTGCCACCCCTAGAGCATCCCTCCTGGAGAGGGCATCGGCATTTCCATGGGCTGCACCTGATCTGTGGACGACAGAGAAAGCAAAGGGCTGTAAGGATAGGAACCAGCGGATGACCCGGGAGTTACTGTCCTTATTCTGTGACATCCAAACCAGTGGTGCATGGTTCATTACGAGGGTGAAGTGCCGTCCCAATAAGTAATACTTCAGCGTTTCTAGCGCCTACTTGATCGCTAGACATTCTTTCTCCAACTGTGGAATATCGTTGTTCCCGTGGCAACAGCTTCTGGCTAATGTACATGACTGGGTGTTCCTCACCTTCTTGGAGCTGTGATAGGATGACACCCACCCGTTTCGGATGCATTGGTCTGAACCACCAGTGGTTTGGAAAAGTCCGGTGTCACCAGCACGGGTTCAGAACATAGTGCTCCCTTTAGGTCCTGAAAGGCTTTCTGTCTCCTCGATCCACTTCACTTGGGCAGGCAGACGGCTCCTAGTCAGATCGGTCAGGCTGGCTACGGAGGCAAAGTGGGGAATAAATCTATGGTAGTAACTAGTCAACCCCACAAACGTGTGTACCTGCTTCTTGGTGAGGGGGCGAGGCCAGTCCTGAATCGCCTCCACTTTCTTCACCTGGGGTTTGACACATCCCCTCCCGATCGTGTACCCCAGATACTCAGCCTCCCTCAGGCCGAGCCAACATTTCTTTGGATTTGTTGTTAGCCCCGCCTTCCGTAAGGCCTGCACTACCGCGCTCACCTGGTTTAGATGGGTCTCCCACTCACTCCCATGGACCACAATATCATCGATGTATGCCGCCACGTACTTCCAATGGGATCAGAGAACCCGGTCCATCAACCTCTGGAAGGTGGCCGGGGCCCCATGCAGCCCAAAGGGCTGCTTCTTATAATGGAACAGTCCATCCGGGGTGGCGAAAGGAGTTTTCTTCCGTGCCTCGGGAGCTAAGGGCATTTGCCAATAATCCTTTTGTCAGGTCGAGCGTGCTGATAAATAGGGCTGTCCCTAGCCGTTCGATCAATTCATCAATTCGGGGCATGGGGTAGGCGTCAAACTTTGAGATTTTATTTACTTTTCTAAAATCATTACAGAATCGAATGGTGCCGTCTGGTTTTGGCACCAACACTATGGGGCTGCACCACTCACTATTCGACTCTATTCGATTATATCAGCTTCAAATTGTTTTTATCTTGGTCCTGACAGCCTCTCTCCTTGCTTCCGGTATGTGGTACGGGTCTCAACTTCACATTTTCCTGGGTTCGGTGATGATGCTGTGCCAGATCGGTGTGTCCTGGTTCACTGGAGAACACATCCTGGTTTCGGACGAACAACTCCCTCAGCTCCTGCTTCTGGACTTGGCTCAGCTGCTCCTCCATTGTCACCTCTGCCGGCTCAGTCTATGTGGTAGCCTTCTTCGGGGAAATAGAGTACATCACGTGCATTCCATTTCTTTAGCAGGTTTACATGGTAAATCTGGGTCAGATACCTACGTCCCGGCTGTCCTGACCCTATAGTTGACTTCATCGGGCCAAAAACGTATATTCTGAGGTGGGGACCAACACCAACACTTTGTCTCCTGGCTGAAAGTCCCTTCACTGTGCCCATCTGTCTCTTGGGCCTCCAGCATGTGTTCCCGTACCAGGGGCCACAGGGTTGCCATCCGATCTCTCATTTCTCCCATGTACTCCACCAAGGTTCAGTGGGGCGACCAAAGCTCCATCCCACCAAAACAGGCGAAACTTTTCAAACAGGGCATTATCCTCATTTTCACCATTATTATTCCAAACACATAGTGTGGAAATATATATAAAACACAGGAAAATCAATGTTTTTGACTGCACTGGGCCTTTAAAACCTAATTGATAAATGTGATTAGTTGAATTGGATAGCAGGGAGACCATTGTAACAAATCTCATCTCGCGTGAAGGGATAAAGGAATTGGGGATATGTCCCAAATGGCATCCGATTCCCTATGTAGTGCACTACTTTTGACAGGGCCCATAGTACTCTGGTCTAAAGTAGTGCATTACATAGGGAATAGGGTGCCAGTGTGTCAGTACTGGGAAGGAATTCCCTTCAAAGTATTAGGGCAGGGGAGAAAGGGCACTGTTAAAATGCAGTACATTGATTCCACATGGCTGAATACAATCAGAGTGGGACAATGGGAAAGTGTATTACTGAGAGTGCTCTGGACTGAGAGGGCTTTGGATCTGGTGCTCACCAACCATAGCAGTCAAAGGAAGTAGATGTGAAAGTTTGCCCTCTATTGGCAGTCTGCCTGAAGAGACCCGTGATATAACTTCAGAGAACAGTAATGTAGCTGCAGGTGTATTATATTGCCCATTTCAATGGGATCACTGGTCAAGTAAGTACATGAGCGCACAAGTGGAGTATTATTACATTGATGTACTAAGTGCCTAAAGAGATAAATGTATGTGCATAGTGTTTCAAGATCTGTAATATAACTGTATGATTCTCACAGAAACATTTGAGAGCTTTCTATAAGTTAACTGACCAAAATTCCCCTAGGTATTTCTGAGATGAAAAACAATTTAAAACATTCTTTAAAAGCTGCTAGCGAGGTGAGGCAAGCCAGTGGAAAGATTGCCAACACATAAATCCATCTGTAATCTATGAGCATGTTCAGCATGTTCTGAGAGGCATGTCAGTTGGATTTGAAGTGTACATGCAGGACTTGGAAGAAGAAGTGTCTGTCCCAAATGGCACCCTATTCCTTAATTAGTGCACTACTTTATAGCAGTGTCTTGATAGGTGTCAATTGAGAATCCAAACCAGATTTTCTTAAGAGGCGGTCCAAAAGGGAAAAATGCATGCTTGTTCAAAGATCCTAGATGAAAAGTTTTGAAAATGAGAGGCTTTCATAATGTATCTCCAAAACGATTAATGATAATATCAGTGAAAATTACACTGACGAGCTACTTTCTTGGTGGCTAACTCCCATAAAAAATAATAGCCTAGAGTTTTTACAGTGAAACATATGGATTGAGTTGATGAGAAAGAATGAGTGTGCCATGCATAGTCACCTGTAGGAAGAAGAGATGCTGAGTGATGTCCTGAACCAACTCCTCCTCTGCATTCTCAGGGTAAAACTTGGCCAGGAAATGAAGGGTGATTGGTTCCTCCTTGGACACATCGTGGTCCAAAACCTGCAACAGAGACCAAAACAACATGGACAACTCAATTAGTCAGACAGTTTCTTGCCAGGCTCCTGACATTCCTAGAAGATGTATGGCTGGTAAAGAAGACTACATCTCGATTCAACTCACAGTGTTCACAAACAATGTAAGGGACACTGAGTACCAACCAGCACATCAATCTACTTCAGCAAGACCATCTGTTGCTGAGATTTACCTTCTTGTCCATCTTGATCCAGGCTACAGTGTCTTTGACATCATACTGGAACCCGAAGAACCACGTCTCTCTCAGTCCCAGAGCCCGGCACACCAGATCAAAAAGATCTTTCCCCTTCCATTTGACCTGAAAAACAGGATAGCAGCGTGAATTGATATTAGGATAAATATGGGAAGTCTCATGATGTGGGTGGAGTGAATGATTGACAGAGCAAATAGCATCTGCCGAGGGCAGTATGAAATAAAGCAGAGGGTAAGATAAGTCATAATAGTCATGATGAGAGTCATGAGAGGTGACAAATGCCTTTGCTCAGGCTGGACATAGACAGTCCATCTTTCATAAGCAGGGAGCCGCTAAAAGTATTTCTATAACCATTCAGCTCAAAGAGGCATATCAGATGCACGTTCATTCTCAATTAAAAATGATTTAATCTCAGATTGTTTAACTTTAAAATGCACCAATAGAACTTTAACAGTACGCCAATTCAGGCTGAGCAAGAGAGAAAAGTGCCTAGGATATCAGCTCAATATGAGAAAGAAATTAAGGACAACTGAAGTACAGTCAAGGTCAATTTAATAATGTACTTCAAAAATGCAAACACTCAATAATTACTATTTATCAAGCATATCATTTATAAAATTATCATCCAGGCACAGACAGTAATCTAAGCAAACCTGCAATTGATGTTCTATAGGTCTGTGTTATTAACAATTTCCAACAGTGGTAGCGTTCAGGCTCCCTCACTTGTTAAGTACTGATGGCCTTTCCAAGTTATTATGCATTCTTAACATAGACTAAGGCCCAAGGCAATGTTAAGTTGACTGTTATGTTAGTCAATTGCACTACAGTGGCTGAAAGGCAAAGGACTAAAAGTAATCTAGGCCTATTCTATACTGTACATCTGCATAGGTATTATCCTAAAGCCTATAATTTCTTCTTTAGTTGGATTCGAGAACAACATCTACATTTCATTACCCTCTTTTGGTTAATGGATTGTATTGAAGTGATCTTAAAAAGAGTAACACAGAGGTTATCTATCTGCATACTGTTGTTTCCTCGAGCCTAATATGAAGAAAATATCTTGCAGATTTTACACTGTGAATCATTCTTGCATTACATGGTTATTGTTTTTCAATTATATAGCCTACTAAGTTATTGCTATTACACAGGTAGTTTCAAATGATGTAGTTACTGTAGCCCAGTGTTTCCCAACTCCAGTCCTTGAGTAACCACAACAGCACACATTTTTGTTGTAGCCCAAGACAAACTCACCTGATTCAACTCAATGAGGGCTTGGTTATTAGTTTACAAGTTGAATCAGGTGTGCTTGTCCAGAATTGAGAAACAATGCTGTAGCCTATAGGGTCAAAGTAAAACAGGAGTGTCAGCTGTGTTTTAAACAGATTAAACTGACACCTGTAGATTCTAGTGTGTCCCAAATGGCACCCTATTTCTTATGTAGTGTGCTACTTTTGATCAGGACCATCTGATCAAAAATAATGCACTGCATAAGGAATATAGTGCCATTGGGACATAGTCTGAGGGATAGCCAAGAGGTTCAGGGTGATGTCATGCTGTTGAGTGAATAGAAGAAAACAATTTTATTTAACTAGGCAAGTCAGTTAGCAACAAATTCTTATTTACAATGACGGCCTACACCGGCCAAACCCAGACGACACTGGGCCAATTGTGCACTGCCCAATAGGACTCCCAATCACAACCGGTTGTGATACAGCCTTGATTCGATCCAGGGTGTCTGTAGTGATGCCTCAAACACTGAGACACAGTGCCTTTAGACCGCTGCTCCACTTGGGAGCCCGCAAGCAACGACATTATTCATGTTCGTAGCAACTAGGCTACACATTGACACATACAGAAAGGGAGCACACACCTCACAACTGAATTCCATGTCTGCATCCATTGTGGTGATCCTGACATTGAAGTTCTTGGCTTGTTTTCTTCTCAATGAGTTGAGTCCCATTTTAGCTGCTAAGGCACTTGCCATGTTGACAAACCCTCAATTTGTTTAGCTAGACTGACTATAACGTTAGTTATAGCTAGTGTACATGTATAATGTGACGACGTCAACAGGTGCACACAATGGCGTCATAACAAGAATATCATGTGCTTTCCCATTCTATTCGTAGTCTTTTTTAGAGGCTATTTATAATAGTCTAATAATAATAGACTAATTTACATACGTTATATTCAGTGTAATCACAGTTCTGCGAGTGGGGAACCTTAGGGTTGCGCCAAAATATTCGCAAGCTAACTTAGCTAATTTAGCTTTTCAGCTATAACTTCAGCAATTTACTGTACCCAAATTTGTAAATCTAGATTGGTAAAATATATTCACTATGGCATTATCCAACACATTTTACTTCCAGTTGTGCTATTTGGACAGCTAATTGGCTTGATATAGCGAGTTAGATCGCCTAGCGAACTTTCGGATGGGGAGCTTCACCTGTTTTGTAAACATACCCACGCGCTAACTCGTAAATTCGGTTGTTTCATACTCGGAAAACGGGTTCCCCGTTGAAACAGTAATTTCGTCCTAAAGTAAAGTATCCTCGCACTAATGGAAGGTGATTTATGTCTTCTGAAACCTTTTAATTACAATAACAAAAAATCTGAAAATTATTAGCATACAATGCTAGCAGCTAACTAACTTCCTCATTCGTTGAGGGCGGTCCTAACATATCTAGCTGTAATCAGAGATAGAAGAGGAAGCGAGACACCCCACTCGCAATAGTTTTTTTTTTTTTTTTGGGGGTCAAATGTAAGCATGTAAGCCAATTAACTAAGTAGACCAGACCCAGCTGCTATTGCGTTGGTGTCTACTGGAGATAAACCCAATTAAGTAGACCGGAACTTACACATTTTTTTTCAACGGTTAATGACCTGAGTGACCAATCTTCATTTACTCACCATCTTTACTGTAATGTGAATATTCTTCTTTGGGTTGTAACTTGTGCATCCAGCGCCATCCTTTGGTTAGAAAATGCCAACAGATGAGAATGACATTGATCACACTGGTATTTTGTGGCCAACAGTGGGCAATATATGGGCAGTAACAGCGTCATGGGTTCACTTCAGTCAGTTTGCAAAATAAATGTATTAGTAGTAACTTAAGTGTTAGTAGTAACTTAAGTGTAAGTACAACGGTAAAGACAAAAGCACTTAACCCAAAATGTTGAATGTACAGTACACTGGACCCAATTCTACATGAAGTGGAGATGTATCTGTCTTAAAAATCGAATTTCTATATGCAACATTGTCATGTACATAAACATTTATGTTTTCGCTTTTATTAACTCATTTATTCAGCATATTAATTGGCATAACGTTATGTTATGCCAATGAATATGCTGAATAAATTAGTTAATAAAAGCGAAAACATAAATGTTTATGTACATGACAATGTTTCTCCCAATCAGCCTGTCTGCTGTCACGGGGAATGATCGTTCATTTTCAAGCCTCTGCTTACTCTTCCTGTCTTTCCTCTGCTTACTCTTCATGTCTTACTCTGTGTGTGTGTGTGTGTGTGTGTGTGTGTGTGTGTGTGTGTGTGTGTGTGTGTGTGTGTGTGTGTGTGTGTGTGTGTGTGTGTGTGTGTGTGTGTGTGTGTGTGTGTTACTTGGTAATTGTATCTGGAGAGTGATGAAGATTACCGATGCTGAAAGCTTCAGACTCTTCTCAAGTAATAATGTGCTCAACAACTCACATAATAAGTTGCATGGACTCACTGTGTGCAACATGATGTTTGAATGACTACCTCATCTCTGTACCCCACACATACAATTATCTATAAAGTCCCTCAATTGAGCATTACATTTCAAACACATATTCAACCACAAAGACCAGGGCACACCTATTGGTAGATTGATAAAGACACTTTGGATGGTCTATCAATACAAAGATACAGGCATCCTTCCTAACTCAGTTGCCGGAGAGGAAGGAAACCACTCAGGGATTTCACCATGAGGCCAATTGTGACTTTGAAACAGTTACAGAGTTTAAAGGCTGTGATAGGAGAAATCTGAGGATAGATCAACAACATTGCAGTTACTCCACAATACTAACCAAATTGACAGAGTGAAAAGAAGGAAGTTTGTACAGAATAAAATATTCAAAAAAATGTATCCTGTTTGCAACAAGGCACTAAAGTAATACTGCAAAACATTTTAATCAAAGCAATTCACTTTGTCCTGAAAACAAAGTGTTATGTTTGCGGCAAATAAAAACATGTTTTTACTTTGTCATAATTGGGTATAGTGTGTCGATGGATGAGAAAAAAATTGATTTAATCCATTTTGAATTTCAGGCAGTATCACAACAAAATACAGAATATGTCAAGTGGTATGAATGCTTTATGAAAACACTGTAAGTGCGTGAATTGGACCATTTTTCTGTCTTGTTAATGTAGCACATGAGCTCATGGGGTGTGTGAAACTTACTCCTCAGCCTGAAGTGTTGCTACATGCACCGCCGAATTGTTAACTGACCGTTGGCGCCGACTTTTAAGGTGCTTCGGGAGGGCAGTCACCTTCAGGCCAATGATGGTCTTTTGAATGTCAACATTCTCACCATAAATACATTTAATATATTCTATCACAAAAATAATAATTTGGTTGTGTTTATGAAGGTCTTAGGTAACAGAATATGAAATTAAATGTATTTCAAAGAACTGTAGGCTATTTGGAAAATATGGCGCCGATAGAGATGGCAGCTTCGCTTCTAGTCCTTAGGAAACTGCAACATAAAACTGTTTTTTATGTATTATTTCTTACATTGTTAGCCCAGAAAACCCTAACCTCTCTGTGCACCAAACCCGCTACATAAATAGTCATATTAAACATTCATGAAAATACAAGTGTCTCACATGGGTCGAAAGCCTAGAATCTTGCTAATCCAACTGCGTTGTCAGATTTAAAAAAGGATTTACTTGCGAAAGAATACAATACAATTATCTGAGAACAAAGTCCCATAAAAAACAACTATTTCAAACAGCACAGGCGTAACAACATCACAAATTGCAATATGATAAATTGTCTACCTTTGACGATCTTCCTCTGTTTGCAATCCCAATGCTCATTGTTACACAATGAATGGTCTTTTATTTGATAAAATCCATTTTTATAGCCTAACACGAAACATTTTGTGAACAGCTTGTGTCGTGAATTCCGTCTCATTCCATTTTAGTCGACACATTCGATGTAAATACACATACTAAACGTGACTTTTCCAGTCCTGTTTGGTTTCATTGCAATCAACTGGTTTGTTTGTAACACAACCAAACCTGATGGGTCATTTTGCGGGATGTATTGACTGAAAGAAATCGATTTGAAGACAACAAGTATTGACATCATTGTGCACCAATGATATGACCGCTGTTTCGTTAATTGACTGTATTTTAACCCAATGACCACTGATCGTCTTGAAATCCAGCTGGTTAGATAGCCAATGAGCTGAGGTAAACGGTAATATGTAATGTTTATGTGTTGGAAGACCAACCCATGTAGTAAACTCTGGCGTAAATAGGGTCATTCCGGAAGGAGCCACGGATGTTACGCACAGCATTGTTTTGGTAAAGCGCATCTTCAGCTGTTTATATATCAATCAGTATGGCGACTAAGTCAGGGAAAGCTAAATCTAAGTCTAGATATACAGATGTACACACAATTTTAGAATAAATTGATCAAGAAAGTGAGACAGAGATTGTTGGAGGACGACTCGTTTAGCGATTCCCAAATGGAGGAATATTTTTTGAACGGAGAGGACACCGTTTTGGACTGGTAAGTTCTTCTCATGCTAATGCCGTTGTTTGAAATGAATCATGTAAAATATTATTTGTGATTTTTATTTATTTTAGTAGCAATATATAAAAATGTAATGAAATGTGTAAAGTACACGTTGGCTATACATTGTGGGTGGGGGTATGTTTGCATATATGTTTATGACCCTATGTTTGTGTGTGTATATATGCATATTGTGGATTAGAGGGTGTATGGCCGAGATGCATGTGTCTGCCGCTCCACCCTACCCCCACATGAAAGCCTATTTGAGGCTGTTGAGGGGAGGGCAGGCCCACAACAATGGCCAAAGTGAAATGGAGACAGTAGATACAGCTGGTCTGTTGTAATATAATAGAGACAGTAGATCTAGCTGAAATGTCATAATATAAAATAGACAGTAGATCTAGCTGGTCTGTCATAATATAAATGAGACAGTAGATCTAGCAGGTCTAAAATAATATATTCAACCTTATGTTCCCTGTACTCTATATATATCTGTTTATTATACCTGTTGATACAGGGCTCATATGTGAAACTATTCTAACTGAACATTTTCTTTCACAGTGACACTGACTCCGAATGGGAGCCCCCAGTGCCAAGGTGTCCATCCCCCACTGAAGCTGGTTCATCTAGCTCCTGCCACAAGTGGTGTTCATCTGCACAAATTTATTTCTGCAGGCATGGATGTGCCTCAGGGCCAAAAGGGCACAGCATGGAGGCGTTGCTGTGTTCTTTGCAAAATGAAGTCCCCCATCACCTGCACCACATGCTTGGTGACCCTCTGCTTTACAGCAGAAAGAAACTGCTATGGCACCTGGCATCAGCAGTACAATATTGTGTAGAGGACTGAGGGTCTTCCAAATATTGAAAGTGTTATTTTGTAAATGTATATATATTTTTTTCATGTTTTTTCTCTGAGGGGGCGGGGGGGGGTGTTAGAATACCATTTTGGTATTTTGTATATAGTTATTCCATTCAAAATGTATCACTTCACCAATTTGGCCACTTGGGTACATTTGGGCTACTTGTGTGGGACACCTGGGTGACTTCATGATAAATGTCATGTAGCACACTCATTTTGGAAGTTATCATTCTGAAACTTTGCACAAGTACTGTTGCCCTCTTATGTTTTTCACTGAAATTGTCCCCATCATCCTCTCTGAATGTCTGTTTTGTCTTGTTCATTTTGCAGATGATGATACAACAATAAAATGAAAAAAACATATGTTTTTTTTCATTGTATTATCTAATCCAGATCTATTGTGTTATATTCTCCTACATTCAATTCACATTTACACAAACTTCAGAGTGTTTTCTTTCAAATGAATCCAAGAATATGAATATCCTTGGTCCTGGGCCTGAGCTACAGACAGTTAGATTTGGGTGTGTCTTCAGGCAGAAATTGATTTATTTTACCTTTATTTAACTAGGCAAGTCAGTTCAGAACAAATTCTTATTTTCAATGACGGCCTAGGAACAGTGGGTTAACTGCCTGTTCAGGGGCAGAATGTCAGATTTGTACGATGTCAGCTCAGGGGTTTGAACTTGCAACGTTCCGGTTGCTAGTCCAACGCTCCAACCACTAGGCTACCCTGCCGCCTCTGTAAGAGGTTATGTGTTATTACATACAGTCGGGAAGGACTATTGGAAATCAGAGAGACGTTAACTTACCAGCACAACCAGCATTATGACCAGGAATACGACTTTCCCAAAGCGGATCATTTGCCTGCACCTCCCAAGGCATTTGAACTAATTCCAGAGGATGTCCCAAAACAACACTGCTGGAGGAGAGGGTGCCGGAGACTTCTTCTAGTGAGGCTTCGGATGCGCACACACTCCCCCACTGCTTCTGAGTATATTACACGCAAATGTCCAGTCCCTAGTTAACAAAGTTGACAAAATCAGGGCAAGAGTTGCTTTCCGAAGTGATATCCGGGATTCTAACATACTCTGTTTCACGGAAACATGGCTAGCTTGGGACATGCTGTCAGAGTCAGTACAGCCAATGGGATTTTCAGTGAATTGCGCCGACAGGAATAAACGGGGGTGTATGTTACATGATTAACAACTCATGGTGTAATTGTAACAACATACTGGAACTAAAGTCCTTTTGTTCACCTGACCTAAAATTCCTCACAATTAAATAGACCGTATTATCTCCCAAGATAACTCTCCTTGGTTATCGTCACAGCCATGTATATCCCCCCACAAGCGGATACCAAGACGGCCATCAAGGAGCTTCACTGGACTTGCAAACTGGAAACATATTCTATTATTTTGGGCCGGCAGCCAAATGCAACATGGCGCCGACAGAGATGGTCGCCTAGCTTTGCATTCTTCTGAAACTATGCAGTATTTTGTTTTTTTGTGTATTATTTCTTACAATGATACCACAGGAAATCCCCTTCTCATTAATGGATATCCTGGGCCGAAGGATATCCTGGGCCGAAGAGACGCACTGGAGACCAGGCTCGCTGAGCCGGCACCATCCGTCCTGGCTGGATGTCCACTCTAGCCCGTCCAATGCGGGGAGCTGGAATGAGAGTGACTGAAACCCGGAATCGCTGTTTGACACATTCCTGCACTGATTATCGGAGGAAGTTAAGGATGAATTAGCAGTCCGGGAACTACCGACGGATCTTGACTCACTCATTACTTTGACCATCTGGATCGATGGGCGGCTACGAGAACATAGGAAGAAGAGTAGGTCCGACTCCACTCGCCTGCCAAAGGATTCCATCTCGCCTCCGAGGCATCCCAGAAGTCCTCGACGTCTCAATTACCGAGAGGACCCGAGGTTACCCGATTTCCACCGCGTGTCTCCGAAGTCTGATGAGTCACCTCCTCCGGAACCGATGCAACTAGGCAGAGCTAGACTGTCCCCAGCCAAACGTCTACACCAGCTTCACACGAAGAGTTGTCTGTATTGCGGCACTACTGGTCAATTCGTGTCCTCCTGTCCACTAAAAGACCAGGCTCACCAGTAGGGGCGAGTACTCTGGTGGGCCATACGGATAACTTTTCCTCTCCCCTTACTCGCACCCCTTTCCATGCCATCCTGCTGTGGGGGAACCAGTCGGAATCTGTTCATCCCCGCTCAGCCCCTCTCCATTCCCATGGACGTTAGAGCGCTGGACGGGCGCTCTATAGGCCAGGTTACCCACAATACCACTCCCATCAACCTACGAGTGTCAGGGAACCAAAGTAAGGCAATCCAATTTATGCTAATTCAGTCTCCTAAGGTTCCCGTGGTATTGGGATTATTTTGGCTCCAGCGATACAATCCCCTCATAGACTGGACTGCTGGTGCCATCATGGGCTATACGTCACGGCGTTCGTCACCGCCTGCATGGTCTGTGTGCAGAACAAGACTCCTCGGCAAGCTCCGGGTGTTCTCCTTCAACCACTGCCTGTCCCTCACGGTCCCTGGTCCCTAGACTTCGTAACGGGTCTTCTCCCATCTGATGGCAACACCACCATCCTGACAGTAGTGGACCGGTTTTCCAAAGCCGCCTACTACATTCCTCTCCCCAAGCTACCCTCTGCCAAAAAGACAGCCCAGAGCATGGTGCAGTACGTCTTCCGGATCCATGGACTCCCGGTGGACATGGTCTCCGCCTGGGTCCTCAGTTCTTGCCCAGGTTCTGGAAGGCGGGTTGTTGGCCAGCCTGTCCTATGGGTTGGACCATCAGTACAACGGCCATTCGGAGTGAGCCAATCAAGATCTGGAGACGACTCTTTGCTGCCTCATCTCCGCCAACCCCACCACCTGGAGCCAGCAACTCGTGTGGGTTGAATACACCCTCCCCTACTCTTCCACTAGGCTCTCGCCTTTCGAGTGTTCCCTGGGTTATCAGCCCCCACTCTTCCCGGAGCAAGAGGAGGAGGTCGGCAAACCCTCTGCTCAGATGTTTGTCCACCGGGGATTCCAGTACCTGGTTGACTGGGAGGGTTATGGCCCAGAGAAGAGGTGCTGGGTCCCCTCACAACATGATGCGGCATCCCCCGTGCTTCACGGTTGGTACGGTGTTCTTCGGCTTGCAAGCCTCCCCCTTTTCCTCCAAACATAACGAAGGTCATTAGGGCCAACAGATTCTATTTTTGTTTTATCAGACCAGAGGACATTTCTCCAAAAAGTACGATCTTTGTCCCCATGTGCAGTGTCAAACCATAGTCTGTTTTTTTTAATCGCGGTTTTGGAGCAGTGGGTTCTTCTTAGCTGAGCAGCCTTTCAGGTTGTGTTGATATAGGACTCGTTTTACTGTGGATATAGGTACTTTTGTACCTGTTTCCTCCAGCATCGTCACAAGGTCCTTTGCTGTTGTTCTGGGATTGATTTGCACTTTTCGCACCAAAGTATGTTCATCTCTAGGAGACAGAATGCATCTCCTTCCTGAGTGGTATGACGGCTGTGTGGTCCCATGCTGTTTATAATTGCATACTATTGTTTGTACAGATGAACGTGGTACCTTCAGGTGTTTGGAAATTGCTCCCAAGAATGACCCAGACTTGTGGAGGTCTAGAATTTTTTACGAGATCTTGGCTGATTTCTTTTGATTTTCCCATGATGTCAAGCAACGAGGCACTGAGTTTGAAGGTAGGCCTTGAAATACATCCACAGGTACACCTCCAATTGACTCAAATTATGTCAATAAGCCTATCAGAAGCTTCTAAAGCCATGACATCATTTTCTGGAATTTTCCAAGCTGTTTAAAAGCACAGTCAACTTAATGTATGTAGACTTCTGACCCACTGGAATTGTGATACAGTGAATTATAAGTGAAATAATCCGTCTGTAAACAATTGTTGGAAAAATTACTTGTTTCATGCACAAAGTAGATGTCCTAACCGACTTGCCAAAACTATAGTTTGTTAACAAGACATTTCTGGAGTGGTTGAAAAAGGAATTTGACTCCAACCTGTGTATGTAAACTTCACGACTTCAACTGTAGATGTTACCGTGACATACAAGCCTTTAACCAACTACTAATCACTACTGTATACAGCATATACTTGTCCTGCTGCTAACAACATGTATTTTATTTTATGAAATACTCATTTACTGCATAATATAAATATATTAAATTCGTTTTTTTATTGAGTCATTCTCCTCCCCTCGGTTTTGGGTTATCTCGAAGTTCAGCCCCCTGCGCCAGAAAGGGGCGTGGCTTGTACAATGAGGTAACCGGAGTAAACAGTAAAGATGGCGACATCTGGAGCAGGAGGAGAGGGGTACTCCGGCCTGAACGGGATCGTTTCCGAGACAGAACACAAAATAATGACAGACCTACCGGCCGAGTTACTCGAGTACATATTATGCTTCCCTGTCCTCAAGCATGTCGACATTTGCAACGTTTCCTGCAGCTGCAAGCGGTTACACGACGTTTGCCACGGCAGGGGGAAGGTCTGGGGACACCAGTACAAACTCAGGTGAACTGACATTAGCTTGCTTGCATAATCCCACGAGCTAGCTAGAGACGTAGCTATCTAATGCTAGATGGCATCTAAATCGCAGTTGCCCCTCTAAAATACGAAATTATTTCTAGCAGTACAGTAAGCACATATCCGTCATAGCGAGCTACTGTCGCAAGGGAGCTGTCAAACGGCCGTTGACATTCGGCTGATGCACCAAATTCGACATCACGCAAAGTAACGTTAATAGCTAGCTAACTAACGTTATGTATCCAGCTTAGCTAGGTAGCTACCATGTCCAGGGGCTTATATAAGAAGCTACTAAAATATCTAGGTCACAATTAACCATTTCACAATTATTGCCTTGCACATTATCGTGCCTCTGAGGACAGACAGTAAAGTTGTGTGACCTTGAATGCTTGGAAATTGTGATTGAGGTCTTGTGCAGTTCTTGCCAAAAATCAGTTGGCTTGCTGGTAGTTTTTTTCTGACTGAGTCCCCTGTATGGTTAAAGTTATGGCAAACCACTGCTGATTTTGAATCTATTGGAAGAATTGTTTGTAAGCCAGCCACTTGTTACTTCATAGTAATTAGACCTTAAAGAAATGTTTAGTGTCATTCTGTACCATGCAAGTGATGGGCTAATAATAAACTTAGCAAAAAAGAAATGTCCTTTCACTGGTAATTGTGTTTATTTTCAGCAAACCTAAGATGTGTAAAATATTTGTATGAACATAACCAACAAATTCAACAAATGAGACAGACTTAACAAGTTCCACAGATATGTGACTAACAGAACTGGAATGTGTCCTTGAACAAATGGGGGGGGGTCAAAATCAAAAGTAACAGTCAGTATCTGGTGTGGCCATCAATTACTGCAGTGCATCTCCTCATGGACTGCACCAGATTTGCCCATTCTTGCTGTGAAATGTTACCCCAGTCTTCCACCAAGGCACCTGCAAGTTCCCGGACATTTCTGGGGGGAATGGCCCAAGCCTTCACCCTCTGATCCAACAGATCCCAGACGTGCTCAATGGGATTGAGATCTGGGCTCTTTGCTGGCCATGGCAGAACACTGACATTCCTGTCTTGCAGGAAATCACGCACAGAACAAACAGTATGGCTGGTGGCATTGTTATGCTGGAGGGTCATGTCAGGATGAGCCTGCAGGAAGGGTACCACATGAGGGAGGAAGATGTCTTCCCTGTAACGCACAGCGTTGAGATTGCCTGCAATGACAACAAGCTCAGTCCTATGATGCTGTGACACACCGTCCCAGACCATGACGGACCCTCCACTTCCAAATCAATCCCTCTCCAGAGTACAGGCCTCGGTGTAATGCTCATTCCTTCAACGGTAAACATGAATCCGACCATCACCCCTGGTGAGACAAAACCGCGACTCGTCAGTGAAGAGCACTTTTTACCAGGCCTGTCTGGTCCAGCAACGGTGGGTTTGTGCCCATATGGGACATTGTTGCTGGTGTTGTCTGGTGAGGACAGGCCTACAAGCCCTCAGTCCAGCCTCTCTCAGCCTATTGTGGACAGTCTGACCACTGATGGAGGGATTGTGCGTTCCTGGTGTAACTCGGGCAGCTGTTATTGCCATTCTGTACCTGTTATTTGGGTTATTGCCATTCTGTAACTGTTATTTGGATTTTTACGAATTATCTTTGAAAGACAGGGTCCTGGAAAAGGGGTGTTTTTATTTTGCTAAGTTTATTTATGAATTTGCACCCAACATCCATTAGCCTACTAATTGTTCACTGAACTCAACTCTACTAATCTGACACATACAATGAAATTCACTGTATCTGACTGCAATCTCTTTTCCTACACTCCCCAGATGGCCAAGATTGCAGAAGCATTACCGCCAGAATGAGTGTTGCGATTGGCTGAAAGAATACAGAACGCGACACACTGTTGGTCTACAAATACGACGAACTGTTGTATCCATCTCAAAGAGATTCTTCACGGAAGTTGTAAGTAATGACATTAGCAGTAAGCTGTCATGGTTATTGCCATTCTGACTTAGCCAGGCTAGTTTGTGGAGACTGAACTAGTGTTACTAACATTGTAAGAACTTGTAAAGAAGTTAGTGACAGTCGTCTCTTGGCCATACTAATCCACCACATCATGGTGTCTGTGATTTAGCTGCTGTGCGCAACTGCGCACGTGATTGTGTGTGTGTGTGTGTGTGTGTGTGTGTGTGTGTGTGTGTGTGTGTGTGTGTGTGAGGTTGGCTGGCCTGGTTAGCACTAACCCAGAGATCTGTAACACAGCCTTGCGTTGGCCAGGTGTTGGGGGACAGCTTTGCTGAGATTGAGTCCCTCGGGGCCCCTGAGCACTTCTGTGAAGACGAGCTGCTTTCCATACTGAACTCAGATAGGAGGTAAGAGCCATGTCTACACTCCAGTCCAGCACAAAAATCTATCTTTGGTCATTGGTTCTGTTTTTTATGTGTTAATGCTCCCTGGAGCTTTGTTTTATGTCCATTGTAACAATATGACTTAAATGTAAATATTTTTTTCTCCATCTCTTCTCTCCCTCTCTTGCCTTCTCCATCACTCTCTCTCTCTATTAATCTCTCACATTTTCACCTTGCTTGTCCTCTCTCACCTTTTTTCATTCTTGTGCCTTCTCTCTTTCTTTCTTGTGCCTTATCTCTTTCCATCCCTCGTCTCTCTCATCCCACTCCCATAGGAAAAGCCTGACACTGAAGTACTATGCCAAGAAAATCCTTTATTTTCTTCGCCAGCAGAACATTCTGAGGAGTTTAAAGATGTTTCTGGAGCAGCCTGCAGAGCAGCAGTCAGCACTAGAGGGTGAGTCATGAATATGGTGTACTTACTGTAGTACATGTGGAGTGGGCCTATTCATACACTGCATTTATATGTATCATACTCTCATGACTTGTATTCAGTGTAGGCCTAAATTAAGGCAGACAGCTGAACATGGGCCTAGCCATACTTATTGTTATTATTATTATTATTATTATTATTATTATAATACTGAGTGTTTGGAGAAGAAAACAAACAATGGCCATTTTCCCCCCATTGTGGTTTTTGAAGTCCTATGATTGCATCACCGTTTGCATTAAAACCCATAGAGAGAGAGAGAGAGTGTTAATAACAAAGCCATAAAGAAATGTAGTGTATAACCATGTGTTTTTTACAGTGCTCTATTTTCTCCTCCTGCTGTAGGAGCTGTGCTGGTGGACCAGTATTGTAACCCCCTGGCAGATGTGTCGTTGGACGGTATATCCTCCCAGCTGGAGGAGATCACTGACAAGGTCAAGAAGATGCTGCGGATGAAGAATTCCTCTCATCCAAGCCTGAGGGTCACACAAGGTTGGTCTGAGCTGGAGAGAAACACATGTTGGAATGTTCTGTTTGTCTCTCAGGAATTAATACAAAGAGCTAATATAAAGTCAGGCATTGTCAGACCTCAAAAGTAGTCTAATGTCGATTTTAGTGCATTTTCACGTCGACAAATTTAGATTTTGTAGTTAACTATCAAAGTTCACTATCTAACCTAGGAGCTTGTGAGTGTATTACATTGTACCATTGTATTTGACCTTAGTACATTCTCAGCACCGTTCTTTGCTAATACTTAACGATGTGATCCTTTGTGTTCTGTCTAGGTGACTGCTTTGCTGTGGAGGACTTTGAGCTCGAGAGGCAGGTGGTGGTTGCCCTCAATGCTGTTTTGTACGAGCAGCTTCAGTACAAGGGCAACGAATGTGATTACTACAATCCCCTCAACTCTTACATACACCAGGTAGGTGCTTTCATCGAGAGGCTATAGAGGTCTTGGATGGTGATTTACATTTGTTGTAAGTTAGTGCATTCATCTTAAGATAGCCAGGTGGGACAACCCCATATCACAGTTATAGCAAGTAAATTCTTCCTCGATGAAGTGTCTATCAGCAAAGCCAGAGCTAGTAAGGGGGAAAATGGTTAAGTACGAGTGTTAGTTCACTAAATGCTTCTTTTTGGGGGGGTGGGGGTGCGAGGGGGGGGGGTTCTGTGTGAGTATTGAAGATGCTCTTTGAGAGGTAGGGTTTCAGATGTTTTCAGTCCTAGCTTCAGGGGGATGTTGGTTCCACCATTATCGTGCCAGGACAGAGAAGAGTTTGGACTGGGCTGAGCGGGAGCTGCCCTCCTGTAGGGGTGGGAGGGCCAAGAGACCAGAGGTGGCACAACAGAATACTTCGGTTGGGGTGTAGGGTTACAGCATGACGGTAGGGAGGGAAGTTCATTTTGCTGCTCCATAGGCATGTACTATGGTCTAGTAGTGGATGCGAGCTTCGATTGGAAACTAGTGCAGTGTGCACAGGAGTGGGGTGACATGGGAGAATTTGGGAAAGTTGACACCAGACGGTGCTGCAGCATTCTGGATTAGTTGCAGGGGTTTGATGGCACAAGCGTGGAGCCCAACCAACAGCGAATTGCAGTAGTCCAGACGGGATGTGACAAGTGCCTGGATTAGGTCTTGAAGCAGGCAGACCTTCCCTGTGAGGAAGAGTAGCTCTGTCTTGTTGAGTTTGAGGTGGTGGACTGACATCCAAGCTGAGATATCTGCCAGGCACGCAGAGATGCATGTCGCCACCTGGGTGTCATAAGGGGGAAAGGAGAAAAGTAATTGCGTGTCATCCGCATAGCAATGATGGGAGAGACCATGTGAGGATATGATGGAGCCGAGTAACTTGGTGTATAGGGAGAAGAGGAGAGTGCCTAGAACCGAGCCCTGGGTGAGACCAGTAGTGAGAGTATGTGGTGCAGACACAGATCCTCTCCACGTCACCTGGTAGAAGCGGCCTGCCAGGTAGGATTCATGAGTGTACAGAGCCTGAGACGCCCAGCGCTGAGAAGGTGGAGAGGAGGATCTGATGGTTCAGTGTCAAAGGCAGCAGATAGATTTAGGAGGATGAGAACAGAGGAAAGAATCAACTTTGGCAGTGCAGAGAGCCTCCGTAGTACAGAGAAAAGGGCGGCAGCGTAGCCTAGTGGTTAGAGCGTTGGACTAGTAACCGGAAGGTTGTGAGTTCAAACCCCCGAGCTGATGACAATCTGTCGTTCTGCCCCTGAACAGGCAGTTAACCCACTGTTCCCAGGCCGTCATTGAAAATAAGAATGTGTTCTTAACTGACTTGCCTGGTTAAATAAAGGTCAAATATATATATATTTTTTAAAAGCAGTCACGGTTGAGTGACCCATCTTGAAGCCTGACTGGTTAGAGTCAAGAACATATTTCTGAGAGGGATAGCGAGGGAGTTAGTCAGAGACAGAATGCTCTGACTAAGAAAAGAAAGAAGGGATACCGGTCAGAGGGGTCAAGTGTTGGTTTCTCGTGGAGGGGAGAGACTCAGGACATTTTAAAGTCAAAGGGTCGGGGACAGTGGTCAGGAATGGGAGAAGTTCATGATCAAACGCTGCCGGAGTCCAGGAATTCCACTGGGTTGTGCATGCAGGGTAAATTAGAAGGATTTCAGCCAAGGGGTGGGGAGCGTCTGTAAAGCCTACACAGAGAGGAGCGAACTGGGATAGAAAAAAAGCGCATAGTTGCCAAAGCTACAAAAGAGCAAAATGAGATCATCTGAAAATAACTAGGTAAGATACTCCTGGTTGACGTGTCAACAATCATCTGCAAATTATGAGCAGTCAGCAGTGCACACACTAAGTAGGCTACTGGGAAGACAGGCAGCACTTAAAGTAGATGGCCTTAGCTAGCAAGAAGACCGTACTAGACAACAACAGATTAAGACAAAAATTATACTTATCCGTCCTAGAGATTCAAGGAGTCCTCCAGCTAGAGCTATAGATGTTATCCTCGGCCTGTAAGCGTCTCAGAGTAGGATTGCTGAACTTCCTAGATCAGCACTCCTACTTTGAGTCTTTTTGAATATGGGCCCTTTATTATTTAAATAAACTGAGTCTATTGATACTGTTATCCTCACCTTTTAATGGACAAAGTGGCTCTTTGAACTCTGGCTCTTCCTTACAGTCCCATGTCTTCTATTCCCTACCTAGGTGTTGCTCCGCCGGACAGGCATTCCCATCAGCCTGTCTGTCCTGTACATGACCCTGGCCAGGAAACTGGGGGTTCAGCTGGAGCCCGTAAACTTCCCCAATCACTTCCTGCTTCGCTGGTGCCAGCATCAAAGAGGGTAAGGGCCAGAGTGTGAGAGGAAGTGAACGTAAGGCATATACTTTAATGATAAGCCTTTAGTTCAGAACTAGTTCATGATTGGGTGAAATGCAGCATTGCTCTCCCAAAATGGCTGGGTTTCAATATACCTAATGTGGCATCGTCTGCGTTGCATACAAAAATTGCCTCAAAAGGTACTTATTTTTTTACTTGTATTGATAAAGCTACACATCTTATTCCAGGAGTGGGGACATCTATGACTTTGTGTACATTGACGCTTTCGGTAAAGGCAAGCAGCTGACGGCTAAGGAGTGTGAGTACCTCATCGGTCACCAGGTGACTGCAGACTACTACAGTGCCATCAGTACCACAGAAGTGCTGCTAAGGATGGTGGGGAATCTGCTCAACATCGGCAAGCGAGGGTAAGAGTTGTGGACTTAGGGATGTGATTTTTCTTAAACTAATCAATAACTTTTCTGACATCTTCTATCTGTACATCCAAAATCTTATTTTTTCCTTATTTTCTATGTTGTCCTCAGGATCTCATCCTTGAGGTAATGTTAGGGTTAGAGTTGGTCAAAAATAAATTCCTACACTCAACTGTCGCTGCTCTGGTATGAAATAACATTGTGTATCACTGTGCTGTGTCATGCAGGGAAGGCAATGAAAAATCCTACCAGCTGCTGAGAGACTCTCTGGATCTCTACCTCACCATCAACCCAGACAACGTTCAATACCTTCTACTACAGGCCAGACTCTACTTCCACCTGGGCATCTGGCCTGAGAAGGTTAGCATGATTTCTTAAGATGGCACATCATGAACCCAAGTACATGTAATTGGACCATATGCCTTTTACCTTGGCTTTGATCATGTTCAAAGAGGCAGCACATTTAGAGTTTATTTTATTTTATTGGGCAATCCATTTTTGTAAGAAACAATTTGTCTTCTATCATTTGGCTATTGGTCTGCTTCTCTAACATCCAGGACGAGCTGCCTCTACTTTCTTACTACGGTGCAGAGGACAAGTTTCCCCAACTGATAATGATTGGTGTCTGCTTGATGTCTCACCCCTCTCCCTTCCTCCTCCAGGTCCTAGACATCCTGCAGCACATCCAGGCATTGGACCCGTCCCAGCATGGGGCGGTAGGCTATCTGGTGCAGCACACCCTGGAGCACATCCAGCACAAGAAGCACCCGGTGGAGCCAGAGGTGAAGAGACGCAGCGCCTCCGAGCACGTAGAAGTGCAGTACAGCGTAGGCCTGATCATGAAACACAAGAGGTGCGTCTGAGTTCTGTACGAGGCAGTCAGTCACTCTTTCCACTTCCTTTATTATTTTGGTCTTCTTTCCATCTGTCCATACTCCACTACACCTTTTCGATAAATGCAGACATGTATCTATTTACTACATTCCCATAAGTTTAAGTTTGTATAGTATTGCCCTGTAGTGTGACTCGGGTGTTTTGTATTGATAAAGCCCATGTGTTATACTGTACCCCATCTCTCTCTTGACACTGAGTGGCTGCCCCCCCCTCCCCTCCCCCTCATTGCCAGGTCTGGCTACAACTGTGTGATCTATGGCTGGGACCCCAAGTGCACAATGAGCCAGGAGTGGATCACCACAATGAGGGTCCACCAGCTGTCCAGCGGGGCCAACCAGCCATTCTACAACGTCTTAGTGCAGGACGGTACCTGTCGATACGCTGCCCAGGGTACGTCTCCTCTAGACACACTAACATACATTCTCATTGTGTCAGGGCAGTGGTAGTTAGTTAAGAAGGTGCTCTAAGATGTAAGAAACTTGACAAATGTAGTACTTGAAATGCTTATTGAAGAGTTCTACATGCTGGATGAGTAGAATACCTATCTGCTAAGGTGTAAGCCTATATGTTTTTGCATGAATATGCAGCTGTCTTGTACAGCAGTGGTTCCCAACCTTTTTCGGTTACTGTTCCACCAACTCAATTTTGCTCTGCTCTGAGTACCCCCTCATGTGCATTTTACCAGTAGGCCTATGGTCTTATGAGAGACTTCTCAAGTACCCCCTGTGGATAGACCAAGTACCCCCGGGGGTCCTAGTATCCCTGTTTGGGAACTACTGTTGTACAGTAACTTGCCTCCACTCAGTTTAAGATTTGATGTCACATGATACCATACTTAAAAAAAAAAAGTATCTTTCCGCCTCTTTCTCCCATCTCCCAGAAAACCTGGAGCCTCATTCCGCTCCTCTGGAGATCGCCCATCCGGAGGTGGGCCGCTATTTCTCAGAGTTCCATGACAGCCACTACGTTGCCAACGAGGAGTTGCAGACACGCTACCCAGAGGACATGGCAGAGACCCTGGGCACTGTACGGGACCTCTACCACAGACTGACGCCCTCCTCAGGGCAGGCCTCAGAGCAACAGGAGAGCCCTAAAGGCACCGGGGGCTCCTCCCAGGACCAGAAGAGCCAGGAGAACCAGGAAGCTATGCCCATGTAGCTTAGCGTCCACTACTTCTCTGCCCTTTCCAAAACAACCCCTAGCCCGTACCACCTAGGCACCTGTGTAGATCTGAAAGGATTGGATGGGTATAAACAATGTCAGAATTACAACTAGCCTATCATAGGGCATAGTGGAGCTACTACTAGACCCTTCAGCAGGGATCGATTTGGCCGCGAGCGGATTTCGTTTATTTTTTTTCTTGAGGAGCTGGAACATAATTACAAATCATTTGTAAACTGCAAATTGACCACAAGAAGCCCAACAGATATAATATTTGACTAAAACATAATAATTTCAAACCCTTTCTTACATTTGTATACGATCATATGTTTGGGAATACTTGAACTTATTTCCCAAATTAATATAACTTGGAGCTGATTTCCTGGTGTTTTTACAGTTTTGTATGTCCAACAATGAAAATGCAAAAAAAGATACATAAATATATATTTGGTTGCTCAGGTTTTAATTGGGGGGCCAAATAAAGCCTACTGCGGGCCAAATTCAGCCCATGGGCCACCAGTTGGGGAACCCTGGGCTAGGGGTTGTTTCTAGATTTTAAGCCCCCTCTCTTCCCCATCCAATTCCTTTACTTGACAACGTCCTGTCCAGAACCATCAGGGCCCCTGTTCACAAACAATCTCAGAGTAGGTAGTGCTGATCTCGGATCAGGTCATAGCTGTCAGTATAATCGTATTCACTATGATCTAAAATGCTAAACTGATCCTAGATCATCACTCCTAGTCTAAAGCGATTTATGAATGAGTGCCCTGGAATGCTTCAGTACCTGGATCATGTGCTGTACCACCGATTGCCAACCAACGCCAGTAAAAGCCAAAACCCCTTTTCTCTCCACCTTCATCCACCTTCAAGAAGATTTACAAAGCTTGTCTCCTTTACTCTCGCTCTCAATCTTTCTTCACCTTCCGTCAAGATCTTCCCAGACCATCACCCTCTCTCTTTTACCTCCACATGAAACACTATCAAAATGAACGTTACAATGTGAAAATTAACATTTCTGTTACAATATCTCTTTCAATCTTACATTATAATAATGATTCATGCACTTACGAAAGGATGACTTTCGAATTTCTAGAACATGTTATACTTTTTTTTCTTTTCTGTACATTTCCAAGTAAAACATTGTAGGACTTTTAAGGGCTCACAGATGAGCTGTGTAAAAAGAAAACCACTAGGACTACAATGACTTGAAACAGTAGAGTGGTGAGACTGGATGAAATGAAAGGAAAAAATAAAATGTTTCAAGGTTTATTTTGGTCGTTCTATGTTATTTACAACAAACGTTTGTATCGTCTCTTCAAGAGCGTACTAAAGAATAGACATTCTAGTAGCCTGTGTATTTTTTGACGAAGTAACGTTCTGATGAAATGCAAATTGTGCTACAGTTGCTATTAATGACTAGTGGTTCATGTTCTAAATGTATGTATGTTCCAAATTTCTCTAAGGACAATTAATTGAATTCATTCTGCATCCACTTCTGGACAAATGTGTTCAGGACCTTGGTAATCCCAGAAGTGACATTTATTGGTCAACTAACTACACGCAGAATCTGCCCACGGGAGATTAGGACCTTGGGGATAACAGCAAAGCATCCCTCCCGACAGACCATAATAAAGAGTACATGTGTTACTAACTTCTTTATGACAGCAGAGGGAATCGCTAGTTGGTAGGGAGCACAGTACAGTAGGAGCGCGAAAAGTCCACAACTCGTAGTACACTCTTGTAATAATTTCAATGCGCAAGTGTCGCTCTTTTGGGGAAAAACCGCCATGGGAGCCTCGCAGTCTGCGCGCACTGAACATGAGTTCCAAGATCTGGTTGATCGAACTGGATGTAAGTAACCTGGGCTATATTATAAGTATTATTCAAATCAAAATGTATTTGTCACGTGCGCCGAATACAACAGGTACTTTACAGTGAAACGCTTACTTACAGGCCCTAACCAACAGTGCAATTTTTTTAAGTAAAACATTGGTATTGTTGAACAATAGAACATTTAGGAAATTAAAAATCAGTAAAAAGACTGAATAATAAAAAAAGACAGTGAATATTAATAGCGAGGCTATATAAAGGCACTGGTTAGTCGGGCTAATTGAGGTAGTATGTACATGTATGGTTAAAGTGACTATGCACATATGATAAACAGAGAGTAGCAGTATCGTAAAAAAAGGGGTGGTGGGACACAATGCAGATAGTCCGGGTAGCCAATGTGCGGGGGCACGGGTTAGTCAGGCAAATTGAGATAGTATATACATGTAGGTATGGTTAAAGTGGCTATGATAAACAGAGAATAACAGCAGCGTAAAGGGGGGGGGGACACACACGTTGAAAGTGGCAGATCTACCTTTTAGTAATCTATGGCCTCTGGTTGGGGTGTGTTTGTATAGTCAGGTTGGGGACGACGTCCTCGATGCACTTAGATTACACTGTTTCTATTGGATTATTATCAAATGCACACAAAAAACGAATTTGATCTTGTCGCGAAAATAAATAGCTTATCCTTAGATGAAGGACAAATAGCATAAATGCCTCAATTTCATAGTTCAAACTGGAATTATGAATGGCTTTGTAGTGAGTCTTCCGAAGAGCATACAATAAGACACTGTATTGTAGCTGTTTTCACATGAATAGACAATAGTTGGATTGTCTTTCTGTCATTCCATTAAAAATCTAAGAGTGGTAGACTACTCCTTCCAAAAAGCTTAAAGGACAGATGGACAACTGTTTATTTAACAAGTTGAATTGAATGCCATGCTACTTGCCAATATGGTGCCATGTATGGTGAATTTCCTATTGGAGTAGAATTTGTGATGATTTCGAGTGCAGTATTACTGTAAATTATGTAACTCAAATCCATTGACAGTCAAATATCACACTATTTTTGGAAGTGACAAGGGTAAAAAAATACATGTTTTTTTAAAAGTGGATTAATTACTCATTTGATAGGATGATGTTCTGCAAATTTGGTCTGTTGCAACAACATTTGTTGTGCTTGGAACATTGATCTGTTCACTCTCATCAGCTGGCCTCTGTTATAAATGGGAGAACTGTGCTTCCTCCTCCCACAGTGTAGAAGGATGAGAGAGGTCAATCAAGACATAAAGCAATACTCTGATTTCGAATGTTCAACATAAAATGTTTAGATTGTAATAAGTGTAATAACTTAATACAGCATGTTGGTTATCCAGAGTGTGATAACTCCTAAAGTAAGATAATGGTGAAGAAACATGTTGCGCATTATGCAGCTGAATGGTATGCAAGTATTTGAACTGAAGTTCATAACCATGTCTTCCCTGAGTGCTGCTTCCATGGCATTTGTGGGGAGGCTTGTGTTTTTCAGTGATCCTGAAAGCTATACAGGTGTGGTTCCGATCTCAGGAAGGTTCAACAATGCTGGGCAGGTTCCAGGTGAGAGGCCAGACAAAACACCTGGCCCTCCAGGTTGGGGGTTGGGCGTGGGGCTAACAACCCCACCCAGTAAAAACCACCATGTTACAGAAACCGCAACAACTTCCAAAATTCAGGAAACTCTTGCCAATCTGTAGGCACTTTGACGGCTTTAGATGAAAGCCGTACCCTGGAAATCGGGAGCTCGTTGAGGAGTTTTCTAGGGCCCATAACTACAGTCCGTCTTGGAGTATGGAACATCTGCACCATGTTTGAAACTTCAAAAACAGCTCAAGTTATCAGGGAGATAGACAAGTACAATGTGGACATCCCGTGTGTAAGTGAAAGCAGATGGACTGGTTAAGGGCGCAAGGTGACAAGTGATGGCTCAACAATTTTCTTCTCAGGAAAGGACGATGCCCACCCCAGTGGTTTAGCTCTCATTGTTAGCGAAACAACTGCCAAATCTCTCTTGGAATGGGAACCCATCAGTGACCAGCTTATCAGAGCAATATTCAACTGCAAGGTCACCATCCTGCAGTGCTATGCCCCCACCAACGAGACAGAGGAAGAGGACAAGGATGACTGGTATGAGAAGCTACTGTAAGCTCTATCCAATGTCCCACAATACAATGTGTTCCTGATAACTGGAGATATGAAAGCGAAGGTTGGAGCCGATAACACCGACTGTGAGGAGGCCATGGGGCAACACGGCTGTGGGACCGTCAATAACAACGGTGAAAGGCTTGCCGACTTCTTCCTCAATAATAGCTGTGTGATTGGTGGCACACTCTTCCCTCACAAAGACATCCATAAATGAACATGAAGATCCCCAGATGTTCACACTGTCAACCAAATCGACCACATCAATATCAACGAGACTTGCCAAAGGTCTCTATAGGATGACAAGGTCCACCACCAGATGTCAACAGCAACCATTACCTGGTGGAAGCTGTGAGCCACAAATGCTGTAAAACAAGGGTGGAAAATATTCAACATCAACACCTTGCCTGAGATAAAGAGGGGTATACTACAGATGTAGGATCTTAAATTTGATCCAGTTTGCTACAGCATGAAAGTAATCCTGCACCAAAAGGAAATGTGAATTATTATGTGGATTATTATAATTAATGGATGTTTTTGTAGGGGTTGATATATTTTCTTTTATACATTCGTAAGGGAAAATCAAGTTTGTAATTTACAATTAGACATTTCTTACTTCAGAAGCCTTTTTAAACCTCAAATACAATAACAATTAAAAAATGTCCTGCATTGCTGGAAAGTCATCCTGCAATAGGGTGATCAAATTAAGATCCTACATCTGTACAAAGCAGTTCGCAGTTAACCTGCTAACTTGATAAACAACCAGAAATAACTATTGCATTTCTGAGGGGTATACTACAAAGCAGGATCAATAAGTTAGCCAGGTATATATTCTGAAATAACTTTTTTATTTTTTTGAAAGATAAGCTAGAAATGGGTATTGTTTATTTGACTAAACAACCAAAAACGCATACCTACGTTTAGCTTTCTAGAGTTGGCCAAAGTAAAATTGTTGAATGCAAAATCACCTAGGTTGATTGAGCGAGCACAGTAGCAACGGTCATCAAAATTGTTAAAATGTTTTACAAACACTTTTAATAAATGCAACAGTTGACCAATCGAACAATGGATGAAGATACTCCAAACTACAATGTTTTTAATCCATCAGATATTGACTGTATTATAGCACATAAAACATTTTACTGGCACGGACAAATAATGAATCAGGGTTGAAGGATTTTGGTGGGAATTCAGGTATTCAATTTATTGTCAGATGTCACCTTTTCTTTCTTAGAATAAACTAATATAAACATTTTCAAATGGTAATCAGGTATTTTGTAAATATTGTGTGTTAAAATAAATACAAATATAAGTGCATTATTTGCATAAATACACTGGGTATACAGTATTTGCATATACAGTGCATTTAGAAAGTAGTCAGACCCCTTCCCTTTTTTGTTACGTTACAGTCTTATTATTCTAAAATGGATTAAATAAAACCTTTTCCTTAGCAATCTACACACAATACCTCATAATGACAAATGAAAATGAGGATTTTAGACTTTTTTTGCAAATGTATTTATTATTTACACAAGTATTCAGACCCTTTGCTATGAGAATCGAAATGTCGGGAAACAGGGTGCATCCTGTTTCCATTTATCATTCTTGAGTTTTTTCTACAACTTGATGGGGTCCACTTGTGGTAAATTCAATTGATTGGACATGATTTGGAAAGCAACACACCTGTCTATATAAGGTCCCACAGTTGACAGTGCATGTAAGAGCAAAAACCAAGCCATGAGGTCGAAGGAATTGTCCGTAGAGCTTTGAGACATGATTGCGTCGAGGCACAGATATGAGGAAGGGTACCAAAATATGTCTGCAGTATTGAAGGTCCCCAAGAACATAGTGGCTTCCATCATTCTTAAATGGGAGAACTTTGGAACCACCAAGACTCTTCCTAGAGCTGGCCGCTTGGCCAAACTGAGCAATTGGGGGAGATGGGCCCTCTGAGTTCCTCTGTGGAGATGGGAGAACCTTCCTGAAGGACAACCAGCTCTGCAGCACTCCACCAATCAGGCCTTTATGGCAGAGTGGACAGACGGAAGCCACTCTTCAGTAAAAGGCAAATGACAGCCCTCTTAGAGTTTGCCAAAAGGCACCTAAAGGACTCTCAGACCATGAGAAACAAGATTCTCTGGTCTGATGAAACAAGATTGAACTCTTTGGCCTGAATGCCAAGCGTCACGCCTGGAGGAAACCTGGCACCATCCCTACGGTGAAGGATGGTGGTGGCAGCATCATGCTGTGGGGATGTATTTCAGCGGAAGGGACTGGGAGACTAGTCAGGATCGAGGTAACGATGAATGGAGCAAAGTACAGAGAGATCCTTGATGAAAACCTGCTCCAGAGCGCTCAGGACCTCAGACTGGGGCAAAGGTTCACCTTCCAACAGCACAACGATCCTAGGCACACAGCCAATTCAATGCAGGAGTAGCTTTGGGACAAGTCTCTGAATGTCCTTGAGTGGCCCAGCCAGAGCCCGGACTTGAACCCGATCGAACATCTCTGGAGAGACCTGAAAATAGCTGTGCAGCGACGCTCCCCATCCAACCTGACAGAGCTTGAGAGGATCTGCAAAGATGAATGGGAGAAACTCCCCAAATACAGGTGTGCCAAGCTTGTAGTGTCATACCCAAGAAGACTCAAGGCTGTAATCGCTGCCAAACGTTCTTCAACAAAGTATTGAGTAAAGGGTCTGAATAGTTATAAAAGACTGAAATGTCACATTTACATAAGTTAGCAAAAATGTCTAAACCCCTTTTTTTACTTTGTCATTATGGGGTATTGTGTGTAGATGATTAGGGGAAAAAAATAATTTAATCCATTTTAGAATAAGGCTGTAACGTAACAAAATGTGGAAAATTAAAGGGGTCTGAATACTTTCCGAATGCAATGTATTCATACATCAACATAAATGGGTGGAACTGGGCTGAAACCACCAAAAACTTGCTCTGTCTAGGCCTATCTGCACTAACCTGCGCTGTCTAGACTGCCTCATTAATGACTGTTGTTGTCACATTCTTTACATTGTTTGTGAGATCAGACATAATATCACTATAATCAGCGTTCATTTTTGAAGGTTGCTTTCATTTCAGAGCATCTAATTTGTAAACATTTCAACTCTATTCAATTATTTTTTCAATTCAACAAAACAAAACACCCATCAAAATAAAGTTATATATTTTTGTGATGTTAGTGTAGAGACGATACGTTAAAAAGGTAGACTCAGCAGTGTGACATAGATGCAGAAAGTAAACAGCATAGTGGGTCAATTTCTGCAAAAAAACTGACCCCGTTTCACTGTGCTATCTGGGCGACACACTCATGTAATGTCTCACAAATACCTATAGGTCTTGGCTTTGTCTGATAAATACTGATACTACTATAGCAACATGTCTGATAAATACTGATACTACTATAGCAACATGTCCTTTGCTTAAGTCATTCCACACACAAGCCCATGCCTGAGAGGCTTGAGGATTTAGCAATTCAAGGATTTTTATTATCTGCTTGAAAACATGACTAACAAATCTGTTATCCTTCCCGTGATTACATTGTTGCAGTAATTGCACTGATATCTCTGTTCACAAACATGGATTAAGAGTTGAGCCATGAGCTTGCAGTGCAAAGTCAAGGTTGGCTGAATACAGATGCAACTCAAAGGGTTGAGAGGGAAAACAGAAGAGTCTGAAATGCAATACGCAATATTGCTGTATTGCTGCATACACACCACCCACGTAAGTCTATAAACCTGCCTGTGCAATAGTTTAGTGTGTGGCATTGTTCTGTGTGGTTGCTGAAGCATTCACCTTCAGTAGTTGTTGCTACTGCAAACATTAATCTTGTCAAGGGCATTTCCATGTCCTATAAGCACTAACGTGAAGTTCATAGGAGCACATCAAATTTGGTGTCAAATTAAAGCTAAGAGTCTATATATTGTTTTTTATTAAGGCTTTTATAAATTCTTTAACTATTTTCCATCCTAAAAATGTAGAATAAGGCACTGATTTCTGGTCAAACAGATGGACAAGGGGTCTTGGCAAACAGAAAGTCTTAATTCGGAGTAGATATTTAACAGAACTTTTGGAAAATGTGGTCACAAAAAAACTGAGGGAGATTTTACCTTAAGTATGTTATCAAATCTGCACTGTCATTTGAGTAAATGTGTTTTTGTAAAAATGTCAGTAGAAATTGATAAAAGTAGTCCTTGTGCATATGGTTTAACTTTTCAATCAATGGTTTTTGTTTGGCATACTTTTAAAGTGAAAAATAGAGTCTCGCCGTCATTCTATTACCATGAAATGATTCTTATGTGCATTCAACAAGCACTGTGAGGGCAAAGCACATTCCACCTTTGAGAAGTCAAAATAAGCACCATTGTATGCAAAGTTTCCACTCAAAGTAAAATATTCTTTAACTGTATCTTGCAACCATAACATTAAAATGTTGTGCAAATATAACCCCCTGTGATCCTTTATTTCGAACATTTGCCCACAAAGAAGTCAATAATTCAAAGTTCCCTTTGAAAGCAAATATAATCTCATTAGAGTATGTTTGTTTTTCTATTAGGCCGATTGTGTTAAAAAAACAAAAATCATTATGCGGATTGTGTCGTAGGCCTATTGTTGTCACAATTCTGGCCATTTCTGAAGAGGTTTATCTGTTCTGTACCCTTTTGCACCCGAATCCAAAGTTCATAATTGCTACAGGTCATTTACATGTTTTACACTTCAAAACCAATACATACCATACCAGAAAATATTTGGTAAAGATATCCAGCTAGTCTTGAAGGGTGGGGTATCTACCCTCAAGTTATTATGCCTTTAATAAGTCTTAAGTTGCTAATGCTAATTTACTCTTCCAAACTACTGTGATTGTTTCCATTCAGTTTCCCTGGAGCAGATTGGCAACCTCAACAAGAGATTCAGACAGCTGAGCAAGAATGAGGAGACACTAAGGTAGTGTCACCAACAACATATATTTACAGTACATCATCGGCTGTTACCCATCTCATCTATCTATCTATGGTGGTCCTTCTGTAGCTCAGTTGGTAGAGCATGGCGCTTGTAACGCCAGGGTAGTGGGTTCGATTCCCGGGACCACCCATACGTAGAATGTATGCACACATGACTAAGTCGCTTTGGATAAAAGCGTCCGCTAAATGGCATATATATATATATATATCTATTCATATACTGTAAAACCATTCTGGAAATATTATGTATTTTGGAATTTACCTTCAAATATGTTACGTAAAATATAGTAGCAGTTCACTTACTGTATTTGTGAATGTACAAAATAGAATGTCACACAAAGAGTACAAGGTCAAAAAATAAATAAAAGCACATCCTCTAAAGAGGGAAAAAGTTTGTTGTATTTCAAATGGCTTGTAATTCCACCCCAAAGAATACGTTACCGTATTGTATTTTTGGAGTGCCAAAATCCTTTTGACCACTAGTGGGTGCATGGTATTGTTGTTTCTGGCTACATTTGTGCTGTACCAATTTCATTGATATGTAGTAGTAGTAGCACCCCATCAATTAAATGTCTATAGGGGACAGATTGGAATGGAAGCAAGTCTTAAACCTTTAATGGTTGAGTATTTGCCTTTGCCATGTAGTCACTGTATGGAAGCCTTTGTTAAATGCCTCTAAAGTGTAAGTGCAACATTTGTTTTTTTATAACACTTACATTTCTGGAGGACTTAACACAGGCTTCAAAGTTGGCAGTCATTGGTATTCTGTAAAATGTAAACACATTACCTAGCAGCAAACCTGCTTGCAAAGACCACTTATCCTGGACATTTTCTTGATACTGTCCGTTACAATAAGCCTATGCTAGAGACATTTGAAATTAAACAAGTATTTCTAATATGGTATTGTTGTTTCTGGTACATAAACATATGCCTTGTAAGAGGCTACATTTGTCCTACCTGTTAGTGAGAGGGCTGTATCAATGTAATTGATGCTTGTTGACAGTAACCTTAATATAATACTTGTTAACAGTAACCTTGGCCTTTGGCAAAAGGCAGTAAACATCTCACATGATAATGTAGTTGTTACTAACATATTTTCATGTCATGTTTTCTTTTGCAGTCGACAGGATTTGGCGAGCATCTCTGCTCTAGATAACAATCCACTCCGGGCTCAAATTATTAATGCCTTCTTTGACAAAAGGTGATTATATAGCCGAAGTACAATATTAATATTGAAATCTCTCGTTTAATACATACTGTATTTACTGTCATTAACTGTTAAAACCATGTTTTTACACAAGAGGACAGTTTTGTTCATGAGGTAATCAGTGATGATGTAAAGGCCTTAGTTTTGAAGCATGTTCAACACAGGGCAGTCGGAGTGAATTCACATATACATGTAACTCTATACCTGTAGCCTTGGTAACCTCACCGGTTAGTCTGGTTTAACCAGACTAATGCCTCTCTGTGTTTACTTGATTTAGAAACCTCCGTCAGAATGAGGCGGGTACGGTCCAGGTGATTGGCTTTGAGGAGTTCCTTATGGTCATGTCTCACTTTCGTCCGGCAGCTATGCACATCACAGAGGAGGAGAGGGAGAAACTGAGGAGGGAAAAACTACGCTGTATGGTTTGGTGATGAGTAGAGTGACTTTGCTGAGACTTGTGTTTGTGCCCAGAGCTAATGCCTAGGCTTTAGCTCAGTGGGCTAGTGTGGTCTTGACTGAGTCATGCATGTTTTCTATAAGGGCTATTCTAGATAGAATCATAACATTGATTCAGTTCTCTAATCATACTCTAGTGTAGAGTCAAGATTGGGTCTGGAGTAGACCAGCCAGTCTGTCTTGCTCCTACTTATCATGGATGCAGCTCAGAAAGCCAATTCTCATAATCATGACTTCTTCATCCACCCTGATGTGAAATGAGCCATTAGGCCCCTATCCTGCCCCTGGAACCCTTCCCAGTCGATGATGAATAGAAATCATAGTAGAGACCTGTTGCACTCTCTTTGGGGATAAAATAGTTAGTAAAAATGTCCTATTTTGCTTGTTCGTCTTCAGTTGTGTTCAACATGCATGACACAGACAGTGACGGCACCATCACTCTGGAGGAGTACAGACGGGTAAGGCCGCCCTTTTCTACTCTCTCCTCACCATAATCCTCCATGGGCCCCAGGGCGTGTATTCACAAAGCATCTCAGAGTAGGAGTGCTGTATTAAAATCAGGTTCTCCCTTGTCCATGTAATATGATTCCTTATGATAAAAAAAAGGCAAAACTGATCCTATGTCAGCACACCTGGTGTGCTCTTTTCTTCCTCTAGGCGGTAGAAGAGCTCCTGTCTAAGGCTGGCACAATCGGGCAGGAGACCGCAAAGGCCATTGCAGACGCCGCCATGCTGGAAGTTGCGAGCACCACAAGGGGCAAAATGGTAACGGGAGTTATCACTTAATCACTAATGTTTGTACCCTTATGACCAAAGAGTTCATAAAGTGCGTAAGATACAACGATAACACAATTGATTACAGTGAACCACACCTTATTTTTAAGTGCAAAAAAACTGCTCTGCTTTGTGCCGTGCCTAAGAACAACCCGTGGCCGTTATTCATGATAGTCCACAGGTCCTCATGCCTTATTGCTTAAAGTGGCAAACTGCAGTTCAAACAACGTGTGTACAATAAAATAAAAAGGACATTTCATGCTTAAACCTTAATATTAAACACCAATGGTTTTCACTAAGTTGATGATTTTTATTTCAGATAATTTGTACAGCTTTGATACTATAATTTTTTTTTTTTTTTTTTTAATCATCTTATTTGATTATTTCATATATTATATACGTGATAAGGCCACACAGAGAGACATATATTATTAGACACCTGTGATCATCTCAAGTACCCAAAAGGCCCTAAATGTCATTTTATACAATTCCAAAGAAACATTGAAAGTTAACTCAATTCTGGTAGTTTACTGTTACATTTGAAAAGTTCCAGTAATATACCCTCCCTTTGCAACCCCATGTAAAAATGTATGTCGCAATTGTAGATTTCCCCTTTAAAATTGGGTTACTTTGTTTTTCAGGAACCTGATGAATTCTATGAAGGAATCACTTTTGAAAATTTTCTTCAGGTATGGTTGTATATACAGTACAGTATACAGTGAGTGTACAAAACATTAGAAACAACTGCTCTTACCATGACAGACTAACCAGGTGAAACATATGATCCCTTATTGGATGTCACTTGATAAATCCGCTTCAAACAGTGTAGATGAAGGGGAGGAGACAGGTTAAATAAGGATTTTTAAGCCTTGAGACATGGATTTTGTACACAACATGACCAAAAGTATGTGGACACCTGCTCATCGAACATCTCATTCCAAAATCATGGGCATTAATATGGAGTTGGTACCCCCCTTTGCTGCTGTAACAGCCTCTACTCTTCTGGGAAGGCTTTCCACTAGATGTTGGAACATTGCTGCAGAGACTTGCTTCCATTCAGGCATAAGAGTATTAATGAGGTTGGGCACTGATGTTAGGCGATTAGGCCTGGCTCGCAGTCGGCGTTCTAATTCATCCCAGAGGTGTTTGATGGGGTTGAGGTCAGGGCTCTGTGCAGGCCAGTCAAGTTCTTCCACACAGATCTCGACAAACCATGTCTGTATAGACTTCGCTTTGTGCACAGGGGCATTGTCCTGCTGAAAAGGGCCTTCCCCAAACTGTTGCCACAAAGTTGGAAGAACAGAATCGTCTAGAATGCTGTAGCGTTAAGATTTCCCTTCGCTGGAACTAACTATTCCTCCTCCAACAAACTTTACAGTTGACACTAAGCATTGGCGCAGATAGCGTTCTCCTGGAATCCGCCAAACCCAATCCGTCAGACTGCCAGATGGTGAAATGTGTTTCATCACTCCAGAGAACACTTTTCCACTGCTCCAGAGTCCAATGGAGGCGAGCTTTACACCTCTCCAGCCAACGCTTGACATTGCGTGTGGTAATCTTAGACTTTTGTGCGGATGATCGGCCATGGAAACCAATTTCACGAAGCTCCCGACAAACAGTTCTTGTGCGGACGTTGCTTCGAGAGGCAGTTTGGAACTCGGTAGTGAGTGTTGCATCAGAGGACAGACGATTTTTACGCACTACGGGCTTCGGCACTCTGAATGGCACACATGGCAGTCCCGTTCTGTGAGCTTGTGTGGCCTACCACTTCGCGGCTGAGCTATTGTTGCTCCTAGATGTATCCACTTCACAACAACAGCATTTACAGTTAACAGGGCAGCTCAAGCAGGGCAGAAATTTGATGAACTGACTTGTTAGACAGGTGGCATCCTATGACGGTGTGATGTTGAAAGTCACTGAGCTCTTCAGTAAGGCCATTGTAATACCAATGTTTGTCTATGGAGTGTGCTCGATTGTATACACCTGTCAGCAACGGGTGTGGTTGAAATCGAAATCCACTAATTTTAAGGGTTGGACACATACTTTTGTATATATAGTGTATGTGTGCCATTCAGAGGGTGAATGGGCGAGACAAAATATTTAAGTGTATGGTAGTAGGTGCCAGAACTGTAACGCTGCTTGGTTTTTCACACTCAGTTTCCCGTATGTATCAAGAATGGTCCACCACCCAAAAAACATCCATCCAACTTGACACAACTGTGGGAAGCATTGTCAACATAGGCCAGCATCCCTGTGGAATGCTTTCGACACCAAGGAGGGTTCACGCCCTGACGAATTGAGCCTGTTCTGAGGGAAAAGGGGAGGGTTTGGGTGGGGGAAGAGGTGCAACTCAATATTAGGAAGGTGTTCCTAATGTTTTGTACACTGTGTACAACCTCTTCCCCACTTCCCCATTTCACGAGCTATTCAAATTGGCTATTGATATATTAGTTGAAAAAAGGAAATGCCATTTCACTTTTGAGTTATGCAAAAGAATGCTATTACAACACAGTGACATTTGGTGTCTTAGTATACTGCTATACTTTATATATTGAATACTGCCATATCAGTCTTATATTCCCCTACATGTTCTCCCCACAGATTCTTAAAACCTTCGATATTGAGACAAGGATGCACGTTCGCTTTTTAAACATGGACACTGCAACCATGCGATGTGGAAAATGAGTCCCTGTCTCCTTTAAAATACATCTGGTACTGATGTTTTTACAGAATGAATCTCTCCGGTCTTCCTCTGAGATGAAGCCAAATACCTTTTTTTTTTTAAACTTATGAATGATTGATGGGAGATCCACTGTGATATACAGTGTCTTCAGAAAGTATTCATACCCCTTGCCTTTTCCACTGCTCCAGAGTCCAATGGCGGCGAGCTTTGGACTTTGACATAATAGGGTATTGTGTTTAGGCCAGTGACAAAAATGTCAACAATCCGTTTTAAATTCAGGCTGTAACACAACAAAATGTGGAAAAAGTCAAGGTGTGTAAACACTTTCTGAAGGCACTGTAAGTGTACAATATCGTCTACATACCGTATGTTGTACATTTTAAAATGACAAACTATGCTGAAATATATTTTAAAGGTTTGGGTTAGACATTTGCATTCATTTCAGTGCCGTGCAATGTCCTTGCAGTATTTAGTGCTTGCCTGTGACTGAATACTAACATGCTTTCAGCTAAAAGTAAACACATACACCTCCAGTGCCCCAGATGAATCCCTTCATTACCACCCTCCGCACTCTCTCATGTCAGCGTTATGTATACATAACAGTACAGACAGAGGTTCACCCGCCATATGGATCACTGAGAGGACCGGGGTTGGCATCCAGGGTCACTTTTATTCTGGCTCTGTGGGGCACAGTGCATTCCGACAGGGCTTCAGAATACACGGAAGACTCAATTTATTTAGTTCACCAAGCTTCATTATTCCTGTGTCCTTTCAGTGGAGTCTCACCATTCTACCCTCTAAAATCAAAGACCACTTACAAATAACCACTTTTATGTATTACTCATGCTGAAAACATTGATCCTTAAAATAAATGTTTAAACACATTAGATGAATATTGTTCTTTATATCCAAAGAACCTGTAATAGCCTTTGCAATAATGTATACGCACGCATATTGTAGTCATTAATTAAAAATAAAGAAATTATGAGATGAAGAATTGTTGGAGTTACTTGTGTTTTGCTTCCATCTTCTTGTGAAGACATAAGACTGCCATCTGCAATTCCACTGAAGTAAATTAAGTGAAAGGACCATGTGACCGTTGTTGCCCATCAATTTATGGAGGATGTCAGTACCAACTTCAATGTCTAGTTAAAGGTCCAATGCAGCAGTTTCTATCTCAATATCAAATAATTTCTGGGTAAAAATTAAGTACCTTACTGTGATTGTTTCACAGTAAAATGGTAAAAGATTAACAGAAGTAGCTTCTTAGCAAAGATACATTTCTCAAGCAAGAATTTAGCTAGGAATAACTGGGAGTGGTAAGGAGAAAACTGAAAATGAGCTATTATTGGCAGGGTTTTGAAACCATCTTTCTTATTGCTCTATTAACTAATTTACAGCATGGTGATTTCACCAAACATCTATGCCACCAAAACAGGCTAACCAAACACTAAAAGAGCAATATCATCATGCTCAAATTTCACAACCTCAATGTGGAAATATATATAAAACACAGAAAAATCACATGTTTGACTGCACTGGATCTTTAACAAAACATGATCCCATCATAAGATGAAATCCATTCAGAATTCATTGCTCTAGGAAAAAATTGCAAGATTAAATCAAACTCCTTAACAGTCCAAGGAAACATGAGCTTCTTTTAAAAATAAGGACAGCTACTAATTAAAAATCAGATTCAGTTTGAAAAATCAAAAGCATATACAAAAGCTGATTTGCTTTGTACATACTGTCTACAGGGCTGGTGGTAGGGGTCTGCAGAGCTGGTGGTGGTAGGGGTCTGCAGAGCTGGTGGTGGTAGGGTCTGCAGAGCTGGTGGTAAGGGTCTGATGGGTCGGTGGTAAGGGTCTGATGGGTCGGTGGTAAGGGTCTGAAGGGCTGGTGGAAGGGGTCTGAAGGGCTGGTGGAAGGGGTCTGAAGGGCTGGTGGAAGGGGTCTGAAGGGCTGGTGGTAGGGGTCTGAAGGGCTGGTGGTAGGAGTCTGAAGGGCTGGTGGAAGGAGTCTGAAGGGCTGGTGGAAGGAGTCTGAAGGGCTGGTGGAAGGGGTCTGAAGGGCTGGTGGAAGGGGTCTGAAGGGCTGGTGGTAGGGGTCTGAAGGGCTGGTGGTAGGGGTCTGAAGGGCTGGTGGTAGGGGTCTGAAGGGCTGGTGGTAGGAGTCTGAAGGGCTGGTGGTAGGGGTCTGAAGGGCTGGTGGTAGGGGTCTGAAGGGCTGGTGGTAGGGGTCTGAAGGGCTGGTGGAAGGGGTCTGAAGGGCTGGTGGAAGGGGTCTGAAGGGCTGGTGGAAGGGGTCTGAAGGGCTGGTGGTAGGGGTCTGAAGGGCTGGTGGTAGGGGTCTGAAGGGCTGGTGGTAGGGGTCTGAAGGGCTGGTGGTAGGGGCCTGAAGGGCTGGTGGTAGGGGTCTGAAGGGCTGGTGGTAGGGGTCTGAAGGGCTGGTGGTAGGGGTCTGAAGGGCTGGTGGTAGGGGTCTGAAGGGCTGGTGGAAGGGGTCTGAAGGGCTGGTGGTAGGGGTCTGAAGGGCTGGTGGAAGGGTCTGAAGGGCTGGTGGAAGGAGTCTGAAGGGCTGGTGGAAGGGGTCTGAAGGGCTGGTGGAAGGAGTCTGAAGGGCTGGTAGAAGGGGTCTGAAGGGCTGGTGGTAGGGGTCTGAAGGGCTGGTGGTAGGGGTCTGAAGGGCTGGTGGTAGGGGTCTGAAGGGCTGGTGGTAGGAGTCTGAAGGGCTGGTGGAAGGAGTCTGAAGGGCTGGTGGTACTAATAGTAGGGGTTTGAAGGGCTGGTGGTAGGGGTCAGTGGGAGGGGTGAGAGCCAGACAGGATGTCATAGGGCACGACCAGGCCAATGCTGTTGTTGTAGCCAGATGACTCCACATTGTTGGACCTGCAGATGGGCAGAACATGGGCTGGTGGAAGGGGTAGGCAGGGCTGATGGTACTAGTAGTTGGGGTCTGAAGGGCTGGTGATAAGGGTCAGTGGGAGGGGTGAGAACCAGACAGGATGTCATAGGGCACGGCCAGGCCAATGTTGTAGTTGTAGCCAGATGACTCCACATAGTTGGACCTGCAGATGGGCAGAACATGGTCCTGGGAGGTGGAGTCCTCTGAGAAGTCATAGTGGCAAATCACTCCCCTATGTCTATAATGTGGACACACAAGAATTGGGGCAGTTAAAAAACAAAACAACAAACAGACTCTCATAGAATTAAACAGAAAGTATTCACATCTCTGGACTTTTTCCACATTTTGTTGTGTTACAGCCTGAATTTAAAATGGATTAAATTAAGATTTTGTGTCACTGGCCTACACACAATACCCCATAATGTCAAAGTTTGAATTAAAAATGAAAAGCTGAAATGTCTTAAGTCAATAAGTATTCAACCCCTACGGAAAGCCTAAAGTAAAAATGTGGTTAACTACTCACACAATTTATTTTTAATCATTTTATTTAACCTTTATTTAACTAGGCAAGTCAGTTAAGATTTTTTTAAATTTCCAATGGCGGCCTACCCCGGCTAAACCCTAACGACTCTGGGCCAATTGTGCACCGCCCTATGGGACTCCCAATCGCGGCAAGTTGTGATACAGCCTGGAATCGAACCAGGGTCTGTAGTGACGACTCTAGCACAGATGCAGTGCCTTAGACCGCTGCGCCACTCGGGAGCCCAAGTGAGTTGAATGACGACCTAATTTCTGTACCCCACACATACAGTTATCTGTAAGGTCACTCAGTCAAGCAGTGAATTTCAAACACAGATTCAACCCCAAAGACCAGGGTGGTTTTCCAATGGTGAAGTTATTAATTACACTTTGGATGGTGTATCAATACGCCCAGTCACTACAAAGATACAGGTGGCCTTCCTAACTCAGTTGCCGGAGAGAAGGAAAAAGTTCAGGGATTTCACCATGAGGCCAACGGTGACTTTAAAACAATTACAGAGTTTAACGACTGATGGAGGATGGATCAACAACATTGTAGTTACTCCACAATACTAACTTAAATGACAGAGTTTAAAGGAGGAAGCCTGTACAGAATTAAAATATACCAAAACATGCACCCTGTTTGCAATAAGGCACGAAAGTAAAACTGCAAAATAATGTGGCAAAGAAATTAACTTTACATCCGGAATACAAAGCTTTATGTTTGGGGCAAATCCAACAAAACATATCACTGAGTACCACTCTTCATATTTTCAAGCATGGTGGTGGCTGCATCATGTTATGGGTATGTTTGTCATCGGCAAGAACTAGGGAGTGTTTTGGGGTAAAAATAAATGGAATAGATCTAAGCACAGGCAAAATCCTAGAGGAAAACCTGGTTCAGTCTGCTTTTCAACAGACACTGAGACAAATTCACCTTTCAGCAGGACAATAACATAAAACACAAGGCCAAATATACTGGAGTTGCTTACCAAATCGACATTGAATGTTCCTGAGTGGCCTAGTTACAGTTTTGACTTAAATTGGCTTTAAATGCATGGCAAGACTTGAAAATGGCTGTCTAGCAATGATCAAGCTTTTCATTTAATTTCTTATTCAAACTTTGCGGCAGGGTAGCCTAGTGGTTAGAGAGTTGGACTAGTAACCGGAAGGTTGCAAGCTCAAAATCCCGAGCTGACAAGGTACAAATCTGTCGTTCTGCCCCTGAACAGGCAGTTAACCCACTGTTCCTAGGCGGTCATTGAAAATAAGAATTTGTTCTTAACTGACTCGCCTCGTTAAATAAAGGTTAAAAAAAACAACAACAACCAACTTGACAGAGCTTGAAGTATTTAAAAAAATAATAAATGTGCAAATATTGTACAATCCAGGTGTGCAAAGCTCTGAGAGACTTACCCAAAAATATTTTGTTGTAATCGATGTCAAAGGTGATTCTAACATGTATTGAATCAGGGGGTTGAATACTTATGTAGTCAAGATATATTAGTATTATATTTTCATTCATGTTTTACAAATGTTGACAGACTATTTTGTGTAGATCGTTGACCATGTAAAAAACAAGTGTAAACAGTTTAATCCCACCTTGTAACACAAATGTGGAAAAAGTAAAGGGGTGTGAATACTTTCTGAAAGCACATCTATGCAGACACTGATCTCTGTGTAATATGGAATCTTCAGTAAAATAAACAAGTATCTTGCTAAACTCTAAATGTATAAATTAGAATTTTGGGTGGTGTTATTAGGGACCTGCGGTGGGCTGTGAGGTCGTCATCTGTGATGCAGGCCCCTCGTGGAGACTTCTCGTCTGGGATGTTGGCTGTCACCAGAGTGCTAGTGTTGAATCTCAAGTGTCTGACTGGGTGCCTGCAAACAGATAGGAGGGAGAAACAAAAAACACAATTTTTTATTACTAACAATTTGATTTTTACGCACGCACGCACGCACGCACACACACACACACTAACGAGCTGAAAAGGGATCAATCAATACTGATGTGCCCGTTTGGTTTGCTGCCAATGTCAGCCTGATAGGTAAATGTTGCGTATCGCTGAATATTTTAGCAATGCATACTTGAAAGTGACAGGAACGGCAAGACACTTACATTTTTATATTTCAAGTACTGAATAGCACATGTAAGAATTCTACCTGCCTTTTGTGGCACAAACAAATAGATGTATGAGCAACCAATATAAAGAACTCTGCTGTCCCACCTGTTGTGCATCTCCCACAGTTTAGCTCCCATCCTCATCTCCCAGACGCAGACCAATCCCTCACCTCCGCCACTCACAATCTTCCAATCGTCTGCCTGCACGGAGGTCACGCCCATGTGGTGGGCATACAGCGATGTGACAGAGGAGCCGGTGCGCAGGTCAAACACCCTCACCCTGAAACAGAACACAGCAAAATCAAGTAGTCATTTCATCTCAGGAAGTGATGTTGCAGGAAGTAGGTCAGACAAAGGTGGTCGTTTCGCTCCACTACTGAAGACATGAAAGGATGCATCTTTCCTAGGCTGGTCCCAGATCTGTTTGTGCTCTTGCCACCTCTATTGTTGTTATTTTCAAGCCATGGGACGACAATGAGTGCCAACAAGGAGTTGGCATTATAGAACCAACAGACCGGCACTCAGGCCTCATCTTAACTAGGTTACCAGAGGAAACTTGGTGCCTCCGAACAATGCATTACAAAAACAACAACAGAAAACCTATAAGACATGATCAGAAAAGACAGGCCAACAAAGACAGTAATAAACACCAACACTAGGTGACATTGAGGGGATTTAATCTGCTTCCTCTACTTTAGACCACTTATAAATGTACGTTTAATTACTTTAGCCACCAATAACACTCATTCACTCACAGCACCAAAGCTACAAATATTGAAGATGTTTTGAACTGATTAAACACGGTGCTGTTGTAGCATTAATAGAACTAAGGAGGATTCTTGGGTCTGGTTTGACGAGCCAAACATGCCCCACGGACCTCCAGCTCCATCTGTTGCCATCACTGCTTTAGTTTATTGGGTCCCACCGCACAGCAGCCGGAGGATGACTTCATGCAAAAAGCTTTCCAAAAGTTCATTACCCAAATTTAATTTATTTGGGGGTGAGCAGATTTAATTTCCGCTGCAATAAATTAAACGAATCAGGGTTGCATAGCTAAATGGGCATTAGCATTGTAACTAAGACGTATGGTAAGACATGAGTTGTGTCCCAAATGGCACCCTATTCTCTCTATATAGTGCACTACATCTGACCAGAGCCCTATGGGTCCTGGTCAAAAGTAGTGCACTATATAGGGGATAGGGTGACATTTGACACACTGACATGGCTGCTGAGTAGTGTTGTTTCATGGGCGCTCACGCTTCAGCAGAGGGGTTTAAAAGTTACTGTCTGGCAGCCTCCGACAGTCATAAATCTAATGTTTGGAGCGAGCGCTGGTCTTCACTGAGCTGCCAGTGGACAAGCTATTTCACATTAATCAGCATGATCCTTGTTTTCTACTAACCAGTTGAATGATAGGGGAAAAATATATATATATTCCACCAAAATAAACATACCCAAACACGTTTTGTTCACCATGAGATGGCCATAACCAGTAGCTGGTAACGTTGCATAGTTTTAGAAAGGTCAGGAACTCACCCTTCTGGTAATAAAAAAATAATAATACTCACTTTTGAGGACAAACTCAAGTATATAGTACAAATATTACGAGAATATACAAATCGTATATGAATGGTCAGTTCAATTCTATGAAATGATTTAGTTTTCTTTTTTATGTTGAGAGAGCTAAATCCGGCTGAGAATATGACAGTGAGATGAAACTACGATGAACAAAAATATAAACGCAACATGTAAAGTGTTGGTCCAATGTTTGAAATAAAAAATCCCAGAAACTTTCCATAGGCACAAAAATCTTATTTCTCTAAAATGTTTACATCACTGTTAGTGAGCATTTCTCCTTTGTCAAGATAATCCCTTCACCTGACAGGTGTGGCATATAAAAAGCTGATAAAACAGCATGATCATTACATAGGTGCACCTTCTGCTGGGGACAACAAAAGGCCATTAAAATGTGCAGTTGTGTCACACAACACAATGCCACAGATGCCTCAAGCTCTGAGGGAGCGTGTAATTGGCATGCAGGAATGTCCACCAGAGCTGTTGCCGGATAATTTTATGTTCATGTCTCCACCATAAGCCACCTCCAACGTCGTTTTAGCGAATTTGAGGCTGTTCAACCGGCCTCACAACCGCAGACCACGTGTACCCTGCCAGCCCAGGACCACGGTGTTGAGGAGTATTTCTGTCTGTAATAAAGCCAGTTTAGTGGGGAAAATCATTCTGATTGGCTGGGTTCCCTACTGGGTGGGCCTGGCTGCCAAGTGAGTGGGCCTATACCCTCCAAGGCCCAGTCATGAGCATGAGGTGGGTGGGCCCTTGCCCAGTCATGAGAAATACATAAATTAGGGCCTAATGAATTTATTTCAATTGACTGATTTCCTCATATGAAATGTAAATCAGTAAAATCTTTGAAATTGTTGCATGTTGCGTTTATATTTTTGTTCAGTATAGTATTGCTGCATCCGTTAAATCAGTGGTCGCCAACCGGTCGATTGTAATTGAATGGTCGATCTTTAAGGCATTCCTAGTCGATCACCATATATTTCTGTAGAAAAGTCAACGAACGATTAAGGCGCTCCTTTTTAACATTTGTGTGAAACTGTTACCGTAGGTGCACTTGATTCAAAAGTCTTGCGCACCGGGTAAGCAAAGTTTCCCCATGAGACTAAATCCGCCTACCCGGCTGACCGGCAAATCTGTGACTAAAATTGAGTGCACCTACTGTGCTGCCCAATCGGACAGCTTAAATCACTGTGGCTACAGAGCTTCCATGACTCTGGCCACAGCCAAGTTTAATAGACTACTTAGCCTACGTAAGATTTAATAACTTTTAAAACCGTGACCACAGAGAGGACAGTTGCAAATCATTCAGCGCCTTATGTCAAGATTACATATTTTAGAGTATCAACAAATGTCGGTACATAGAAGTGTCTTACATCGTCTGAAAGCTTAAATTCTTGTTAATATAACTGCTCTGTCCAATTTACAGTAGCTATTACTGCGTAAGAAATACCATGCTATTGTTTGAGGAGAGCTCCTAACAACAATACCGTTTTTTCACCGCAATAGGTTTGATAAATTCACCTCTGAAGGTGAAATGTGTACTTCCATTCATAAATCTTGCTCTGATTTATTATCCAAAAGGGTCCCACAGATAACATGAAGTGTTGTTTTGTTAGATAAAATAATTTTATATTCTAAAAAAGTCCATATAGAAGGCACGATCGATTTTGTATTTCCACTCATTCAATTTGCAAAGAAAATAATCTGACAATCTCACCCTAAATATTGTTTCAATGAGTCAAATCACGTTTGTATCTATTCCTCAGAGATCATTTACATTACATTTAAGTCATTTAGCAGACGCTCTTATCCAGAGCGACTTACAAATTCATAGAAGGTAACAAGACTTCACTATTTCATTAGGGGTGTAATATATCCTGTAGGATACCATATTTGATCAGAGAGCGACGCCTTCATGGCACACCGCTGGCGCGGGCGGCCATCACTTGAACATCTAACTTTGTCAAATAAGCAACAAATCAGGGTCAAACAAAGCTAGCTAGATAGACAATGATCTGGGCTTTACGGGAGTAGCAGGAAACCATGTTTATGTCGTAAAATGTAGCTTCTAACCTTGTACGACAGCATGCCTTTTCATTTTGGAGAAAAATTATGAAGGATATTCAGAGTTATGAAAACTGGTTGTTTTGCAAATGTTGAACTTATAAAATGGCTACTAATACTTGGAAAGCTAAATCAAAGTCCAAGTATACAGATTTGACGACATTCTTGCAAAAAAATAGAGTATGAATGTGAATGTCTCCTTTTGCCCAAATGTACATGGGGACTTCACACTAAAATACTTGAGGATCAGTCATACTCCAAGTTATCCATCTGAAACTTTGCACATACACTGCTGCCATCTTGTGGACACTATCGGAATTACAACCAGAGTGATGGCTATAACAGACTCATCAATCTACACACAACATCCCTTAATGACAAAGCAAAAACAGGTTTTTGCAAATGCATTAAAAATACAAATCTGAAATATCACCTCTCACATAAGTACTCAGACAATGTATACTCAGTACTTTGTTGAAGCACCTTTGACAGCAATTGCAGCCTCGAGTCTTCTTGGGTATGACGCTACAAGCTTGGCACACCTGTATTTGTGGAGTTTCTCCCTTTCTTCTCTGCAGATCCTCTCAAGTTGGATGGGGAGCGTCGCTGCACAGCAATTTTCAAGTCTCTCCAGAGATGTTCGATCGGGGTCAAGTCTGGCCTCTGGCTGGGCCACTCAAGGACATTCAGAGACTTGTCCCGAGCCACTCCTGCATTGTCTTGGCTGTGTACTTAGGGTCATTGTCCTGTTGGAAAGTAAACCTCCGCCTCAGAGGTCCTGAGCGCTCTGAAGCAGGTTCTCTTCAAGAATCTCTCTGTACTTTGCTCAGTTCATCTTTCCCTCGATCCTGACTGGTCTCCCAGTCCCTGCCGCTGAAAAACATCCCACAGCATGAAGCTGCCACCACCATGCTTCACCAAGTTTCCTCCAGATGTGACGCTTGGCATTCAGGACAAAGAGTTAAATCTTGGTTTAATCAGACCAGAGAATCTTGTTTTTCATGGTCTGAAAGTCTTTAGGTGCCTTTTGGCAAACTCCAAGCGGGCTGTCATGTGCCTGTCATGTGCCTGAGGAGTGGCTTCTGTCTGCCCACTCTACTATAAAGGCCTGATGGTGGAGTGCTGCAGAGAGGGTTGTCATTCTCAAAGGTTATCCCTTCTCCACAGAGGAACTCTGGAGCTCTGTCAGAGTGACCATCGGGCTCCTGGTCACCTCCCTGACCAATGCACTTCTCCCCCGATTGCTCAGTTTGGCCAGGCGACCAGCTCTAGGAAAAGTCCTGCTGTTTCCAAACTACTTCCATTTAAGAATAACGGAAGCCACTGTGTTCTTGGGGACCTTCAATGCTGCAATATTATTTTTGGTACCCTTCTCCAGATTTCTGCCTTGACACAATCCTGTATCGGAGCTATTCGGACAATTATTTATTTAACCGTTATTTAACTATGCAAGTCAGTTAAGAGCAAATGATTGACTTCCGGCAACGATGTGGCGAGGAGCAGCAGCTAACTGTAGCTCAAACTATATTTTAACTAATTATTCAACGCCTATTTACACATTTTGTTATTTAATTGTCCAAAATTTCAGTTACATGGTAAATTTACTTAGAAATGCACATAAGCAGACACTTTTGACAAAAAACACAAATGTCATCTCTACCTGCAGCTAGCAAGGAAAACGGTGAAGAAAAACAACCTGGTGACCCAGTTCTAAATGAGATTTGCGAAATGCACAAATATCTTGAAGAGAAAAATGACATTCGGAGACATACACTTCAGATCAGAGGGTTACCCGAAATCCACATAAATATGGAAGATTGTGTGAAAGACATTTTACACAACCTATTTGATAAAACACCGGAGGATGTTAAGTTAACAATATGCCCATCGAGAGAACACATCGGAAACCGACGACACTGCGCCCAGGACCAGCCCCACTGACAGGGAGAAGTTCCGGCTCAGAGCCAAAGAGCGTAGGACTTTTCAATGGAAGGAGACCAAAGTGGAGTTTTCCCCTGACTTTTTGAGGCATATGTGCATGAAAAGGGGACGGAAATACTCGTTGCAATATCCTGCCGTGTTCTGGGTTACTTTGAGAGGATCATTACGTCGTTTCACAGACCCAAAAGAGGCAAAGAATTGTGTCATGGACATCAATGAGGCCAAACACATTGTGTAGCGTGGTAGGCTATGGTTCATCACGGATGGACTAACATTTTTCTCTAAGGCGATATAACTTCCCATGTTGTGAGTAACAGTCTCATTGAGTGTTTATTCTACGAATGCTGCCTATAATTTATCTTTCTGCTTTACAGCTGGCATCATTATACTACTGGATTAAGCAGGACTATAGTCCAAGCATATCATTCTGTATTATGGCTATAGTGGGGAGAAACATATATAAAGCTTTCATTCTAATAACAGCAATAGTGGGTCAATATAGACCACAACAGGTGTGTTTGTGCCATGAGTGATGGGCACAAGCCAAAGTGTTTGTCAGTTTATTTTATCATTATTATGACTTATAGCGGTCTCTCTTTTGTAGCTGACCTCAGTTTACATTCCTGTCTTTTGGATCTATACAGTTCATGTATCAGTCTTCACGAGAAAGGTAATCTCTTCTCTTTGCGAGAATAACGATCAGCCCGTCTTTATGTTGGATGTTTTGATTGATTAATTTAGGTGGTTTTCCTCTGGTACTGGGGGGGGATTATAAATCAGGTCCCTGATGCTTTTTTAGATAAATCCAAAATGGGTCTAACCAGGACCTCAAACTCAAGAAGCAATTAAAATACTGTGTAAAGATGTTGGTCTTTATGATATATAAAGATTGTAATTGATCAATCCAACCGCTCGCACATTATTTTCAAAAAGCCACACTGTTTATTCATGCATCGACTACTTTCTGATCTCACACTCTCTCATAGATAAAGTGGGTGCTTACAATGTGGGCACGATAGCTATGACAGATCATGCACCCATTGATCTGACTGTTGAAATATTGGCAAATGAACACCAGCCTCTTACAGATCGAGGCATTTTTTTGAATTCCTTAAAACACACTTTACGATATTCTTTGAAACAAACAACAATAGTGCGAAACAGATACATGTCTGGGAAGCTTTTAAAGCGTACATACACAAAGTAATGATACAAAGATCAGCTACCATTAAGAAATTAGATAAACAGAAAATGTATAAACTTGAAACAGAGCTTAAAATGCGAGAGAGGGAATATTGGTCCAATCCTAGCAACATTTCTCTGGTAAATCTGACAAACAAAAGCTGAATATTTTATTCAGTAAAAAATATAATATTAAATATAATATAATAATATTCCCTGTACAGGCTGAAATAGAGATGGTACGAATCTAATGAGAAGGCAGGAAAACTGTTGTCCAGTCAATTGAAATCTAGAGAAACAGCTCGGCAAATAGGTGGAATCAGAAATAAGACAGGCAAGCCGATTACCAATCATAAAGAAAAACAATATTTCGAGACTTCTTTCAGGAACTTTATACTTCAGACGGTCCTTTAGATATGCAGAAAGCAGAGGCCTTCTTTCAGAATCTGAACCTTCCTAAATTAACAGAGAAAGACAGGAATTGGCACGACCGCCCTATTACTTTGGAGGAATTGACCGAAACTATAAGACAAGCACCCAGTGGTAAAACTTCAGGGTTGGATGGGATACCTAGTGATTTCTATAAAAGGTTTGCAGAGCAGCTTAGCCCAGAAATATTGAAAACATCGATTGACACAGGTGAGCTTCCACCTTCTATGAGTGATACAGTAATCACCCTAATCCTCAAAAAGGGAAAGGATCCCCATAAGTGTGGGAGCTACTGTCCAATTTCTTTGATAAATTGTGATGAAAATTGTCTCATCTCCATTTTCTGTAGGACGAGGCACGAAACAAGGTGACTGTCTCTTGCCCCTCCTATTTATCATAGCATTAGAACCATTAACAAAAGCTATTAGGCTGCATCAGTCAATCAAAGGGACTAATATGGGAGGTAGGGAGAATAAACTACTGCATTATGCAGACAACATATATTATTAATATCAGACCCCCAACTCTCCATACCGCCTTTACTGGACCTTGTAAATGCATTCTCAGAGATATCGGGCTATAAAGTAAAACCGGACCAAATCTGAAGTAATGCCTCTATCAAAACATTCTGAGAAATTACCTCCTCAGCTGGAGGTTTCAATGGGTCCCTAAAAACTTGAGGTACCTGGGGATCGTGTTAATTCCTGGTCTAGAGAACATGATTTCTGAAAATCCTGACCCACTATTGAACAAAATTCAACTCCAGTTTAAGAGCTGGGATAAAGTACAAATCTCATTATAGGGTAGGATACAGGTTATAAAGATGGTCATAGCTCCTAAACTGAATTACGTCATCAGCATGTTACCACTATCCATACCGGTCTATACTTTTAAATCCATGGACAAAATTATTACTGAGTTTGTTTGGGCCAGTAAAAAGGCCAGGATGAAACTAGTGCGATTACAAGCAAAGACTGAGAAGGGAGGAATAAAGCTCCCTAACATGCAATTGTATTAAGAAGTCTTTGTAGCTTCCCAAATAGGCTCTCTGTATTGAGAACTCGACTAGGCCAATCTGGGTGGACATGGAGTAAGAACTTAATGCCACATTTCGGAGCATCAGATTATTTGAGTCAACAAAAGGTGGGACTCCAGAATCCAATACTGTCCCATACTAAAAAAATATATGGAGCCAGATTCATAAGAGAGAGATCTTCACCTTTCTTGATAAGTTATGCGTCGTTATGGAACCACCCTAAATTGAAAATAGGGGGACACATGGTTTTCTGGAAAGGTTGGTATAGAAAGTATCAAGAAAACACTGTTACCTCTTTTGAAGAGCTGAGGTCCAAGTATAATACAGAAACAGGACTTTTGAAGGCATCTCCAGCTTTGGTAGGTTGAAACAACAACAAATTCCTAGTACATAAGCGTTAAGATCCTATGCAAATTACTACATACCGCAGGGCTTATACAGTGGGGCAAAAAAGTATTTAGTCAGCCACCAATTGTGCAAGTTCTCCCACTTAAAAAGATGAGAGTCCTGTAATTTTCATCATAGGTACACTTCAACTATGACAGACAAAATGAGAAAAAAAATCCAGAAAATCACATTGTAGGATTTTTTTATGAATTTACAAACAAAGCACGTGGTTTTTTGTGAGTCCGCCAGATCAGAGGCAGTAGCGGTGACCAGGGATGTTCTCTAAGTAAGGGAAATGTATGGAGAAAACAAGACTACAAGCAAGTTGAAAGAGCGTGCTTCTACTTGGAGTAGCTGTACCAGCTAGCACATTTGGTTCCTTGGAAGTTGTGGAGTTGGTTTCACACTGGTGGTGGGAACGAAGCCATATACTCCTGACCGGGAACAGAAGTGAACATTTTGCCTGTTCTGGGAATGTTTATTTTTAAGTTGCATGAAGGTTCTGAGAACATTTGACTCTGGTTTTCCTGGGAGGTTTTATTAACGCTCAGAATGGAAATAAGATATTTGGAGATTTATTTAACGGGGAACTGCCCCCCGCTGATTTGGCCTCAATTTTTTTTAGCTTGCTCCTCAAGAAATGCTGGCGGCTGTGACAGAAGCCAAACGTAAGTTAGCTTGGGGTGTGGTTTGATGTGGGTGTTTTTTGGGTGTCTCCTTGACACCACCAATACACACCCATCTGTCAGAACTTCCCCTGCAGCAGTTTCCCCCCACTCAATCACAACAAACAAACCTCCTGCAGGTTAATAATTACAGGAAGATGTATGGTGAGATGCCGGGGGAAGATTTTTGTTATTTATTCATTCTTTATTTATTCAGGGGAAAAAAACATTGAGATCAGGTTCTCATTCACAAGGGTGCCCTGATCACAACAACACAACAATCAAACACAAGATGAAACAAAACAGCAATCAAATGACCTTTGAATAATTGATTTAGAAAGCCCTTTTTACATGAGCAGATGTAGAAAACCCCAAACAGCAAGCAATGCAGATGTAGAAGCACAGAGTAATATGAGAAGAATGCAATTGCTGAATTTATGTAGATATTAAAATGCAGTAACAGGTCCATGTAGAATAAACAAACCGTTACATAATACCATAGGCACAGTATCTGTATCGGCTGGTCCCTGGGACCAGGAAAGATGAAAGGTGCACATTGTTATATTAGCAGAACACTGCTTCTGTCTACATTTTGTCTGGTGGTAATGTGGCTACCTTGGCAAAGATGTCAGAGTGGTCATACCTTGCTGTGTGGTGTCCTTTATACAACATGAGTTTCCTTATCATAGAAAAAACACAGGGTTTCTCCTCCCCATATAGACTGATACCATTCAATTGAATCAAAAAAAGGACAATACGAGTACAGGTTGTGTCAAGTAAAATGTTAATGCAGAGTGCCAGGTCTCTCTCCATTCAGAGACATCAGTATCGAGCCCTGTAACATCATCTTGCAAGTCTCCACGTGCTGTCTCCATACACAGTGGGGGGGGGAAGTATTTAGTCAGCCACCAATTGTGTAAGTTCTCCCAATTAAAAAGATGAGAGAGGCCTGTAATTTATCATAGGTACACTTCAACTATGACAGACAAAATCAGGAAAACAAATCCAGAAAATCACATTGTAGGATTTTTTATGAATTTATTTGCCTTTAAATTGTTTAACTTGGGTCAAACATTTTGGGTAGCCTTCCACAAGCTTCCCACAATAAGTTGGGTGAATTTTGGCCTATTCCTCCTGACAGAGCTGGTGTAACTGAGTCAGGTTTGTAGTCCTCCTTGCTCGCACACGCTTTTTCAGTTCTGCCCACACATTTTCTAAAGGATTGAGGTCAAGGCTTTGTGATGGCCACTCCAATACCTTGACTTTGTTTTCCTTAAGCCATTTTGCTACAAATTTGGAAGTATTCTTCGTGTCATTGTCCATTTGGAAGAACCATTTGCGACCAAGCTTTAACTTCCTGACTGATGTCTTAAGATGTTGCTTCAATATATCCACATAATTTTCCAACCTCATGATGCCATCTATTTTGTGAAGTGCACCAGCCCCTCCTGCAGCAAAGCACCCCCACAACATGATGCTGCCAGCCCCGTGCCTCAAGGTTGGGATTGTGTTCTTCGGCTTGCAAGCATCCCCCTTTTTCCTCCAAACATAATGACTGTCATTATGGCCAAACAGTTCTATTTTTGTTTCATCAGACCAGAGGATATTTCTCCAAAAAGTATTATCTTTGTCCCCATGTGCAGTTGCAAACCGTAGTCTGGCTTTTTATGGCGGTTTTGGAGCAGTGGCTTCTTCCTTGCTGAGTGGCCTTTCAGGTTGTGTTGATATAGGACTTGTTTTACTGTGAATATAGACACCTTTCTACCTGTTTCCTCCAGCATCTTCACAAGGTCCTTTGCTGTTGTTCTGGGATTGATTTGTACTTTTCGCACCAAAGTACGTTCATCTTTAGGAGACAGAACGCATCTCCTTCCTGAGTGGTATGACGGCTGCGTGGTCCCATGGTGTTTATAATTGCGTACTATTGTTTGTACTGATGAACGTGGTACCGTCATGCGTTTGAAAATTGCTCCAAAGGATGAACCAGACTTGTGAAGGTGTACAATTTTTTTCTGCGGTCTTGGCTGATTTCCCCATGATGTCAAGCAAAGAGGCACTGCGTTTGAAGGTAGGCCTTGAAATACATCCACAGGTACACACCTCCAATCGACTCAAATGATGTAAATTAGCCTATCAGAAGCTTCTAAAGCCATGACATCATTTTCTGGAATTTTCCAAGCTGTTTAAAAGCCCAGTCAACTCAGTGTATGTCAACTTCTGACCCACTGGAATTGTGATACAGTGACTTATAAGTGAAATAATCTGTCTGTAAACAATTGTTGTAAAAATGACTTGTGTCATGTACAAAGTAGATGTCTTAACCGACTTGACAAAACTATAGTTTGTTAACAAGAAATTTGTGGAGTGGTTGAAAAACGAGTTTTAATGACTCCAACCAAAGTGTATGTAAACTTCCGACTTCAACTCTACATAGACCACTGGTAGGGGTTGGAATTTATTTTATTATATATATATATATATTTTTTTTAAATGTTCCTTTTGTTGTTATAGTTATTATGGGGGAGGGGGGTTATGGGTGAAAAAAAGTTTCCTTTTCCATCTTTGTGTGCGGTGTGTTTGGGGGGTGTTCACGCCCCCCAAATTCTTTCCACATTTTGTTACGTTGCAGCCTTGTTCTAGAAAGGATTAGGTTCTTTTTTATTTGGCCCGTCTTGGTGTGGGGCTATGCCGTGAAGCGGGTGGGGAGTCTGGGTGCTTTCCGGGTGCTCTGTATTATTCATGTCCGTCAAGTTATGGTTTAATGCCAAATGTATGCATTGTTGTTATATTGTAAAAGGAAACAATGAAAACTATAATTACGAAAAAAATAACATTCTTATTTACAAAGACGGCCTACCCCAGCCAAACCCTAACCCAGACGACGCTGGGCCAATTGTGCGCCACCCTATGGGACTCCCAATCATGGCTGGTTGTGATACAGCCTGGTATCTGACCAGGGTCTGTGGTGACGCCTCTAGCACTGAGATACAGTGCCTTAGACCACTGAGCCACTCGGTGCTTGATCCCTTCGAATTCATGGCTTGGTTTAGTCTGACATGCACTGTCAACTATGGACCTTATATAGACAGGCGTACCATTCCAAATCATGTCCACTCAATTGAATTTACCACAGGGGGACTCCAATCAAGTTGTAGAAACATCTCAAGGATGATCAATGGAAACAGGATGCTCAATTTCAAGTGCCATAGCAAGGTGTCTGAATACTTATGTAAATAAGGTATTTATTTTTAATGCATTCGGGTATTGTGTGTAGATTGATGAGGAAAACATTTCAGTTAATCCACTTAAGGCTGTAACGTAACAAAATGTGGAAAAGGGAAGGGGTCTGAATACTTTACGAATGCACTGTAGGCCAGAAAATGTGACACGTCACTCCCTATGCAATATGCAAACATGGGGTCTGAAACCTGACACTTTAAGTCAGCCCTGCGAAAAGAGAAATGGGGCTTTCCTGCACTATAAGACATGGGACCATTTGACGTTCACAGCAGTGGAGGCTGCTGAGGGGAGGAAGGCTCATAGTAAACGGTTGAAATGGAGTTGCTGGAATTGTATCAACCACATGGAAACCATATGTTTGATACCATTCCATTGACTCCATTCCAGCCATTATTATGACCCATCCTCCCCACAGCAGCCTCCATTGGTTCACAGAGCACTTTGTACACAAAAATGTCAGTTGCAACGGGTCCAAAACTCCTCTAAGTCTCCCAAATAGGGGGCTTAACATCTAAGAGGCTATACAACACCTAAGAGGCTATACAACACAGTAATGTGAGAGTGGAACTGTAAACCAGATGAGGAATGACATTGAACCTTATGTTCAAGTATTTGAGTGTCTGTCATCTTAAAGGCCCAGTGCAGTCAAAAACACGATTTTTCAGTGATTTATATACATTTCCACACTATGAGGTTGGAATAATACTGTGAAAATTATTATATCCTTTTAGTGTAAGAGCGGTTTGAAAAGAGTCCGATTTTTGGCCTTCCATGGTGACATCACCAGGCGTTAAATTAGTTAATAGCCGTCTGACAATAACACATGTTCGGTTTTCCCTCCCCACTCAGACAGTCCTAACAAAATGATTGCTTGAGAAATTGACCCTTCTCTAAGCCCCACCCCAGAATTTTGGCCAACCAATGGATAGCAACTCGGACAAACTCACGTTTCAAATGCATGAAAGCCAATGAGAGCTATAGCAAAACTGAGTTAATAAAAAAAAGCTAAATTGTTTAAATAGCTAACGTTAAATTGCTTAAACAGTGCACATGGGGTACTTGCTACTGTGATTCCTAAAATGCAAAGCCTATTGGAGTATTTTTCTAATCTGAAATTATATGTTATTAAAAGTTACATTGTTTGCTAGCTCAGCTGGTTAGAGCTAGCGATCAGTCTCTGACCACCAAACGTTGTTAACGCTAGCAAGCCAGCCATTTAATATAACTTTGTTCTCTCGAAATGTATGTTAGCTAGCTAGGTTTGCTATATTATGAATCCAACTATCATCTGCTGTCGACATCAGGATACGACTTGAGAGAATTTTTGCTTCTTTCTGAACATTTTAATTGAAAATAGTAAGGTGCTTCATTGTTACACAGAAATTAGTTGATATTGAGATAACAATGGCTGTATTGGACCTTTAACACCAGTTGAGCTCAATAAAGGTATGTTTAAAACTAGACTGGCAATTATTGAACGTTTTACCACAGAATGCATGAGATTACACTTGATTCAATGAAATGGAAAGGCTAATAGAGGAGACAAAGCAGACAGTATATTTTTCTTTGTTTTAGGGTTGTGGTTTGTTATTTCCTATGGGTACAAGACTACTGGGCACGACCATGGCTCTCTCTCCATTCCACCCCCCCCATCCCTTCCTCTCTCCCTCCCCAGTCCCCAAAATCCTTCCTGTTTGTTCAGATGTGGCCCAGGCAATTATGATCAAGGCAGTATTCCAGACAGCCCCGGCCTTATCAGGACCCTCGTTTGCGCCCTAGAAACTTCAGAACGAGAGTGAGAGAGCAACTAATTTGGAGAGAAGAGAGACCGAGAGGAGGAAGAGACGCATTAGGCCCTGGCCTTTGGCCATCCTAATGGACAGCTAGAGCAGACCCGCTGCCTGCCTTCTCATCTCCCTCGTGCCCCTTTGTCCCTGGCACATCAGACAAGGCCAAATGGTCACAGCCAAGTTGGCCTCCGACTGCCTACATACAAGACTACTTAATCAGAGAGAGGGACATAGGTAAGAGTCTCCTACTTTGTCTATTATTCTTACAGATGGGGTCGTACTTTACGAGAACGGCTGTGCCCAACGAGATGTAGTGCTACACATGCTTTCCTCGCTTTTGGCTGTCTACTTAAGGCCTGATGAATTTGGTGAAGGAGTTTGATTTGTAAGGATTCTGCCAAAAGTGCTATGCTTTCACCTGCCAACTCCTGTCCCGCTGTCAGGGACAAGTGCAGATGAGGATGGCTCTCTTTTGTGTCTTTCTTTCCCCATACTGACGGCCAGGTTGCAGATGCAGCGTGTGTGTGTGTATACAGCGGCTGAATGGCGAGGCCACTGGACAGAAATGTGGAGACTGCCATCGTCTGCCACCCTGCTGTTTCCTTCACAAATACCCCCAGGTGATGGGCTGGCTTCAGATAACACACTGTCCACCCCGACCGACGCTCGTTGCAACAAAGAGTATTTCACAAAGAGTATTTCACTTCCAATCATTAATTAGGTCCCCCCTCCCTCTCTCTCATAACCAATTTTTATGATTTGTTTTTCAAGGTATGCCAGTGGTGTGAAAAATTGCTTTTCTTTTCACAACTTTGCAAAACACCTGATCCCCCGAGAAGTACGCTGTGATTTGCACCTCCACGTTCCAATATTCCTAATCAGTTGTAATTATGTGTTGAGGAATATTGTGTTGTGATAAACAGTTATTGCATCTGACTTGAACCTGGAAGGTATACCCAAGGGAGCCACAGGCACTACAGTGGTGCTCAAACTTGTCAGACAAAAGTATGTGAGACAGATTTTAACACCATAGTGCCTATGTGTGTGTGTGTGTGTGTGTGTGTGTGTGTGTGTGTGTGTGTGTGTGTGTGTGTGTACCCAGCTGGTGTGGTGACACATACAGCGGCCCCATACCTCCTATCTTTGTTTCCACAGATGAGCATGTGAGGAGGGCTGTCTCTCAGGTTGACACAGGAGAAGTCTCCCGCTGAGTTCCCCACAGACATCTCCGACTGGCCCGTCTCTAGGCTGTACACATGGATCTGAACACACACACACACACACACACACCAACACAGTTAAGACTCATTCATTACGGTTGCAAAAGTTAGCACCAGAGGCAACACATAGAAGTTAGTTGACAATGGCTTCTGTTGCTACAGACATATTTACTCATCCCTATACACTGCAGCAGGAGTTAGACAGCACCTGCATATGAGCAGATAAAATGTAGTAGTGGAAACAGCGGAGTAATGTACTCTAAATCCAGCAACAGCGTCAGACTTAAGGCAGTAAAGACAAGTTGATCTTCACAACTTTCTAGTCATGCACACACTGGGCTGGACGATATGGACAAAATCCATATCACGATAAATTGACCGAATTATCACAATAACGATAAATAGAAAGATGTGTTTATAACATTAATGTGAACCAGTTCTACATTTTCTTTACATTTTTATATCCCCTTAAAACTAGGCTACTATTATTACTTTGAACGTTGTGGCTATCAATTGTCCCATTAACAAATCACCCATATTAGTAGACTTATTTAATTTCAAACTTCACATTTCTCCAGTATAGGCATCTTATCGTAAGGAACAATATCAGCAAAATGTCCACGATAGGTGGTTGGTTCAGTCGGTGTCGCTCGGTTTATCATCCCAGCTCTATCACCAACACGCCCTAATACACACACAGCACTATTGGCAAAGTCTGAGAGCTACTGAATTATGCATGCCATTATGAATCTCCTAAGATGCCTTTCAGAAGTGTGCCGAGTTAAAAGCCCACTGAGAATCACTCACACTTGTCTGTCTGAGCTCATAGACTTCTCACAACACTTTCCTTCACCTCACATTTACAAAGGAATTAATCTCTGTGCTGTTAACAGGCAGAAGACAATGCTTTGTAACAGATTCTAGACTGAGTTCAGGCGGGTATGCGGAGAGCCAAACACAGTACTTGGATCAATACCGACAGGTTATCAGGATGAATGAGTGAACAGAGAAGAATGCTCAAATGTGGGGAAATTAAGATCATCTAAAAGAAATGCAATGGTTCCATGTCAATAATCATAAACACTACCTTTCCTTTGCAAAAAAAAGATTCCGCTAAGAATGCAGTATTGCAAAACTAAATTAAAACAAGTTTGACAATGATAGGAGGGCAATTGACCCACAAACATCCCTATTAATTCAAATAGAACAATTGAGTGTGCTCCCTCCAGTCAGAGAGAGAGAGAGAGAGAAATATAAGAGAGAGAGTGGGGAGAGGAAAGAGAGTATGTAAGAGAAAGGGAAAGGAACCGAAAGAGGGAGAGAGATTGAGATGAAGAGGAAAGAGAGCAGGCAGCATGATGTAAAGGCTTAAGAAAGTGCCAGCTGTTTTGTGTCCCCTATTTGGGCCACATAGCCTTAATTGTGAGATGGCCCTGAGTGGAGCAGCTTGATGGGGGGTAGGATGAAAGGGAAGGAGCGGTAAGGGGGGCTGTCTGCCTGCATGTCTTTTTTTCAATTAATCATCACCTTTTTTTGGGGAGGTTTGATTAAAAAGCATCCCAAACCAGCAATTATGTGGAGGAGCCATCAGGGCAGTTTAAAGCTAATGTCCAACCAGTTAAGTGGGCACCTCAGCATGTGTTGATGAAAGGAATCATGGCTTGGCTACAGCAGTCATCGGGTTAATGTGCCTGACAGGAAAAAAAATAAGAAAAAAAGGAACCGCTAATCTATAATTTGTCCTAACCCACTCCCTTCACCAGTCCCTTTGTTTGGTAAACAAACACATATGTCCCTTATCTATTGTCAAATAATGCAATGAGTTGATGAGTTCATGTTGCATTAGACTTTCAGGTGCATTGTTTAAAGGGGCACGTGAGAAACGTGATTTTCTCATATTTCCACACTATGAGGTTGAAATAACACTCTGAAATTGTGAAAATTATGATAAATGCCATTTTTGTGTAAGAGCTGTTAGAAGAAAAAAAATCAGCCTCATGAGATGGGATGGAACTTTTGGCCCACATCATGACGTCACAAGGTGATCTGATTATAATAGACCAATGACTGTTTATCTGGGTAAGGGGGTGGACCCTGGACCATGCTATCAGCCAATCAGGGCTGTGTGTGTAAATATCTTCACATTTCTTTCCGAACGCCCACACAGTCTGAGCATTTCAAGGGCCAAAGGAGGCTCAGGGAAATAAATGATAACAAATATATTCTGTAGTTAGTTTCATTATATAAACACACAGTGATTTAAATCACATTGGTGATTTAAAAACATAATTACAAAGACAGCATGGAGGCTTTAATAAGCTAATGCTTTTAAACAAGACTGACATGGACATAAATTTCGCTCAGAGTTTGAAGATATGCCTACAAAGCAACCGGTCCGAAGTGAATCAAGAACATTTATCTAAACGACAAACGGAAGAGGTCACACTTTCCCCTGAACAAATATACACTGAGTGTACAAAACAGTAGGAACACCTGCTTATTCCATGATATAGACTGACCAGGTAAATCCAGATGAAAGCTATGATCCCTTATCAATGTCACCTGTTAAATCCTCTTCAATCAGTATAGATGAAGGGGGGGAGACAGGTTAAAGGAGGATGTTGAAACCTTGAGACAATTGAGACATGGATTGTGTATGTGTGCCATTCAGAGGCTGAATGGGCAAGACAAAGATTTACAGTAAGTGCCTTTGAACGGGATATGGTAGTAGGTGCCAGGCGCAACAGTTTGAGTGGGTCAAGAACTACAACGCTGCTGAGTTTTTCACAATCAACAGTTTCCCCTATGTGTCACGAATGCTCCACCACCCAAAGGAAATCCAGCCAACTTCACACAACTGTGGAAAGCATTGGAGTCGACATGAGCCAGCATTCCTGTGGAACGCTTGACACCTTGTAGAGGCCATGCCCAGATTAATTGAGGCTGTTTTGAGGGCAATAGGTGGTGCATCTCAATATTAAGAAGGTTATGTACACTGCGTGTACGTAATGGTTGTGTTCTGTGTAACCTATGTAATGGTTGTGTTCCGTGTTAGGTCTATAAGCTGTGCCACCTGTGGTTTTACCAGCTCTATCTGAGTGGCTGCAGGGTACAGGGTAACAGGAGCCCAGTAGAGAGCAGCTGAGCAGATGTCCAGACCCCCAGGTCCACTAGCAAGGGAAGGATTGAGGAGTTGGGGGTGTAGGTCCCCTGGCAGGGGAGAGGGAGTAGTAATGAGGACCTGGAGACTGACTGCTAGCTGACTGGCTGACTCTCGCAGACACCAGACAGACATAAACAGTCCAATAGACAGTCATGAACAAGACACAGATATAGACATAAGACACAGACAGACACATGTAAAAGACAGAGCCAGGAAAGGCAAACAGACAAGAGAAGAGTGGCACATTGTTTGACCTGGATAACAAAGACAATTCATGTCATAATACATTCAAAACATTTAGCTAGTAGAAAAGCAACCAATCATTGTGATGACTCACTTTTCAGTGTGAAAATAGAGATAACATGTCTGGATGCCACCACCATTTCTTTGACAGCTTTTAATTAGGCATATGTCTTCTCATTAAATAGCATATAACACATTCTGCCTCGCCAGAGTCTGTTGGCAATTCTTACTTCCCTCTTCGCAGTAGGAAAATGCTGTCAGAAACACTATGAAGCCGATAGACTTGTTAAAGCGGATTAAAAGTTGTAATTTTTTAAGTTTAATTAGTGAAGGGAAAACGTGACAAACATGAATTGGCATAATTTTGTGACGATGAGCTAGCTAGGTCTATAGTGGAGAATGAAAACAAAAGAAACTCAATGCTCAATGACCAATACCATATCAAATTTACAAACTTAGAGATGTTGCCTTAGATTACTTGATTGGATAGTGAAACTATTCAAGTAGCCGGCACTATTTTGGACGGAAAGACACACCAACAAAACGTGTACCAAGATCTATGGAGCTGGTGGTCTCTTGATTGTAGAAGCAGAACTCCAGTTCATAATATGATTTAGTTTAGCTGTAATCTCTGTTAACCCAGCAGTAAAATCGAGTGTAATTTGGTCCAATGCGTGATCAACTTCTGTGTTCATACTTAGAAATTGAAAAGTTAGAAATGGATAGTTCAGGCAAAAGTCCCCCCCTTCCGATCTGTTTGGTCACACACGCAAAGCACTCGAGGCAAAGCAGTAGAAGCACCGCCTTCGCCCAATCCTGATACGTCCAAATAACCAGTGACGATACCCAAAAAAATGGAAAGAATGCCGCTCGTTATCTCGCGCATCCCATTCAATCCCGGCAGATTCTTTGGTCTACATGCAGAAACTGCCCACGGGAGATCAGTTTAGCTGTAACCTTGAGAGGAAGGAGTAAAGTTATCCCTCAGACTTTCTCTATGGTCCACTATGTGGTGCTGTAGGGCTAATATAACAACATCAGCAATGAGAACATTGTAATGATGTCAGGGGGAGAGTCTGCCAAAGACCTGTCGAACCAACAGAGAGAGGCTCCATTTGGGACCGGTCCCTAGTCACTTGACTAATTACTTAAGTACCAGTATCGGTGCTAAACAAAACATAAAACTTTTAAGAGGAGAGAGACAGACTGAGGTTTTTATCTAAGTGGATTTTTTGAAACAGTGAGATATTCCTTTGGTCACAAAACAGAAAAAAACAGCTCCTTGCAAAAAATTGTCTTGAAATACACTGGAAAGCATGACAATGGTTTCGTATTGAAACCCAAACCTGATCCCTGAGCAACTCTTTTGTCTCCTGGGTATGTAATCTGCAGAGGGATAAATAAAGGTATGAGCCTCCGTTAGGAGCAGGGTCCTTAGATACAAGACATTAATAGACGCAAACAGTAACTTCTTTGGGAACAAGAGACTAAACTTGTTTAGTGTGCGTGTGTGTGAGAGAGTTTGTGCATTAAGAGAGTAAACTAAATACTACAGTAATTAGGAACAATACCCCGTAGGAGTAGTTCAGCTATTTCTATGCCCACAATCCTCAGCGGGTGGCCCCATTTCTGTCCCAGATTCCCCAAGTTGGGATGCACCACCCCATTGGGGTCCCAGAGACTCTAAATACACTCAGATTGGTGCATTGCTACTCAGACTCAGAGAGATGCAGGTTTTGGGGTGACATAATAGGGTTGCAATTAATTTAGGACTGCAATTCAACCCTATACTAACATCAATAAAAGCCTAATTCAAGGTTGGCCAATTTGTAGCCGTCCAAATGTGTTGAGTGCTTAGAAACATAATGGTGTGGGCTTCAGTTTTGGCTTTGCACATAGCTTTGGCATAGCTACCTCAATTTAACCCTGTTCCCAACTCCAAGGACAGTAGAACAAAAGCCACAGCTGGGTTGTATTCATTAGGCATCAAAATAAAAATTGTGTAAAACGGCCCGGAACAGAAGGGGACAACCTTATCTTTATTTGACAAGTTGTGCCCTGATGAATAGGACCATGTAAAAAGACTATTTTAGTACACTGTTGATGCACCCACCTTGTTGCCTCCATCGTTCATGGCCCAGCCACAGCTCTTGACCCCCAGGGCAGCGTGAGAGGCCGAGGCATCCAGACAGGTGATGGGGTGGCCGTAGACGGTGTGGAGCACCCGGGGTTCCAAGTCCTCGGGGGCCAGCAGGAACACAGTCTCCCCAGCAGACAGGGCCACCAGGGGGACACTGTCCCCTCCTCGCCCCCCGGCCCATGGCACCACAACCATAGACTCCACCTGGGACCAGAGTCTCTGTTAGAACAAGTTACAGCAAATTTATTCAGCCTGCTGACTACTGTCACAGGGAGTGAAACGTCTAAAGTAGCTCCCATATGAAAAGTTCAGTTGCACTGTTAATGAACAAACTAATATGGTATAATGGATCGACTGTGACATAAAGTTGAAATTGAAATCACAACAGCACACTGGATCAATGTAGACACCCTATCATTGCTACAGGGAATTGTATCATAATCCTCATTCAAATTATAAAGCTGATGGTGCTTTTCCAGACAAATCAAAGACAGACAGATAGACAGAGGGAAAGAGAGCAGGGTAGACTCACAGGTTTGGGTAGCGTGGCCTGGCAGAGGGTCCTCCAGTAGCCCCTCTCATCAGGCTGGTCCAGCCGGACGTCTAGCCCAGCAGCAGTAGCCAAGGTGGGGCTCTCCAGGCTCAGAGCCAGGGCGTGGACCCTCCCAGGGATCTGGAAGTGGTGGACGGGCTCCTGTCCCGTCTCTGTGCTCCACACATCCACACATCCTACACAGGAGCGGAATATACAGTTAACATGTACTCAAAGACTTCTCAGTGTGGCCATCCATGTGTCCATACACCTTAGTGGAACTTGGTAATAAAGTGTGAACTGTACATCTGCCTCCTGCCGGTCATTATCATGCCTTCTAACAGAGGCACCAGGGTGGTTATACCTATCAAAACCGGCAAAGACCACCGACCAACAGGTGGCGCTCCTTTTCAATGCCCTAAACTGGAAGGCTAGCCAGTAAAATAGCCACTAAGTTGACTGCAGAGTTGAGGACCCTCACTCACCATCGTCATAGGCAGCCACAGCCACAGTGTTGTTGACCCGGATGTGACTGACGTGAGGTCTGGGGGTGACGTCTGCCGTCAGGGGGCTTGGCTTCAGGAAGGAGGCTGCAGAGTCCCAGTGGAGGGTGTCCCACAGTCTCACGTCCCCTGACGTGTACCTGAGGGGACAAAAAACAATGTAAGCGACGCTAAATTTTTATTTTGAAATGACCCAAGGCTCCATTTAAACAAGCAGCCCAGTTGATTTTTTTTTTCACTAATTGGTCTTCTGAAAAAAATTGGATGTTAAAATATCTTATGCAATTGGTCAAAAGACCAATTAGTGGAAAAAAAGATCAGAACTGGACTGCATGTCTAAACACAACCTATGAAGCATGAGGATGCATCTTAATTTTCCCCATGAAATATGCTAACTGTGTACCATGGTAACCATCCGTGCATTATTATGTGAATATGAGTGGATGTCTGTGTGCTTATGGGCAACATGACAGTAAATGGGTGGGTGATGATGTGGTTCAAATGTGTGAGTATCTGTGAGTCTCAGTCAATTGGAGGCATGGCAGAGATAACACAGCCTTTCCAGGGGGTGGGTATGGTGGCAGCTGAGTCCTTCACAGACGGCCTGGGACGAGCCACGCCACCCCAGGCACAGCCATATACCCCAGCACCAGCTGCCCTGGGCTGCCTCAGACAGACCGAGACCCTTTCTGGTGCTGGAGCCTGGATGTGGTTCAGGATTCGTGCTGAGCTGGGCAGCTGGAGAAAGCTGCAGACTGACAACCACAGAGAGTGGCACCAAAGGGCTGCTGGATAAAACCTTTCAGCTATTTAGCTACTAACAACACTGTGGCACAAACATGGTATGATAGCAAGCTTCCCCCCCACTAACTTAAACCACATCAGCTAGCTACTGTACCACCTACTTCAATCAGCATCCGTATCCCAACATGAGGAAACAAGAGATAGAGAGAGACAGATAGAAAGGGGGCTAAAACACTCCATCTGACATCTCAGGGTTTGTTAGGAAGGTAACAACAGGCGCACACTCTACATAATTAGTGCATTATCTTTCAGCCAAGAATCAACAGGAGAAATGTATGCCCCAGCTGGCACTTTTCTACATCCAAATCCTCTCTGGAAACTTCTGACATATCAATTCCAAGGAAGATAACAACCTACAGTTCTGCTTCATCAGTGCATCTACAAGATCCTACATAAAAGTGAGAGAAATATTATCTTGTGTGTCATTACAAAATGTCCACAAAAAAGCAACCTTGGTTAAAAAAGGATCCTAATTTCAAAGGGTTGCTAAAATCTACAATGAGTATCTTAGAAAATCAGTCATCCAAATCTCTAGGTGTGAATAGATGGTAGGTAAAAAGAATTTGCAGCAGCAGGCAGGCCTCTGTTGTCTGGCTGAGACTGTCTCTCAAAATGGAACCCTATTCCCTATATAGTTCACTAGTTTTGACCAGGGCCCGTAGAGGGCTCTGGTCAAAAGCAGTGTAATATCTATGTGGGGAATAGGATGCCATTTGGGACACAGGCTGAGAGTTCACCGGGGCCAGGGGAGAATTTAATCAGACCATCCCCTGGGCACCAGCCTCCTGATACAACGTTTACCAGATTCATTTCAGCAGCTGAGTACTCAAGTCACGCTATCATCCTACAGTAATGGGCCCAGTCAGTTTAAGTAGCTTACAAGTTGAATTTAAAGAGTTTGAGAAAAAAGGAGTCCAAAGACAAGTGGTGGGTCTATTTTAGTACAAAGTCAGTTCAGCATCTCAATTTCTATCGATCACCATTTATTGGGCTGAAACTGTGCTGATCACCACAACTGCTGACATTAAAAACTAAGGATGGGTATTTTAAATGATTTCACTATTCAAATAATATCATGGTTTGTTTTGGAATCCGGATAGTCTAAATAAAAAAAATACATATTTTGCTCTACTCTCTTAACCAATCAGAATGATGCAACATGCCACAACAGCAGACAGTGCTCAGTTGTTTTCAGGGTACAATATCAGTAGTTTTTGGCTAACAGTAGCCTAGGTGAATAGTAACAGTGAAAGAAGTCTGATGCTCTCCATCATATAATGTTGTGTTTTCTGGTGAGTGTTTCGCATTGATATGTGTCAGGTCTTGTGGAACCCTGCGTTGGTGCGCGCCTATAGGCTAATCGTTATTTGAAGTGGGGAAAATACCATACTGTTGTCAGGGCTGACCGGAGGGATAAATGTGCTATGATAGTAAAATGCCCTTTAATTTAAAATGCAACCCATAGAGCATGAGAGAGAAAGTTAGCTTGAAAAGAAAACAATCCCATTGTATATCCTCTGAACTGTAATCTACATTTAGTGTACAACTGTAAATAATGTTCTGTCAAAGCCATGTGACGTCTGAAGCAGCAGTAGCTCAATGTGCCATACGTAAACACTACATTCTAAAGTTTGTTGTTTTATCAAATTATGCATTTCAAATGTCATGATATATCCTTGTGTAACAACTTAACATGGACAATTTAATTCAGACGAAGCTTTTTCAGTGTTAAAATAAGCATTAAAAAAAAGTGTTGGAATACTAACATCCAATCGCATATCCAGATATTTGATTAACCGTGCCCATCCCTACTAAAAACAGGTTATGTTATATCTTACCCAGCAACAACATAGCTGTCACAGGAACTGACATCACACAACACTTTCCCCAGCTCGTACTGCAGTTGGCTGATTGATCCAACACGATTCTAGGAGTATGAAGAGACACAAAACATGTCGTTTCTAGACATCCCTATGTAATTACAATGCTGTTACTACAGTTAATACTCTACAGTTTGATGGGTGTAAGGGCAACTTCAGGTGAAGTGTTGCCAAAGTGTCATCTCAGAAAAGTATTTAGTTAACTGAACCCCTACCTTCCAGTTGGAGCGCACAGTGTTTTCGGAGTTCCTGCAGTCTCGTAACATGCTCTTCCAGCAGGGGGAGTCAGAGACAGAGGCCCCGTGGTGATAACCCTCTGTCTGACACATCCTAAACCACAGCACCTCATCCTCTGCCAGGACCCCCCACGCCTTGCTCACCTGTGAAAGTATCAGAGAGGCTATAATGAATACTCATTGATCATCATATACTGTATATCAGAATAGATTGAACAAATCAGTGTAAAGTCAATATTCAGACCACTTGAATGTCATTCAAGTGACAACAGAGTCATTATGATTTTTATGTGATTGAAAATCAGTTTACCTGAGCACATCGCCCCAGCTCTGTCCGACTGAGGTACTGGAAGATCTTCAGAGCTAACTCGTAGGGCAACTCAATGTCAAAGAAGGGAATGTCATTTGTCTCATTCTGCAAAAATAGGAAAATGCCAATGAAATCGAGATCCACACAATGTCTAGTGGTAGGCTGCCTCACAAAGACTATCACCCTCATCTTACCAGGTCTTGAATGAATTGATCCACTAATTTGTCACCCTTGTTAATTTTCCTCTGGGGTTGTTGTTGGGAGGTGTTACAGGCGCTTGTCAGACTGTGGTATTGTCTCTTCCTTCGAGTCCTCTCCTCCTGGATCCTCTCCAACAAGGGACTGGTCCTTCCATCTAGCAAGCCCTCGGCTATCGACACATACTCGGGTTGGTCCTCCTTTGGAGTTTTTGCTGCAGACAAAAATGCATCCTGTCCTCCCTTACTGCTCCCCTGTGATGTCGAATCCTGTCTTTTTTCTGGTTCACTTCTGTTCTGACCAAAATCTTCAAAGTACCGTTTTAATTTAGAGTCTTCCCGACTTGGTTGAAGAGTAACGTTACAATTCGAATGCGCCTCGTTTTTAATCGTCAGTTCTTGCTTCCAATGCTCTCTGAACGCCAGAAGCTCGTCTTCTGCCATGTTTTTCTAACATAGTTACAACAACATACATATAGTTGACTTGTTATTTTTAGACAAAATTACAAATTGGTAGGGTTAAATTGTTAGTAGCTGGCTCGGTAACTTATATAGCTCATGCTAAAACTAAAACAAACACTGAAGTCCTGGAACAAAAACTGTCCGACTAGAGATACTTTGCGGTCTTAAGAGTTCCGCGATGTTTCATTCCTCATTGTTTATTTTAGGCGTTGCGAACTGTGGTGCATTATTACAATATTTCATTTAAAAATAGAATAACTGGTACAATTAATAAGATTGACATGAAAATACATCATTATCAAATAGCATAAAATTCCGATTGTGTAAAATGTCTAGGGGCAGTAGCCTGTATTGTACTGATTTTAAATCCTATGATTATCCAATTAGACATCGCTATTCCTCCATCCTATCAAACAAAAGGCTCGTCAGATAAGATGAGACGACGTTTTTTTAAGAGTTAATGATTACCTCTCTCTTGGGAAAAGATGATGTAAACCTCTCACACCATGTGACTCTTTAATCGTGTATAACGAGAGCGAGAAAGAAACACAGCCCAGATCTGATCAGATCCGGACAGTAAAGAGGATAATTTTATATAAGAGCGGATCAGAGGAGGGGACATATAAAGAAGATAGAGCGATTTGTAGAGAAGATGTGCTGGCTCCCGATAGACGAGCCTCTGCCTCTACCCGGCGACGTGATGGTCTGTGCCCAAGGAACCTCGCCATGCTCCGGGACCCAGTCACTCGCCTCTCGCCTCAGGTGGATCGGGGATGAGATGGATAAAAACTGGACGGTTGGATCTCGAGATAACAGATATAATGAGAAACTTGGGTTAAATAGAGAAGCACGCTTTAGAGGCTTTGTATGCACAGCAATACAAATCACCGTCCTCATAATCTTTCTTAGAAAGCGACACCTGTAGATGTAAGTCACTGCAACGGCAAAACCAGCAACAGGTAAGCTTCACAGGTGCCCATCACATGTTGGTTTGGCTATGAGTAATGCAAACAAACTTGGTTGCGGGTGAAGACGCTTTATTCTCGACCTTCCCAACAATGTTCAGCAGGTGATTTGCGAACATGTGGTTAAAGAAATGTAATTATAGTTGGTGTGAGATTTAGTTTATTTACAATTTAGTATGTATCATTGATGATTATTTATCTATACAATTGGGGTTTTATCTCAATGAGTATGTATCACGGAGTCATTCATACAACTATGTTGGGCTATTCACTGAGGATAAACTTCTTCTAAATATGATCTAAATGTTTTATTATACGCTCAAAGCAATTAATATTTATCCACTGTAGATGGTGCCTTCAGGATCCTGAGGAGAGAGAGCTGTCAGAATATTTGCACTGAGAAAAAGGATGACAGCCAGCCACAGCCAGCCGAGGTTCAGTGTGCACCGAGGTCATAATAACCATGCCCCAAAATCGGCAAGACAGTTCGGAACAGGGTACATTTTTTTGTACTTTGTTGGCTAAGGAAAATGTTGTGCTTCGGAATTCATGTGACATAACATTATGTCACAGAGATTAAGTAACATTTTCAGTTCTTGTTTTATGGGTATAAAATGTAGTACTGTGTGAATACATTTTTAATTGCGTTATTTCCCAGTTTATTTTGTTTGACTCACTGCTTGGAATTCAGTAGGATTTAACAGACATAAATTGTGTTAGTATAATATAATTTTTCCGAGAATAAAACGGTGACGTCATCCTCCCTTGACCGTTACCAAAGGAAAAACGTACTAGAATTGCCCACGCGACTGTCATATGTGGACGACCTTACACTTGAATTATCGATGCACTAATACACGATGTCAATTACCTAATTGAAAAAGCTTATTTGTATTAAAAAAATACATGTTTCTACTTTTTAGACGCCTGTCTCGTTTGAGCAATCTGGAAATGGTGCTCTGTGGAGAAATAGCACTACTTTTTACAAAAGGTTCTGTAATAATTAGAGACCATGCAAAGTCTGGATTATATCCTTAATAAATATGAAAGTCAATTTGTAAAGGTTTTTTTCTGCAGTAATTTTTGTTAGGTGAATAATGATGTTAGTTGTATCAAATATTGATAATGAAAAAAATAAGTCAAATCAACTGTTCTATTTTTTGAACTTTTGAAATTGGCTGGGGGCTCAGCATTGTTAAGGCAGATAATGTTTATGAAACCATGCAAGAAATCTTGTGTGCAAAAATAAGGGCATGCTATTCATGTTTACAGTACATAAGCTGTTTTTATATATCGCAAAAAACTGTAGTTTTCAATTGCAGTGCTGAATCTGTGTCTTTTATAAAGAATGTGTTCTTTACATGCTATTTACATTTGTATTACATTGTGAATTCTGTGCTCACTCTGGATAATAAAAGTTTCAAAGTAAAAATGCTTTCATGCTATCATTGTTTGGCAAATGAAAAATCTGATACATACTGAAAACACAACTTGTGTTTGAGTTTCTCAAATGTTTTGGTAGGTCTGATGTCATCAAACATAAGCTGTATCTTTACTAGAACTCAGGTGAAATGTATAACACGTAAATTACGCAAGAATGGCAACATTAGTGAAAGATCTACGAAATACATCAATCAGCAAATGAGCAATTAATGTGCTGACATAAGCTACCCTGTACAATAATACTGACCAATACCACACTGCTGTGCTGCATGGAGATAAGTTCACATTCTATTTCTTTGCAAGGATGGATGAGACAACTGTATAGACTGTAGAGTTTAGACTCCAACGGGCAACACAGTAAGGGCATACTTAAATGACTTATTCCTCTAATGTCCTCCAGTGGAAGCTAATGGCTGTCAATCCCAGCTAGTAGATCTGGAAGTGGGCAGAGGTGGTGCCTATGACCACAGAGTGGGCATGTTTGCTCACGGTCTAACCACAAATACAGACACTCTTCACAGAACACATGCTAGGTGGGAGAGACAAACACATGGGCTTTACACTCACATTCACTTTGGTTTACCAAAAGGAGTATGCATTGAGTATTGGTCAGTTATTCAATACAGTATTGATCAGTAAGGCCACAGAAAGAAACAAAAGAGTCATGGACAGTGACTTTAGCATCAAGCTACACCACACTAAGGGTCATATAAAACCATTTTTTAAATTGAACTTTTATTTAACTAGGCAAGTCCGTTAAGAACAAATTCTTATTTACAATGACGGCCTACCCCGGCCAAACCCTCCCCTAACTCGGACAACGCTGGGCCAATTGTGCGCCACCCTATGGGACACCCGATCATGGCCGGTTGTGATACAGCCCATACTGTTAGTCGGCTTGTGGTTATCATGGTTAACACCGGAGAATGGTGTTATAGTAAAGTATGTAGTAGCAGAGTTTATGGTTTGATGTATGTACTCTCACATGCCAGAGAAGAGCTATGGGGTTTCTGAAGTCACCCTGACAAATAGTACACATCTCCAGCCTCACTGCACTGCTGGCTGCTGGCCCTCACACCCTAAACCCTATGGGTGATAGAGCATCAGGTAGGTGGTCACAAGGAGACAAAGCTTGTGTTTACATTCCCATACCATACAGCAGGGATTATCAACTAGATTAAGCCGCGGCCCAAACTTTTCTTGAGCTGGCGGTCGGGGCCCCCGGAACATACAGTAAATACAAATAATTTGATGACTGCAAATTGACCACAAGAAGCCCAAACAGATATAATATTTGACTAAAACAATCATTTCAACCCTTGCTTACATTTGTTTATGATCACGTGTCTCCCTATTATGGAAATACTTGGGAACAGAGTTCCAAAATTAAAATAACTTGGAGCTGATTTCCTGGTGTTTTTACAGTTTTTTATGCCCCCCAAAATGTAATAATAATAATTCTCAATTTGTTTTGCTCTGAAAACCCGGGGGGCCAAATAAAACACCCGCAGGCCACCAGTTGGGGAACCCTGCCATACAGGGTCAACTGTATACAGTATCTTTATTCTGATGTTGCAATTTAATACGGTACATGTAGTAAGATGATTCAATCAGAGTGCAAGATCAGGCAAAACCCACTGACAGTTGAAGGTTTACAACTGTACCTAGTAGTGTTATAGGGCAGTGATGTGGGCTGGTATTTGGCCCTGATACTTTTCTTTACAGAAAGTAATAATTTCTCACCTGAGAACTGCAGAGAATTCCCATAGCCCTGCGTATGGCTGATACTCGTCCACAGAGGTCAAACGACTGAAAGATAAACATATTACACAGTCAAGGCACTAGAATCGGGTGCATTAGTGCAGCCCTGGAACAAAAGCCTGCCTCTGGACCAGGTTGGTGACCACTGTATAATATACTTAAAACATGAGAAACTCTCACTCTGAAACATTACAAATTCTTCCCTGAATACAGTGCCCTAGTGATTACTTTTTTATGATTCCCTTTCTGCTCGACTTAATGACTCAAACCCGGCCCCACTCTCTCTCATTTTCTATTCTTTAACCACTCACTGATGGGCAGTGTCCTGTCCCATTTTGCAATATTCTGAGGACACACCTCTGTGAACAGTTCTGACTCAGTTCTGTTCTCATGAACTAAGGGATTAAATACATATAAAATATGTTGTTCCATGTGGTGAATTTGTTATTCAATTCAATTCATTTTTTTTTTATACTTCAAGGGGTCTTAAAATTCAAAATCAAATAGCTAAATGATCATCCCCCAGCTTTGACAGGGCTTAGACTTTTATGGGTTAAGAGCAGCACACTATAAGAGTTTTAAAGCAGCACGCTCCAGACTAAGCATTGCCGCTGGCCTAGGCTCCACAGGCTGCAGCTTCTTTCCTCATTGTCCCTTCCTGCCCCTAGTCCTGGCTACACACACACACACACACACACACACACACACACACACACACACACACACACACACACACACACACACACACACACACACACACACACACACACACACACACACACACACAACCACTTGATATGTCAAACTAAAACTGGACTCCAGCCAGAAACGTTGAGCCACAGAAGCAGTTCTAAAGCATTCTGGAACTTTCTGCTTGTTTTGTTTCATTAGTGATGCTGACCTCTCAACCTACCAATCATAGCCTACCCAGCAGTTGGGTACGCCACCGTTATAAATAATTCCTATCAGCTGCTAAAAGCATGTTTTCATTCAATCTTGCTGCATGGTTATTAGAAAATACATTTCCCTGAAGTGGGAGTGCACTGACAGTGTCAAAAATGTAGCCAACAAGCAATGTTAAAATAACAGTAGAGCAAAGTAAATCAAATACATTTACAACCCACCACGGTATACAGTAAATCAATGTACAAGAGTCTGGTCTTTTTCTGTAGGCCTCCACTTGTACCGACTTGCATGTTTGTGCTTGTGAGATCATTAAATCAGTCCTTCCGTGGATGGAAGCAAAAGCAAAAGCACGAAGCAGAATGATTGGCTGATGTGTGGCCATGACTTCATCGGCTGAAAGTGGGCCACTTGGGCCTGTTTCAGGACAAGGTTTGGTTGGGGCAGAGGGTGGTGGGAAAGGTGGGGGTTGGTTGGTCGGTTGGTTTAGTGATAGCGTGGCGCGGGTACCCCAGCAGCCGAGGAGGAGTGGGAGCACACACAGCAGTAATGGTCCAGCCCCAGGGAAGGATGACCTCACCTCTGCACCCCCCCCAGGGAGAAATGAGCTCAGTGGCAGCAGCCTCACTCTCTGATTGGCCTGTTTATCAGCCGAGTCAAAATACACTCTGTGACCCCAACGGGCAAAACCTGCACGCAGATAGAACACCAACAGATAGACAGACAATGACAAATACACACTCTTTCTGTGACCACAACATGTTATAAACAACACTTTAGTGTGGATAAGACACCAAAATCAACACACACACGCTCCCACATTGTGACCCCCAGGACATAAGTGAAACTTTAATGAATATAAAACACACAAAAGCTGTGTCCCTCAGGACACCAGAAAATAGTATGAATATAACACACACTCACACAGGCTCTTACCATGGATTTAAAGGCCCGGAGGATCTTGGGCAGAAACAGGGCCGATGGTGAAGTACTTTTGAGAACAAAGTCAGTGATCCCCATCGCCCAGATCAAAGAAGTCAAAGCTGTTGATGTTGGGCTTTGCAAACATTGGGCTGAGGTGGGGGGAAAAACAGCAGCGATGAGACATGAGACTTCAGTTCTGTACAGGTTGAGGTTTGATCATGGATAGACGTGATACATTATGTCTAGTCTCTATTGGTTACAAGGGAAACTTTCATTGATCAACAGAAGATTTAGTAACAAAAAATGAACAAGGTAACTCAAATTTCATAAAACAAAACTAAATGTGATAACAGGTGAAATTATAAATAAACACAAAATCAATACTCACATGAAACGTAGTCACATGGTGACATATGCCTAAAGACAATGAAAATGACATTAGAGCATAAAGGACAAAAATGTATGAATAAATTACCACACGGATTCTGTACACACACAGATAAGAAAGAAAACCAAATCAACGACAACAATGTCAAACAAAATCAAACAGTTAACCTAATGTATAGGCCTAAACATTCAGTGGTTGACAATGTCACATTTTTATAGTGCCATATGAAGAGACAACCAAAGAAACATGGTTTTACCATACCTGTTGTACAACTGTGCAGCATTGAATGTGTAGTAGAGATACAAGATTTTTCTAGATAGGAGCATGATCATCCACAGTGCTACAACCACAGACCTCTCCTCCTGATACGCAGACAGACAAATAGTAAATAATCAAATGCATTATTAATCAATAATGTATGTATGTTCTCACGAGCTGAGCCAGAACCAATTCTCAAGCTAGCTATTTATGTAGACTAGATAACACTCAAGAAATATGCTCAAATGTTTATAAATGTAAAAACCTCAAAACTATAAGAGTTATGGTCTCAGATCGAAGTTGTATAAAATGTGAAGACTACCCGTAGCGACACCAGGTGCTTGAATGTTGAATTGGCGAAAGAGAGAGAGAGATACAAAATAGTTATCAGTCAGTCACACACACTATCTGACACTTCCCAAGTTCCCAAATGTTCCTTATTCCACAAAACTCCATTACTATACAATTACAAAGAAACTACTAACTACTATTAGGCCAAGAAGATAGTTTAGTATGAAAACTATTTGACTAGGCAACAAAAACATTAGAAATCAGAGTAGTAATTTGTGTTTCTACATTGGTATAAGAGTCCCTTTAATTTATTTGTAATCTAAAACCAGTCTTACCCAGCTTGTGCTGAAAACAAACTTTATTTAGGAGGATCAGGAGGAATGGGAATTCCCTCTGCAGCCAGGTGACGACAGACTTCAGATCCGATATGGCTGGTGCTAGTGTAGAGGGCTCCTCCGAGACCACCTTCCTGTTCCCATGCCTCTCTATGGCCCCTGCAGCCGAGTGCAGGAGGGAGGTACTGTGCTGGAGTGGCTGGTGGTGATGAAGTTGCGAGGGCGGGCGGGGGAGGTATTGCCCACCCTCAGTGTGGTGTGGACCCCTTTCCTCCCTGGAGGAGACGGTCATCTGGATGAAGACGTCTTGGGGAGTCCCCAGAACCAGGCCAACTGCCTGGAAGTTAGCTGAGGGCACGCCAGACCAGAGGGAACCCCGACCCCAACCAGGCCAGAGAAGAGCTGCTGGGGGAGGTAGGAGAGTCAGGCTTCAGACAGTCAAACAAGCCTTGGTCCAGGCTGCTTTATGATCCCAGGGTTTGGCTATGGGTCCTGGAGAGCAGAGGGGATCAGCTACATCTTTTGACGGTTCAAAGACTGTTGTTTAGTCTATTTGCTGCATTGCCTTTCAATGAATTTGGTTCCTGAAGGTAACATGTCTTATCTACCTTCCTCTTTAGTGGGAAATGTCAGGTTATGATGAACCTGCAGAGAGGTCTGTGTCCTAGAATGTAGACTCGAACCTTTCTGAGGGCATGCCATCGGTGTTACTGCTATTGCCTCCTCTGCATGGCACATCCAGTCCATCCCCATTTGATCCAGGTCTGTGGTAGGGTGCAGACAGGGGGGTTGGCTAGCCTTTTATTGCGACATTATAGCTAGCCGCAGATATATTAGATAGATTGTGGCACTATCACACCACCATTTACATGTAAATGGTTTACTGATTTTTCAGATGTATATGGTTGCTTCCTAAATGCATATTTTTGCAAGGAAATTGTTAAGCTCACCTGAATCATACCCCTGTAGCACACACCCCTGCGGCTGCCAGGCACGCAACTATGTTTTCCCTGTATGATGACGTCAGTGAAATTGTAAATCAACCAACTGGCGTTCACTTTCCCACCACGCCACATCCGAGTTTGGAAAATGTTTTGATGGTGGACGTCAGATTTAAAAAATGTTCGTTTATTTCCGAGGCTTTCTCTGTAATTTCTCTGAAGTGAATTTCGGCAACGGGTGTCTCTTGTAGAGTTATAGCCAGTTAGCGATGAATCTTACAGCAGGCTACTAACGTTAGCTAGCTAATGCTAACTCTAGCAGCTGGATGAGTACAGTAGCTAGCCCAGTGTCGATAGCGTGTCCACAGGCTAACAAAGCAGTCTTTATCCAAAACGGTTTGCTAATATTTACTTTTTTAGCTAGCTACCTAGCACTACGGAAATATTTTTTTTACAGCTCATGTATTCACAGCTACCACGTTTTCAAGCCTAGTATTGCTAGCTAGCTAGCAAAATGGGTTAGTTTGCGGTTATGGTGTTGACCAAACAGTTACTGTGTCATAGCCAGACACCCCAGTTCAACTGCAAGTCTCTACTGAACAGTTTATCCAGCTTGCTTGTTATTGGAGCATTCCTGCAATTAAATTCCTCTGGCTGGACAGGGTGGTCGCGGGGATCTCCTAAGGTCATGCCATGGTGCTACGAAGATTACTGAGAAAACGTTGGGTGCTAGGTGTGGTGTTTGGACTTTCTTTGATATACTTCTTAACCAACACCCTGAAACAGGTATTTAAACTTTTGACATCTCAGCTTTATGTCCAGCTCAAAGAACTGGAAAACAGATATTATCTTTGTCTGTACAGGCCTACGTTAGCCTAGACAGAGAGTCTGAGGTCCAGCTCGGGTGGGTATAATTTGTGGAACGTTCTAACAGGAATCTGTTCCAGAAACTCCGTAAAGTAACTTACAAGTTGCCAACAAACGCATACAAAGTCGCATGATCAATTCAGCTAGCTGACGAATAGGCATCAACTCACCACGTAGCTTATTTTTAAGGTTTGTCCATAGGTTACCAGAGTGAGGACAGACATTTTATGGAATTAACGTGGTGAGTGAAAAATTAATTAAATAGCCAACTCTTAGTATGCGTTGTTTGTTGACAACCTTGTTATTTACGAAGTTTTTTAAACAGATTCCTGTTGGAACATTCCACAAATTATACCCACCCTTTGGCTATACAAAACCTGTGAGATGAATTGTGTTGTGTTATGCAGGAGGAGAGAACCATAAGGGATCGCACCCTGTTGGAGGCCAGGGATCCGGACCACCGGATCCCATGGAAGGTCAGGTTTAACCTGGGCAACAGTAGCAGGCCAATCACTCAGTGCCGGAACTCCATTCAGGGCAAGTCACTGCTCACAGATGAACTGGGTAAGTTATTAACCTAACTGGACTCATTCACTCACTTGTAATCCCTTAGGAAATAATGGCTTTATCTCAATCTGTATTTCCACGATTCCTTACATCCTGTCTCCTCCCACCGGACCTTCTTCTCCAATGTGTTTTGATGAGATGGGATTCAAGGAAAGATGAATTAAGAAAAGCCCCTATCATGAAATACAACTTCAATATTCAAGTCACTGACTAATCTATTGTATGTAATGGTCCACCAGGTTATGTGTGCGAGAGGAAGGATCTGCTGGTGAACGGTTGCTGTAATGTCAACGCTCTGAGCTCCAGACAGTACATCTGTAAAAGTTGTCTCGCCAATGGCTGCTGTAACATCTACGAGTACTGTGTGTCCTGCTGCCTCCAGCCTGACAAGGTATTCAAACTGTGGCACTCTTGTTGTGCTGCACCCAATAGCTAAATTGTTTGTTCCAAATGAGAATTTGCTGGAGGATGCATGACTTTTCAGTCAGTGGTATCTTACCTTTGACTCTTCAACTCTACATTGTTTTCATCTTAACCTTTTGTAGTGGTTGAGTTATAACTAATCCATGTTAGAAATTCCAGATTTTGATCTGACCTTTATACCTCTCTCTCTGATCTCTTCACCCAAATTTCCCTTTCTTTTTGATGTTCTCTCTCCCTCACTCACTTGCCCTCTCTCTTTCTCCCTCTCTCAGCAACTTCTACTAGAGCATTTCCTGAACAGAGCTGCAGACGGCTTTCAGAACCTCTTCACCGCCGTGGAGGACCACTTTGAGCTGTGTTTAGCTAAGTGTCGAACTTCATCGCAGGTATGTTGAGTTGTGTACATGAAACAAATGCATACCTCCCTGACCCTTCCCACATGCTTTCATGCAGAGATGGTAAGAAAAACATTCTAATGGTTGTGTTTACCTTCTCATTTTGCTAATGCAGAGTGTCCAACATGAAAATACCTACAGAAATCCACAAGCAAAATACTGTTATGGAGAAAGTCCACCTGAACTCCTGCCAATATGATTGTTCGATCCTCTGGGACCTACGAGACTGAAAATAAACTAATAATTGTCCAACTAAGAGCTAAGGGACACACCTTGATGCTGCTTGAGAAGACTGGCTTCATCTTGTGTCCCATACTGGCCTTGAACAGTCTGATACCATACAGTGCCATCAAGAACACCAGAGCTATATACTGTATAGAGGGAGTTTGGCAAACTTTGACTGACGACAACGGACACCATGTTGAACCTTTCGATATAATAATGTGAGTAATCGTCTCGACATATGGCTCTGAAGAACACTATCGTAACCTCACAACTATGGACAAATACTTTATGATTTTTCTATATTATTTACACTTCATAAGTGCATAGCTTCATAACGTCATCAGTGATGATCATCAGGTCTCATTCGCTCACCAGTTGGGATTTGCCTCATGCTGCCCATTGTTTCACATCATGGGCGTGTTCATTAGGGCATGCAACTGAAAGTGTTTTAAAATGTTTTGCAACAGAACTAAAATGTGGGTTTCTTATTGGTTAAGTCCCTCCCTGTTTAAGTTGTTTTCTTCCAAATGAACATGGCCCATGTTATAAAGGTTTTTATTTCAAGCCTGATCAATGTACTGAAGGATGGTATTAGTTAAGTATTCATTGTTGAGAAACAAACTACAAAGAATGTGTCATCACTTCTGTGTAATTGTGCATGCATATTGACTGACGGCTATTTAATAACGTGACTGAAAGTAATCGGCTCACGGTTTACGTTGCAATGTCTATTTTTTAGACCCTTTCAGAATAATTAACAGTATTGCATTTTGTATAGAAATTGTATCTATTTTACACTATTAAAGAATTCTATATTATGATGACTAAAGACCCTATAGTTTATCTGGGGTCAGAGCGCTGTATCAACATGTAGAATTGGCATATTTTGATTGAATATATGACAAAATAACTTTTTCAACATTGTTTTTTTCATTGTCAATATACATACATTTTCTTTCTGCTGTGCTGTTGTTACCTATCATTTTGACATGGGTTTAACAGCTTGATCTGCTTTACCATGCTCTGTCCACCTGCCTATGCTATAATTGCCTGGCTACGCAAAGTCCTTGCTGCAGTCAACTGCTACGCCACCCCCATCGAGGTTCTTTTTTGCAGTGAGTCTGGATCTGATTTGAGTACCTCCCCGACAATTTCTAGAATCGAACACATTCTAACTTTTCGGATCAGTCCCAGAAACTGGTGGTTTTGGCAATAGCCAGAACACGTGTAAAGCCGCGTTTTTCACACTCTGCTGATTGGTAGTGATGAGCCAATAGCTGATTACTTTGTTTTATACAACCCCCTCACCCCCCCTGATTTTTACATCGCCACAAACGACTTCAAGGATGGCAGTCTCATGCTGAAGTATTTAGCGAACATAGAGCAGTGGAAGAATTCAGTTAGTCTTCAGGAAAATGCTATACACCCTGGAATACAGTGATTGGACACCAGGGGCCTCAGTTTCTATGCAATATAGAAACATTTTAAAAATTGGCCAACGTACAATCACTGGAGAATGAACTGGAGGATCTCCGTTGAGACTATCCTACCAACGGGACATAAAACATTTTAATATCTTATGTTTCACCGAGTTGTGGCTGAACCATGACACGGATAATATACAGTTGGCTGGGTTTGCCGTGCATCGGCAGGACAGAACAGCTATGTCTGGTAAGACGAGGGGTGGGGTTGTGTGTTTATTTGTCAATAACAGCTGGTGTGCAATGTCTATTATTAAGGAAGTCTTGAGGTATAGCTAGCCTGAGGTAGAGTACCTAATGAATAGCTGTAGACCACACTAACTACCAAGAGCAGTCTATTTACCATCACAAATCGATGCTGGCACTAAGGCCGCACTCAACGAGCTGTTTAAGACCATAAGCAAACAAGAAAAATGCTCATCCAGAAGCGGCGGCCCTAGTGGCTGGGACTTTAATGCAGGCAAACTTAAATCCGTTTGACCTAATTTCTACCAGCCTGTCACATGCAACAAGAAGGAAAATAATTCTAAACCACCTTTACTCCACACACAGAGATGCATACAAAGCTCTCCCTCACCCTCCATTTGGAAGATCTAACCATAATTGTATCCTCCTGATTCCTGTTTATTAGCAAAAACTAAAGCAGGAAGTACCAGTGACCCACTCAATACGGAAGTGGTCAGATAACGCGGATGCTACGCTTACAGGACTGTTTTGCTAGCACAGACTGGAATATGTTCCGTGATTCATCCAATTGCATTGGTGAATATACCACCTCAGTCACCGGCTTCATCAATAAGTGCATTGACGACGTCCACAGTGGCTGAACATACATATCCCAACTAGAATCAATGGATTACAGGCAACACCGCACTGAGCTAAAGGCTAGAGCAGCCACTTTCAAGGAGCTGGACACTAATCCGGACACTTATAAGAAATCAAGCTATGCCCTCAGACGAACCATAGAAGAGGCAAAGCATCAATACAGGACTAAGATTGAATGCTACTACAGCGGCTCTGATGCTCGTCGGATATGGCAGGACTTGCAAACTATTACGGACTACAAAGGGAAAACCCAGCCACGAGCTGCCCAGTAAAGAAAGCCGACCAGACAAGCTAAATGCCTTTTTATGCTCGCTTCAGGGCAAGCAACACTGAAGTATGCATGAGAGCACCAGCTGTTCCAGATGGCTGTGTGATCACACTCTCTGTAGCCAGAGAGACCTTTCAACAGGTCAACATTCACAAGGCCGCGGGGCCAGACGGATTACCAGGACATGTACTCGGAGTATGCGCGAACCAACTGGCAAGTGTCTTCACTAACATTTTCAACCTCTCCCTGACTGAGTCTGTAATACCTACATGTTATAAGCAGACCACCATAGTCCCTGTTCCCAAGATAGCAAAGGTAACCTGCCTAAATGACTACTGCCCTGTAGCACTCACGTCGGTAGCCATGAAGTGCTTTGAAAGGCTGGTAATGGCTCACATCAACACCATAATCCTGGAAACCCTAGACCCACTCCAATTTGCATAGCACCCCAACAGATCCACAGATGACGCATTCTCAATCGCACTCCACACTGCCCTTTCCCACCTGGACAAAAGGAACACCTATGTGAGAATTCTGTTCATTGACTACAGCTCAGTGTTCAACACGACAGTGCCCACAAAGCTCATCACTAAACTAAGGACCCTGGGACTAAACACCTCCATCTGCAACTGGATCCTGGACTTCCTGACGGACCGCCCCCAGGTGGTAAGGGTAGGCAACAACACATCTGCCACGCTGATCCTCAACACGGGGTCCCCTCCTGTACTCTCTGTTCACCCACGACTGCATGGCCAAGCATGACTCCAACACCATCATTAAGTTTGCTGACAACACAACAGTGTTAAGCCTGATCAATGATGAGACTGCCTATAGGGAGGAGGTCAGAGACCTGGCAGTGTAGTGCCAGGACAACAACCTTTCCCTCAATGTGAGCAAGACTAAGGAGCTGATCGTGGACTACATGAAAAGGAGGGCCGAACACGCCCCCATTCACATCAACGGGGCTGTCGTGGAGCGGGTCGAGAGTTTGAACTTCCTTGGTGTCCACATCACCAACAAGCTATCATGGTCCAAACATACCAAGATAGTCGTGAAAAGGGCACGACAAAACTTTTTCCCCCTCAGGAGACTGAAAAGATTTGGCATGGGTCCTCAGATCCTCAACAGCTTTTACAACTGTACCATCGAGAGCATCCTGACGGTTTGCATCACTGCCTGGTATGGCAACTGCTCTGCCTTCGACCGTAAGGTGCTAAAGAGGTTATTGCGTACTGCCCAGTACATTACTGGGGCCAAGCTTCCGGACATCCAGGACCTATATACTAGGCGGTGTCAGAGGAAGGCCCAAAAAATTGTCCAAGACTCTAGTCACCCAAGCCATAGGCTGTTCTCTCTGCTCCCGAATGGCAAGCGGTACCGGAGTGCCAAGTCTAGGTCCAAAAGGCTCCTTAACAGCTTCTACCCCCAAGCCAAAAGACTGCTGAACAATTAATCAAATGGCCACCCGGACTATTTACATTGACCCCCTTTGTTTTTACACTGCTGCTACTCGCTGATTACTATCAATGCATAGTCACTTTACCCCTACCTACATGTACAAATTACCTCGACTAACCTGTACCCCTCGTATAATAGCCTTATTATTTTGTGTTACTTTATATTTCTTACTTTAGTTACAAAATATTTTCTAAACTCTTTCTTGAACCGCATTGTTGGTTATGGGCTTGTAAGTAAGCATTTCATGGTAACCTGTTGTATTCGGCACGTGACAAATAAAATTTGATTTGAAAATAATACTTAGGAACATAATTTAGAATGTGTGTTAGCATAGAAAAAGTGTGATTTATCAAACAATCTTACGAGCTTCATGCACACACTGGTAGGAGATAACCATAGATAAATACCAATATTGTTCTCAAAGCCTCAGTGCTCGTGAGTGACCATGGCTGTTTGTGTTTCGAAATTGGTCAAAATAATCCCTTTAACACATGGGGAATATACAACACCCTACCATAAAATTCAATGGCGAAACAAAAAAATAAAATAAAATTCTGAGACTGAAAAAGAGGTGCTAATGTCTGCGATTGAGTTCAAACAAAATGTTTTATTTCACTCATTCAGTTGTGGCTTAAGCAGTAAAAATAAAAGCATAGCTACAAAGAGAGGACCATTAGGACAATTCAGGTTGCTTTAGCAATGGCAAAATACTACAAATGAGTAAAAAACACTCAACAATAAGCTATCTTGTAGACTTATAAGCCAACATTGCTGTTCTGCAGAATTAACGAGTCGTGTGTTCTACCTGGCCACCTTATTCAACAGCGTCTTTTGAGCATCACATAACCTATCAAATGCACAAAGTGTGGAAGTTTTTTCTGTTCACATGCATAGTTAAAATCACCATCCCAAAATGATTTCATGGCCATGTGGATGCTGTCTATTTCTCTGTTTTATATTTGGGAACCCATTGATGGCGGCATGGCAAACACCCCTCTTGACTTCACCCAGTTGTGCGATGGTATTTTTATAAACATTTAACCTTCATTTAACCAGGCAAGTCAGTTAAGAACAAATTCGGCCTACACAGGCCAAACCTGGACGACTATGGGCCAGCTGTGTGCCACCCTACGGGACTCCTAATTACAGACGGTTGTGATACAGACTGTATTCAAACCAGGGTGTCTGTAGTAACGCCTCTAGCACTGAGATGCAGTGCCTTAGACCGCTGCACCACTCGGGAGCCCAGTATGTTACTGTTAGTTTAGCTGATTATTGCATCCAAGACATTGGCTCATCGAGGGATCCGAGATGCCGATCAGCAAGCTTCCTTCGGAAATGTGCCCATTGCCAAAATCCCGAGGGGATAGGGACAGTGGCGATTTTAGCATGTAAATCTTGGTGGGGAAAACTCCTAATTTTGGGGGGGTTGGTGCATGCCCGCAAAGCCTCGACACAACACTACATTTGTGGGCAAAAGTTCGGAGAATGACACAAATATTAATTTTCACAAAGTCTGCTGCCTCAGTTTGTATGATGGCAATTTGCATATACTCCAGAATGTTATGAAGAGCGAGCAGATTAATTGCAATTATTGCAATTGCAAAGTCCCTCTTTGCCATGACAATGAACTGAATCCCCCAAAAACATTTCCACTGCATTTCAGCCCTGCCACAAAAGGACCAGCTGACATTATGTCAGTGATTCTCTCGTTAACACAGGTGTGATTGTTGACAAGGCTGGAGATCACTCTGTCATGCTGATTGAGTTTGAATAGCAGACTGGAAGCTTCAAAAGGAGGGTGGTGCTTAGCATCATTGTTCTTCCTCTGTCAACCATGGTTACCTGCAAGGAAACATGTGCCGTCATCATTGCTTTGCACAAAAAGGGCTTCACAGGCAAGGATATTGCTGCCAGTAAGATTGCACCTAAATCAACCATTTATCGGATCATCAATAACTTCAAGGAGAGCGGTTCAATTGTGTGAAGAAGGCTTCAGGACACCCAAGAAAGTCCATCAAGCTCCAGGACTGTCTCCTAAAGTTGATTCAGCTGTGGGATTCGGGGCACCACCATTACAGAGCTTGCTCAGGATTGGCAGCAGGCAGGTGTGAGTGCATCTGCACGCACAGTGAGGCAAAGACTTGGAGGATTGCCTGGTGTCAAGAAGGGCAGCAAAGAAGCCACTTCTCTCCAGGAAAAACATCAGGGACAGACTGATATTCTGCAAAAGGTACAGGTATTAGACTGCTGAGGACTGGGGTAAAGTCATTTTCTCTGATGAATCCCCTTTCCGATTGTTTGGGGCATCCGGAATAAATCTTATCCGGAGAAGACAAGGTGAGCGCTACCTCAGTCAGTCCTGTGTCATGCCAACCGTAAAGCATCCAACCGTAAAGCATCCTGAGACCATTCATGTGTGGGGTTGCTTCTCAGCCAAGGGAGTGGGCTCACTCACAATTTTGCCTAAGAACACAGCCATGAATAAAGAATGGTACCAACACATCCTCCGAGAGCAACTTCTCCCAACCATCCAGGAATAGTTTGGTGACGAACAATGCCTTTTCCAGCATGATGGAGCACCTTGTCAAAAGGCAAAGGTGATAACTAAGTGGCTCAGGGACAAAACATCGATATTTTGGGTCCATGGCCAGGAAACTCCCCAGACCTTAATTCCATTGAGAATCCTCAAGAGGCGTGTGGACAAATAAAAACCCACACATTCTGACAAACTCCAAGCATTGATTATGCAAGAACGGGCTGCCATCAGTCAGGATGTGGCCCAGAAGTTAATTGACAGCATGCCAGGGCGAATTGCAGAGGTCTTGTAAAAGAAGGGTCAACACTGCAAATATTGACTCATTGCATCAACTTTATGTAATTGTCAATAAAAGCCTTTGACACTTATGAAATGCTTGAAATTATACTTCAGTATTCAATAGTAACATCTGACAAAAATTTCTAAAGACACTGAAGCAGCAAACTTTGGAAATTAATATTTGTGTCATTCTCAAAACTTTTGGCGACTGTACATTAATTGCACTATAACGGTGACAAACGGTGCCCACAAACTGTTAGGGCCTACATAAAGCTGTCCCAACAGAGCTTTCTTTTCAGCACCATGGAGTGAATCCTTACCACTGCTACACTTGGCTATCAACGGAGCCTTGTCAGCCTAATTTACTGCCTTTAAAAAAAACATAGCTCATATGGCTGACTTGCTTAAAAAATATATGGTTTCTACTGACAAGTGAGATGTACAAACTATGGAATAAGGGAATGATGAGCGGAGAAGAGGCAATCCGTAATTTCGATTAAGACAATAAGTGAGCTAGGATGGACGTAGTCAATATAACTATTTGTTCAGCACTTTTGAAATGTACAGCGACAGAATTCACGACATGGGCCGTTCTTACAGTATTCTCCCTGTACACCAAGTCAGAACCGTATGATAACTAAAGGGGGCATATAAGCCGACAATGAAAGCTCTTACAATATTAGATGATTACATTTCTCTAATACAGGCTATAGGTTACATGTGCACCACCAAGTCAGAACAGTAGGCTAAGTTATGAGGGTGAAGGGACCAGCTTACTACACAACATACACTTAGTGTTACTTTCTTAGCTACAGTATCTCCCTGGTATACTACATAATTTATGCAGCAGCATACAAGACCATTTTGGACATACCTTGTTGTGCTGTGCTCACTTGAACAGGAAGGTGGTGCGGCGGCGGTTCTTCTTGTTGGAAAATTGTCATCAAACTATTTTTTTTTTTCTGGATTAATGGTGCTTTCAAGACAGCTGGGAACTAAGGGAAAAAACAAGGTAGAATCATGACGTTGGAGTTCTAGAAAGAGGCCGGCGTTCCCGACTTGGAATTCTGAGTTGGATGACTGTTCAAAACGTATGTTCCCAGTCGGAGGTAGTTTTTTTTTCAGAGTTCCCAGTTGTCTTGAACACACTGAAGTCAGAGATTTCCCAGTTCCGAGTTTCCAGTTGTTTTGAACGTGGCAGAAGTCATGCTAGATTGACAGCATGGCCAATGTATTCAACCTGTTCTGGCCCATGGCATGTGAATGTTTATCCTTTTAAGCTTGGAAAAGAGACCATTAAACCCAGACTTTGACTACAGGTGCAGGTGTGGAAGCACGGTGGCTAGGAAAAACTCTCTAGAAAGGCCAGAGCCTAGGAAGAAACCTAGAGAGGAACCAGGCTATGAGGGGTTGCCAGTCCTCTTCTGGCTGTGCCGGGTGGAGATTATAACAGAACATGGCCAAGATGTTCAAATGTTCATAGATGACTAGCAGGGTAAAATAATAATAATCACAGTTGTTGTAGATGGTGCAACAGGTCAGCACCTCATGAGTAAATGTCAGTTGGCTTTTCATAGCTGAAAATTCAGAGTATCTCTACCGCTCTTGCTGTCTCCAGAGAGTTGAAAACAGCAGGTCTGGGACAAGGTAACACATCCGGTGAACAGGTCAGGGTTCGATAGCTGCAGGCAGAACAGTTGAAATTGGAGCAGCAGCACGACCAGGTGGACTGAGGACCGCAGTCTAGGTAGTCCTGAGGCATAGTCCTAGGGCTCAGGTCCTCTGAGAGAGAGAGAAAGAAAGAAAGAGAGAATTAGAGAGAGCATACATAAATTCACACAGGACAGCATAAATACTAGAGGCTGAGACAGGAAGGGTTGGGAGACACTGTGGCCCCGTCCAACGATACCCCCGGAGAGGGCCAAACAGGCAGGATATAACCCCACCCACTTTGCCAAAGCACAGCCCCACACCACTAGAGGGATATCTTCAACCACCAACTTACTATCTAAAGGCCGAGTATAGCCCATGAAGATATCCCTCACTGCACAAATCCAATCCGAACAGGAAGATCACATCAGTGACCCAACCCACTCAATTGAGGAGCACCAGTAAGCCAGTGTCTCAGCACTTGTAATAGGGTTTGAGGCAGAGAATCCCAGTGGAGAGCGGGGAACCGGCCAGGCAGACAGCAAGGGCGGTTCGTTGCTCCAGTGCCTTTCCGCTCACCTTCACATTCCTGGGCCAGACTACATTTAATCATAGGACCTATTGAAGAGGTGTCTGCGTCTCACATGGGTCGGCAGACCATTCCATAAAAATGGAGCTCTATAGGAGAAAGCCCTGCCTCCAGCTGTTTGCTTAGAAATTCTAGGGACAGTAAGGAGGCCTGCGTCTTGTGACCGTAGCGTACGTGTAGGTATATATGGTGGGACCAAATTGGATAGATAGGCTTGCTCCTACCTATGTAATGCTTTGTAGGTTAGCAGTAAAGCCATGAAATCAAATTTTGGGGTTCTAGTCAAGATTCTAGCAGCCGTGTTTAGCACTAACTGAAGTTTATTTATTGCGTTATCCGGGTAGCTGGAAAGTAGAGCATTGCAGTAGTCGAACCTAGAAGTGACAAAAGCATGGATACATTTTTCAGCATAATTTTTGGACAGAAGGTTTCTGATTTTTGCAAGGTTGCATAGATGGAAAAAAGCTGTCCTTGAAACAGTCTTGATATGTTTGTCGAAAGAGAGATCAAGGGCCAGAGTAATGCCATGGTCCTTCACAGTTTTATTACAACCATCAAGATGAATTAATTCTCAGATTCAACAGAAGATCTCTTTGTTTCTTGGGATCTACTAGAACTAGCATCTCTGTCTTGTCAGAGTTTAAAAGTATAACATTTGCTGCATGGTAGCCTAGTGGTTAGAGCGTTGGACTAGCAACCGGAAGGTTGCATGTTCAAATCCCCGAGCTGACAAGGTCGTTCTGCCCCTGAACAGGCAGTTAACCCACTGTTCCTCGGCCGTCATTGAAAATAAGAATTTGTTCTCAACTGACTTGTCTAGTTAAATAAAGGTCAAATAAAATAAAAATGTCAAACACAGGCTTCCAGGGAGGGCAATTTTGGGGCTTCACCATGTTTCCTCGAAATGTACAGCTGTGTCATCCGCACAGCAGTGAAAGTTAACATTATGTTTCCGAATTACATCACCAAGAGGTAAAATTGAGGAACACCGACAGTTTTCAATCTCCAAAAGAATGTGGTGAATGTCTAACAATACGAGGACAGATGTAGAGCCTTGGTATGACACCATTAAAAGGTCATTTACCACCTTCACGTGTGCAATCTCAGTGCTATGATGGTCTAAAACCAGACTTACGCGTTTCGTATACATTGTTTGTCTTCAGGAAGGTAGCGAGTTGCTGCACAACAGCCTTTTCATTTTTTTTGAGAGGAATGGGAGATTTGATATAGGGAGATAGTTTTTTGGGGGGGTGATTTTCTGGGACAAGGTTTGGATTTTTCAAGAGAGGCTTTATTACTGCCTCTCTTAGTGAGTTTGGTACACATTCGCTGGATAGAGAGCCATTTATTATGTTCAACATAGGCGGGCCAAGCACAGGAAGCAGCTCTTTTAGTAGTTTAGTTGGAATAGCGTCCAGTATGCAGCTTGAAGGTTTAGAGGCCATGATTATTTTCATCAATGTCAAGATATATAGTATTAAAAAACTTGAGTGTCTCCCTCGATCCTAGGTCCTGGCAGTGTTGTGCAGACGAGACTAATAGTGAATATATCAACACTATGAAATAACACATGGAATCATGTAGTAACCAAAAAAGTGTTAAATATAAAATATGTTTTGATTTGTTTATGATTCTTCAAAGTAGCCACCCTTTGCCTTGATGGCAGCTTTGCACACTCGTCACATTCTCTCAACCAGGAGTTCCCACATATGCTGAGCACTTGTTGCTGCTTTTCTTTCACTCTGCGTTCCAACTCATCCTAAACCATCTCAATTGAGTGGAGGTTGGGTGATTGTGGAGGACAGGTCATCTGATGCAGCACCCCATCCCTCTCCTTCTTGGTCAAATAGCCCTTACACAGCCTGGAGTTTTGTTGGGTCATTGTCCTGTTGAAAAACAAATGATAGTCACATTAAGCACAAACCAGATGGGAAGGCGTATCGCTGCAGAATTCTGTGGTAGCCATGCTGGTTAATTGTGCCTTGAATTCTAAATAAATCACTGACAGTATCACCAGCAACGCACCATCACAGCTCCATGCTTCACGGTGTGAACCACATATGCGGAAATCATCCGTTCACCTACTCTGCTTCTCTCAAATTTGCACTCATCAGACCAAAGGACAGATTTCCACCAGACTAATGTCCATTGATTGTGTTTCTTAGCCCAAGCAAGTCTCTTCTTATTATTGGTGTCCTGTAATAGTAGTTTCTTTGCGGCAATTTGACCATGAAGGCCTGATTCACCCAGTCTCCTCTGAACAGTTGATGTTGAGATGTGTCTGTTATTTAAAGTCCGTGAAGTGTTTATTTGGGCTGTAATTTCTGAGGCTGGTAACTCGAATGAACTTATCCTCTGCAGCAGAGGTGACACTTTCCTGTGTCGGTCCTTGTGAGAACCAGTTTCATCATAGAGCTTGATGGTTTTTGCGACTGCACTTTGGTGGAACTTTCAAAGTTCTTAAAATGTTCCATATTGACTGACTTTCTTGTCTTAAAGTAATGATGGACTGTTGTTTCTCTTTGCTTATTTGAGCTGTTCTTGCCCTTTTACCAAATAGGGCTGTCTTCTGTATACCACCTCTACCTTGTCACAACACAACATATTGGCTCAAAAAACATTAAGAAGGCAAGAAATTCCACAAATGAACAAGGCAACTTGTTAATTGAAATGCATTCCAGGTGACTACCTGATGAAGCTGGTTGAGAGAATGCCAAGTGTGTGCAAAGCTGTCATCAAGGCAGAGGTATGTGGCAGGGTCTACAGTCAATCACGGACTACAAGAAGAAAACCAACCCAGTCACGGACCAGGATGTCTTGCTCCCAGGCAGACTAAATAACTTTTTTGCCCACTTTGAGGACAATACAGTGCCACTGACACGGCCTGCAACGACAACATGCGGACTCTCCTTCACTGCAGCCGAGGTGAGTAAGACATTTAAACGTGTTAACCCTCGCAAGGCTGCAGGCCCAGACGGCATCCCCAGCCGCGCCCTCAGAGCATGCGCAGACCAGCTGGCCGGTGTGTTTACGGACATATTCAATCAATCCCTATACCAGTCTGCTGTTCCCACATGCTTCAAGAGGGCCACCATTGTTCCTGTTTCCAAGAAAGCTAAGGTAACTGAGCTAAACTACTATCGCCCCGTAGCACTCACTTCCGTCATCATGAAGTGCTTTGAGAGACTAGTCAAGGACCATATCACCTCCACCCTACCTGACACCCTAGACCCACTCCAATTTGCTTACCGCCCAAATAGGTCCACAGACGATGCAATCTGAAACCACACTGCACACTGCCCTAACCCATCTGGACAAGAGGAATACCTATGTGAGAATGCTGTTCATCGACTACAGCTCGGCATTCAACACCATAGTACCCTCCAAGCTCGTCATCAAGCTCGAGACCCTGGGTCTCGACCCCGCCCTATGCAACTGAGTACTGGACTTCCTGACGGGCCGCCCCCAGGTGGTGAGGGTAGGCAACAACATCTCCACCCCGCTGATCCTCAACACTGGGGCCCCACAAGGGTGCATTCTGAGCCCTCTTCTGTACTCCCTGTGCACCCACGACTGAGTGGCCACGCACGCCTCCAACTCAATCATCAAGTTTGCGGACGACACAACAGTGGTTGGCTTGATTACCAACAACGACGAGACGGCCTACAGGGAGGACGTGAGGGCCCTCGGAGTGTGGTGTCAGGAAAATAACCTCACACTCAACGTCAACAAAACTAAGGAGATGATTGTGGCAGAGGGAACACCCCAAACAGCAGAGGGAACACCCCCCTATCCACATCGATGGGACAGTAGTGGAGAGGGTAGTAAGTTTTAAGTTCCTCAGCATACACATCACAGACAAACTGAATTGGTCCACTCACACAGACAGCATCGTGAAGAAGGCGCAGCAGCGCCTCTTCAACCTGAGGAGGCTGAAGAAATTTGGCTTGTCACCAAAAGCACTCACAAACTTCTACAGATGCACAATTGAGAGCATCCTGGCGGGCTGTATCACCACCTGGTACGGCAACTGCTCCGCCCACAACCGTAAGGCTCTCCAGAGGGTAGTGAGGTCTGCACAACGCATCACCAGGGGCAAACTACCTGCCCTCCAGGACACCTACACCACCCGATGTTACAGGAAGGCCATAAAGATCATCAAGGACAACAACCACCCGAGCCACTGCCTGTTCACCCCGCTATCATCCAGAAGGCGAGGTCAGTACAGGTGCATCAAAGCTGGGACCGAGAGACTGAAAAACAGCTTCTATCTCAAGGCCATCAGACTGTTAAACAGCCACCACTAACATTGAGTGGCTGCTGCCAACACACTGACACTGACTCAACTCCAGCCACTTTAATAATGGGAATTGATGGGAAATTATGTAAATATATCACTAGCCACTTTAAACAATGCTACCTAATATAATGTTACATACCCTACATTATTCATCTCATATGCATACGTATATACTGTACTCTATATAATCTACTGCATCCTTACGTAATACATGTATCACTAGCCACTTTAACTATGCCACTTTGTTTACATACTCATCTCATATGTATATACTGTACTCGATACCATCTACTGTATCTTGCCTATGCTGCTCTGTACCATCACTCATTCATATATCTTTATGTACATATTCTTTATCCCCTTACACTGTGTATAAGACAGTAGTTTTGGAATTGTTAGTTAGATTACTTGTTGGGTATTACTGCATTGTCGGAACTAGAAGCACAAGCATTTCGCTACACTCGCATTAACATCTGCTAACCATGTGTATGTGACAAATAAAATTTGATTTGACTTTGAAGAATCTCAAATATAAAATATATTTTGATTTGTTTAACACTTTTTTGGTTACTACATTACTCCATATGTGTTATTTCATAGTTTAAGTCTTCACTATTATTCTACAATGTAGAAAATAGTGAAAAAACCTGGAATGAGTAGGTGTGTCCAAACTTTTGACTGGTACAATATATATTCAAGAGATGTTATATATTATATACAGTACCAGTCAAAGGTTTGGACTCATTCCAGGGTTTTCTTAAATATAGTACATTAAAATTGTAATAAATAAAATATGATTTAAAAATAAATAGTATTTGCCGACCTCCAAAATGAGTGAATCCTGAGACCTGATTCTTCTCACCAGGATTTAGGGCTTCTAGAATCTATGGTACTCTGGAATCGACTATAGATTCCACCCAAACCACAAGTCCCGGGACTGCTTCCTCGCAACAATATTTTAAAATACTGAAAGACATTATGAAAGTGCACAGTGTCGGATAGTAGTACTTTCTTTTTCTGTATACTTTTCAATCTAATATAATTAAATGTGTTGTAATGGAGTGTAGCTGTGGGCACACGTTGCATAATATAACCTGTTGTTGACTTCATATAGAAAATCTCATATGCCATGTCTTCAGTTTTTATTGCTTATGTTGTCAGTAATATAGCTAAGAATGAATTGCTTAGCCAAGTGAGTGTGGCCAGTCTTATATTCATCTTGCTTCATCATATGGTACAAAAAGTACTGTCGATATGGCAAACTTCCTTCATACAGTATCTTACAATGTGCTATCATAATAGGTGAAACCCCATCAGAAAAATAAATCAATATGTTTCCTTTTTAAATAATTATTTGGTCAACTAAACACAATTTTGAGTTTGTTGGCTTATGAATTATATGTCTAACCCTCCACTGAATCATCCTTTATTTTTCTCATTAAATTTAGCGGTTTCTCAACTTCAGGAAGTTTACGGGCAAGAAAGTGATGCAACTACTACCAAAGTAATGCAATTGCTTCATGACCTGAGTCATGTTGAGTGTAATCAATTCAAATTGTATTGGTCACGTATTTAGCAGATGTTATTGAAGATGTAGCAAAATGCTTTTGTTCCTTGCTTCAGAAGTGCAGTAGTATCTAACAATACACACAAATCTCAAAGTAAAAGAATGCAATTAAGAAATAGATAAATATTAGGATGAGCAATGTCGGCATGGCATTGACTAGAATACAGTATGTAAACATTATTCAAGTGACCAGTGATTCCATGTCTATGTACATAGTGCAGCAGCCTCTAAGGTGCTGGGTTGACTAACCGGGTGGCAGCCAGCTCGTGACAGTGACTCAGTGAATTAAGTTCAGGGCAGGGTACTGGGTGGAGGCCGGATGGTGATGGCTATTTAACAGTCTGATGGTCTTGAGATAGCTGTATTTCAGTCGCTCTGTCCCAGCTTTGATGCACCTGTACTGACCTCTCCTGTATGATAGCGGGGTGAACAGGCCCGTGGCTCGGGTGGTTTATGTCCTTTTTAGCTTTCCTGTGACATCTGGTGCTTTAGGTGTCCTGGAGGGCAGGCAGTGTGCCCCGGGTGATGCATTGGGCAGACTGCACCACCCACTGGAGAGCCCTGTGGTTGCGGGCGGTGCAGTTGTCGTACCAGGCAGTGATACTCTCAATTGTGCATCTGTAAAGATTTGTGGGGGTCTGAGGGGGCAAGCCAAATTTCTTCCGCCTCCTGAGAAGGCTGTTGAACCTTATTCACCACACTGTCTGTGTGGGTGGATCATTTCAGATTGTCAGTGATGTGTACGCTGAGGACTTGAAGATTTTCACCTTCTCCACTGAGGTGCCGTCAATGTGGATGGGGGCATGCTCCCTCTGCTGTCTCCTGAAGTCCACGATTAGCTCCTTCCTTTTGTTGATGTTGAGGGAGAAGTTATTTTACTGGCACCACTCTGCCAAGGCACATCCTCTTCATTGCTGGTATTCAGGCCTACTACCGTTGTGTTGTCTGCAAACTTGATGATTGAGTTGGAGGTGTGGGTGGCCACGGGTGAACGGAGTGCAGGAGGGGGCTGAGCACACACTCTTGAGTGGCCCCTGTGTTGAAGATCAGTGTAGTGGAGGTGTTGTGGACCTTCACCACCTGGGGGCGGCCCGTCAGGTTGGTCTATTACCCAGTTGCACAGGATGGGGTTCAGACCCAGGGCCCCGAGCTTAATGATGAGCTTGGAGGGTACTATGGTGTTGAAGGCTGAGCTGTAGTTAATGGACAGCATTCTTACATAGGTATTCCTCTTGTCCAGATGGGAAAGGGCAGTGTGATGGCGATTGTATCGTCTGTGGATCTATTGTGGCGGTATGTAAATTGAAGTGGGTCTAGGGCAGGGTGGAGGTGATATGATCCCTAACTAGCCTCTCAAGGCACTTCATGATAACAGAAGTGAGTGCTATGGGGTGATAGTCATTTAGCTCAGTTAACTTTGATTTCTTGGGTACAGGAACAATGGTGGACATCTTGAAGCAAGTGGGGACAGCGGACTGGGATAGGGAGAGATGGAATATGTCCGTAAACACTCCGGCCAGCTGGTCTGCGCATGCTCTGAGGATGCGGCTAGGGAATGCCGCCTTGTCTGGCAGCCTTGCTAGAGTTAACACGCTTAGATGTCTTACTCATGACTGCCACGGAGAACAAGAGCTTACAGTCCTTGGGAGCGGCCTGCATCGGGGGCACTGTTATCTTCAAAGCGGATGAAGGTGTTTAGCTGGGAGCAAGACATGGGTGTCCACGATATGGCTGGTTTTCCCTTTGTAATCAGTGATTGCTTTTTCACCAGAGGGATCGTCTGAGACCAGCCAATGAAACTGTGGGTTTGCACAACCAAAGAATATCTGCGCCAAACTGTCAGAAATGGCCTCATGAAACTCATGTGCATACTCATCGTCCTCAGCAGGGTCTTGACCTAACTGCAGTTCGGCATCGTAGCCAACTTCTTTGGGAAAATGCTCACCTTCGATGGCCACTGGCATGCTGGAGAAGTGTGCTCTTCACGGATTAATCCCGGTTTCAACTGTACCGGTCAGATGTCAGACAGCATATATGGCATTGTGTGGACAAGCGGTTTACTGATGTCAACAGAGTTCCCCATGGTGGCGGTGGGATTATGGTATAGGCATAAGCTTCGGACAATGAACACAATTGCATTTTATCTATTGGCAATTTGAATTCACAGAGATACCGTGATGAGATCCTGAAGCTCATTGTCGTGCCATTCATCCACTGCCATCACCTCATGTTTCAGCATGATAAAGCACAGCCCCATGTCGCAAGGATCTGTACACAATTCCTGGAAGTTGAAAATGTCCCAGTTCTTCCATGGCCTGCTACTCACCTGACATGTTACCATTGAGCAAGTTTGGATGCTTTGGATCTACACGTACGACAGTGTGTTCCAGTTCCTGCCAATATCCAGCAACTTCAAACAGCCATTGAGGAGTGGAGCAACATTCCATAGGCCACAATCAACAGCCTAATCAATTCTATGTAAAGGAGATGTGTTACGCTGCATGAGGCAAATGGTGATCACCAGATACTGAGTTTCAGATCCACACCCCTATTTTTTTTTTAAGGCATCTGTGACCAACAGATTTATTTCTGTATTCCCAGTTATGTGAAATCCACAGAATAAGGGCCTAATTAACTCATTTCAATTTACTGATTTCCTTATGAACTGTAACTCAGTAAAATCTTTGAAATTGTCGTTGCATGTTACATTTATATTTTTGTTCGGTGTACTATTACAGAGAAACAACTTTAAAATAAATAATTAAACAAAAAAATACATAATTTTAAACAGGACGACTCCAAGAGGGCATGTGCACTTGTGCCACCTATGGTCCTGACTTCCTCTGTTCATATCAATCTCATAACAAATAAAAAAAAATCAAATTGACAGTGTGCAGTTTTCAAAAAAAGGCCATCGAGACTTAACTTGATATAGCTGACACCAAAAGTTCCAAATTTAAACACAAACCCATATAGCAGACACATTTATACAAAATAACTTACAGTACATGAATGAATGAATACATTTTTAGTATACATTAAATATTTATGGCATTACTAACACTTTAGTATAGTGTCAGCCTGTTATGTGTGTTCTGAGGATGCAAGGAGGACGTCATGAGATGTGAATAATAGGGGAGTCAGTGGCTGTGTTCCAAATGGCATCTTATTCCCTATTTAGTGAACAACTTGGGCTCTGCTCAAAGCAGTTCACTAAATAGGGAATAGGGTGTCATTTGGGACACAGATTCTCAATCTCTGGAGAATTCTGACCTTCCTGGACGTCATAGTACTACTTCCTGTTCTTCTACCCCCTCACCAACCACAGCTCTCCAACCTCTATGAAACACCATTTGAGTCAGAGGGAGATGCTCCCTCAACCTAGCCTAATTTAGGCTCCATAGACGAGGAGCAGTAGGGACAGCAAAGACCGGGATGGAAATGTCTATGTTCCTCTCCATGACGAGTGAATTGAGTAACTTAAAAGTGAATAACAAATTTGATAGTGTTCCTTGCGGTCCCTGATTTGTTTAAAAAATAAATTAGAACTGAAAACAAACTCAAATAAATAGATGTAAATATATACTGTGCAGTAATCAAACCACAATCTTCTTTCACATTCACATTACTGGCGATGGGCCTGTGTCCCCTTATTGTTGATTTACATGAAATTCCTGAATAAATTAACTAAAATCACCCTTAAGTGACAAAAAAAAATCACTCTCTCTAACCCTCACATACAGTATTAGCCTTAAAGCCAGCAACTTCCAACACCGTGGCCAGAAAGTCCTTATGCCGGTCTAGCACTGCCCAGCCATAAATCTTCTTCTCATACTCCTCACAGGACACGTCTTGGGGCACCTTGGTGGACACAGTAGTGGTATTTGAGTCCAGAATCTGCAAGAGCTTCTCTACGCGGCCAAAGAGGTTCTGGAGATGGTTCATGGAATCCCTCAGGAGCCGCAGGAGTATCTGACTCTCATTATCTGAGGCCTCCAAAAGGTCAGTCATGTATTTGGTTACTGTGTCTATGTGCCAGTGGAAGAGCATGGCTCTGTTGTGGATGTTCTGTAGCTTCACCTTATGGGTGGAGCCAGTGATGGTTGTTGGTGGGACTCCATCCACGCCTGGGGCCTGCTGATCGGTTGGGAAGCCATTTGTTTTGATCTGGAAGCACATAAAACAGTGGACTTTCATTTCAATTGCACATTATTTTCAGCTTGGTAGTAAACACAGCAGCATAAAATATACTGCTAAAGTTTATAATAAACAAAGCAATGATTATTCCACAGTTAACCTCTTCCCCAGGCTAATTGCTACCGAATTTAACAGAGAGATGGCTGGTAGACAATAATAATACACAGTAGTTACACAGGCGAGCTAAGAGCTTGACTATCCCTCAACGCTCTTGCAAGTGAACAGTACTTGTTTTGGTAGATTAATGCAGTTACAGGTATAACTTTCCCAGGAATAATACACCGCAGTTTGAAATATTGTTCTGAGATAACACCACGCAATCTTTAGTTATTTAGTGGGGAGTTCGCGATTGTCACTGTGACCAATCCAGGGTTTAAACCCTGATCCCCTGTGGTCCTCAAGATTGTGTTAGCCCACTGAGCTAAAGGCCAGGCATCGGGTCAAGTTTCAGACAAAGATATTCACCGAACCAACTCAGTTGCATCTCGTTACTTACGTAAGTAGTCAGGAGGATGCCAGCTTCGTGATCCAACAGGTTGGAAAGCTCTACGATCTTGTCTAAAGCCTTCTGACACTTGTCCATGTCCCTAGAGTGGGGTGCAGCTCGTACCGTCTCCAACTTGATCACAAGGAGAACACATATGAACACTGAGGAAATTCAAAATGTACAATGTAAGGGACACAGCACGAATGAACACTTAGGAACATGATCGCACACACACGTAAAAAAAAAAAAATGCTGTGTATCTAGTCACCAGTAAAATGACCAAATCATGAAACCATAGATTATTCCATTACCAAGCAAAGTATGTGACAAAGGATTAATATACACAAATATTAAGTATACATATTTACCAAAGTCTGTTAGAGTTGTTCTATGCTGGTGAGCCATGGAGACACTAATGGTGGGTTGATCGACTAATACCATATGACTGGCGTCTCTAAAACAAGAAGCATTCTGATGGAAACAAAAATGTATTCTGTTAAAAAAAAAAATCACATAATGGTTGTCATGAAGACATTGCATCACCAAATAGTGTGACAAAGTATGTGTAATACGTCTCACCCCATGTCCAAGGTATTTGTTGTGTAAATTCATTCAAAACAAAGTAAATGTTACTATAAATGTTATCTTAACAAATTGGTGACAATGTATTCATAATGAAGTCCAGAAATACATGAATTCATTCAATAGTCTTTATTGAATAAAGCAGTACATTTTACAAATATTTCACAGAACATTTTGTTTTTTATTGTACAAAATGTCATTGTACCAAAAAATATATATATTTCTAATGATATTAGAAGCTTCAATATCAGTCTACAAGGAAATGAAAAACAAAGTTGTTTATTGTGCAAATTGAAAAACAAACTGTAACTAAGACAGTGTTGATCGTATCAAAGCTACAAAACTAAAGAAATGTTGACCCTTAAAAAAAAATCTGAGTAACTTATTGATGTTGGAACTGCATCACGGCATTGAATAAAACCGCACTTAAAGTGGGATTTTTGTAATATCTCTTGTAGTATTGCGTGCATGTTTTCCAAGAAAATACAATTCTGATAATTGTTAAAAACAAATCTATTAACAGAATCATTTCCAAATACACTATAAGTTTGAACCTTTTTGAATGTCGTAAAAAACATAATTGGCCAAAATAACACTCGGTGCTGAGATTTCAAAGAGTGTCTTCAGCTATTGGGGGTGCGATTAGGAAATGTACGTGCCCTACTACACGTAGAATTTGTGAAGATGTGGCAAATATGACGCACCAATGGAGAATGTTTTTTTTACCAAGCATAAGTTGTGCTTCACATAATTCACTCACACAATTCATTTGACCTTTGACACAAAGGGGGTCTTTGACACATACTATTACGATATAAACAACACTGGAAGACTCAGCCGTGTTGTTTACAGTCCTAGTAACATGTTTGTGCCCTGCGGCAAGCAGGAAAGTAACAAAGTCCTCACGGTAACACTTTCTAAAAAGGCTACAGGTATAATGTGTTATTGCTCGTTATAAGAGTGCATGCGCCTTTATAATAAAGCGTTATGACAAGGCTTAGGCTATGATAGGTATCCCCCTTTCTCTTTAATGTTATATCGCTCTATGTAGGACATTTACAACCGACTCAAAATTGCTGTTATTTAGTCAGCTCTTGTTATGGGGTGATAAGACATAAGGGGGTTATATAGGCTTATAACAAGTCTTAGAATGCATTCATTATACCTGCAGTCCTTAAGTACAGTTTTACCAGCATCACAACTGGACTTTAAGTTCACGAATTCGCTTATCCCCTTATCGGTGCATTGTCATGGCAACAAAGTTCATAGTTAATACTGCTCATGCTGCAGTGCTAGTCTAGGCACAGAGTTAGCATCTCCCTCCAGCCCTGTACTGCCCCAGGCCCAAGACACGGAGAGGGGCGTAGTACGGACCAGGCCGCCATCAGCAGGCTGGCTCTTTCCTGTGCTGCTGGAGCATCTCAGTCACACTCACTATGTCCTCTTCAGGGACCTAGAGTAGAACACAGGAGAGATGAGGTTGCAATTCCTATTCCAATGCCATCAGCATCTTCAGCATGAGAAGCATTCTAATTGATGGCTCATCGCCATCAAGTGTAAGGTTTCTGTGGGGTTTTCCTACATAGGATAGACCACAGGGGTATTTTAATAACACATCATATTAGTAAAAGCATTTTATCTTGGGCTTGTTGACTGACATTTGAAGATAAAAGGCTAGGGGGAGTTCAAAACAGTTTGTTAAGTCAGACATTCATCTCCTCGCGTCAAACTATCAGTGTCATTCAAGTGCCAACTATGTAGATAGCGCAGAAAGTCACTGCTGACGTCAAGTTGTAAAGTCTAAGGGAAGCCGATGATTTAGCATTATCTGGTGTTGATACTTCTATGACAAATCAGAAATTAAATATGTATTGAAGAGCTGCTGATATTCTTGTAATTTCTGTAACCAGATATGTCAAAGTCCTGTTACACAAAAATCTGCTAGTGTAGTTTAGCCTTAGATAAATTATCATGGCATTCATTACACACTAGCCTGAAACTCTGGCAAACAGTGCCCTCCACTGGTCAGAATCAGAAAATACCCCCTTCTAGAGTTCTGAATGCCAAGTTGCAAGGAGTAATGCTTGGTGTAACTCACATCAGCAGTTTAAGGCTTACTCACCAGGGCATGGTCGAAGCTGAAGGTGCTGATATAATAGGCGGAGATGTCACTGTCGGCTAAAGGCTGGGATATCTGGGCAACAATGCCACACTCATCTGGAAAACAAGGCGCAGAGAGAGAGAGAGAAGGAGAGAGAGATACACTAAAATATTAGTGGGTGTGATTGAATCCCAATCCCATATTATATTATTAATAATTAGGATTAAAGGGTGGCCTACCGAAACCCAGAGGCTGTCCCCCAATGCGCACCATCCTCCACAGCTCCCCGGAAGAACTTGTGAAGAGAAGATCAGCAGGGAACCTAACAAGAAGAGAGAGAACCTGATATGTCCAACTGCCCACCGACACACAGATGCAACAGCAGGGACCACCGGTAGTCTCTTCTCCCTGCCACTGTAGCGGTGCGCCCAGATTCTGGTGAGCGAGATAATCCAGTGTGTCACGTGAGAGCTTCAGGGCAGCTCAGATTTAAGAGAGGTGAAAGGAGATGAGTCTTACTGTCGCTGTGCCTCAGTGTCCATGACCAGAGAGACGTAGCCATCGATCAGGGAGAAGGAGAAGAACTTGATACAGTCCAGATCCTGGCTGGGAAGAGCGCCCTCTTTAGGACTGGGGGAGAAAATAGTTGACACTATCAGGACTGTAGGGTTAATGTCTCCAGACAAAAAAAAAAAAAAATCCAGTCCTTATTAATTAGTTCATTATTAAATAGTTTACCTGATATTTTGCTCAAAGGTAAAATGTACCCCCTATTTTACGATCAACTCTGTGTTAATGACTGGTTTTACACAGTGGTTATCTTTTGTATTAGTAAGGCTATAACTGAGAAAAGGTCAACAAGGAAGGGCATTGCATGCAAGAGCAGGTTTCACCTGCTGGAGTAGAAGAGCGCGTCGATAAGTGTGGTGGCAATGGCAGGCAGAGTGTCTGGGTCTAGACTCATCACACAGAACTGGTTCGGTGGTATCAGCACCGGGTGCACTGTAGGCTGGGGGGCTGGAAACAAAAAGGAGAATATAGAGTTGGTTTTCGTTTACAAATTTCAACCATGTGTGAATGAACCCTAAGCACTGGGACTGGAGAGTGGTCTGAAAAGCAGTAAAGACAGTAGCTACAGTGCATTCTGAAAGTATTCAGACCCCTTGACCTTTTCCACATTTTGTTAAGTTACAGCCTTATTCTAAAATTGATTAAATAAATGTTCTCTCTCTCCTAACTACACACAATACCCGATAATGAAGAAAGCGAAAACAGATGTATACATTTTTGGAAATTACTCAAATCACAGAAATACCTTATTTACTGAAGTATGAGACTTGAAATTGAGCTCAGGTGCATCCGGTTTCCATTGATCATCTTTGAGATGTTTCTACAACTTGAATGGAGTCCACCTGTGGTAAATTCAATTGATTGGACATGATTTGGAAAGGCTGTCTCTATACGGTCCCACAGTTGACAGTGCATGTCAGAGCAAAGACCAAGCCATGAGGTGGAAGGAATTGTCCGTAGAGCTCTGAGACAGGATTGTGTTGAGGCACAGATCTGGGGAAGGATGTCTGCAAAAATGTCTGAAAAATGTCTGCAGGTCCCCAAGATCACAGTAGGCTCCATCATTCTTAAATGGAAGAAGTTTGGAACCACTAAGACTCTTCCTAGAGCTGATTAGGGGTCGAAGTGCCTTCGTCAGGGAGGTGACCAAGAACCCGATGGTCACTGACAGAGCTCCAGAGTTTTTCTGTGGCGATGGGAGAACCTTCCAGAAGGACAACCATCTCTGCAGCGCTCTACCAATCAGACCTTTATGGTAGAGTAGCCAGATGTAAGCCACGCCTCAGTAAAAAGGCACATGACAGCCCGATTAGAGTTTGTCAAAAGGCAAATAAAGGACTCAGACCATGAGAAAAACAAGATTCTCTGGTCTGGTGAAACCAAGATTGAACTCTTTGGCCTGAATGCCAAGTGTCACATCTGGAAAAAATCTGGCACCATCCTTACGGTGAAGCATGGTGGTGGCAGCATCATGCTGTGGGGATGTTTTTCAGCGGCAGGGACTGGGAGACTAGTCAGGATCGAGGGAAAGATGAACGGAGCAAAGTACAGAGACATCCTTGATGAAAACCTGCTCCAGAGCACTCAGGACCTCAGACTGGGGCAAAGGTTCACCTTCCAACATGACAACAACCCTCAGCACACAACCAAGACAACCCAGGAGTGGCTTCGGGACAAGTCTCAATGTCCTTGAGTGGCCCAGCCAGAGCCCGGATTCAAACTCGAGCTAACATCTCTAGAGAGACCTGAAAATAGTTGTGCAGCAACACACCCCATCCAACCTGGCAGAGCTGGAGAGGATCTGCAGAAAATAATGGGAGAAACTCCACAAATATAGGTGTGCCAAGCTTGTAGCGTCATACCCAAGAATACTCGAGGCTGTAATCACTGCCAAAGGTGCTTCAACAAAGTACTGAGTAAAAGGTCTGAATAAATGTGATATCAGTAAAAAAAATAAAAAAAACTGTTTCCACATTTGCAATGTATTTCAATTTTAGAATAAGGCTGTAACAAAACGTGGAAAAGGCGGTTTGAATACTTTCAAAATGCACTGTATGCATCAGCTATGAGTCAGAGATAATGGATTTAACTGCATGTCGAATCCAAAACGGGTTAACTTTCGTGTTAATGTACATTTGTAGCACATTCCATCAGTCTCCCTCTATCCTTCTCTCCCCATCCTTCCCCCTACCTCACCCCTCTCTCCTGAACCGTACCTTCTTTGCCGTTCTTCTGGAAGCCATTGCGGACATCTTGGCTGAGTACAGCTGAGTACTCTCCCCCCACCTCTCTGTAGATGTTGAACTCTTCCTCCAGAGTGTGGATAACTACAGCCAGGTCCTTCTCCCGCACCTGAGGAAACAACAACAAAAAAAAGCTTACTTTGTCATCAAAATAGACTAGTTGCCTACCTGGCTAAACACTACCACCCTCGTGTAATACGCTCCCTCCCTCTTTTGACACAACCAGTCTTTTGCCTTAACAGAGCCCATGAATTCTGAGAACTATGTCAGGAATTAACATATTTGCTGACGGGGCCGTCTGGCACTACGTCTGTTATTTCTGCCCACTTAACATTTTCACTGGTGAGATGTCAACAACTGCTATTAGAATATTCAGCTAAGTTCCGGTTCTCAGTACAGTGGCTGTTAATACCTCACATGTTAAAATGTCAAGTTGACAAATAATACAGCCTATCGCTTAGCAACTCTGTCACAGTTAGACACCAAGGCCATGTTTAGGAGGGTGTAACAAAACAGAATTTCTGTCTGGACATTAAGTCCCATTATGTTGTAGAAGAACAATAAATAAAATCGCATCAGCCAACCCAATCAGCCCCAGGTATAAACTGGTCTGAATTACAGCCGCAGTTTGCGGACTCACCAGGATGAAGTCCGTCTGATAGGTGGACAGCATGAAGACTGACACGTGCTGCTGGGCCAACGGGGCGATGACGGATTTGGCAATCTTGGTCACGCCCACCGCTTGTGAGCTGTTGGAAGCGTTGCCGTTGGAGATGACGTTGAGTGGCAGCCACACAGAACTCTCCACCTGAAGGTGCTCCGAGGGCTGTAGCTCTGGAGGGGGGAGTATGGGAGGGGTGAGGGTCACGTCAGGACAGGGAGCAGATGCACGCAAACAACACACACAAAATTGGACACATGCCAAATGCAAAGTTGTTATTTTACCAACCTAGCCTCAAGCCATGTCTACACAGCTGCTTTAAGTAATTTCCTCTGAACTCCACCCCACTGCCAGTGCCTTCCTTCATGGGGGTCTAAAATACCTATGCTATTTATAAACTATCACTCAGCTGAGTTACAACCAGGAAGTGGATCCTATGTCATGACATAGAAACAAGTTGAGACTAGGATGGCGCTTCCCCAAGAGACTGATCTAAAGTCAGTTTCGTAGTTGTACCTCTAAGTGGTTGAGATTAAGATTTGGGGAGGGTAAGGTGATTCTGGAGCAGTAGGCTACTTCGATCACTCGACTGCTTGATGGCTATTGTGTGCGTGTGTGTGTGTGTGTGGGGGGGGGTCTGGACAGGGGTCAAGAGTCAGGGTTCAACCAGACCCTCTTCTAACTCTCCGCTGTGTTTGCATCAGTCTATTCACACTGGATGGGCACGGGCCAGGGAAAACAACACTGTTCCCTACTGGGCCTAGAGGGTCTAAACTGACCCACAAGCAGGATATTGCTCATTCCTCACCTTCATTGCAAAACAGCGTTTTAATCAGATATTTGGTGAAAAGTGAATATATTTCCTATGGTTGCATACTTTAATGTTTCACAATTTTTATTTGTATGAAATTCACCGAGTAGGATGGTCCTGGTGCACAACCACGATGTACAGCTGAAGTCAGAAGTTTACATACACTTAGGATGGAATCATTAAAACTCATTTTTCAACCACTCCACAAATTTCTTGTTATTAAACTATAGTTTTGGCAAGTGAGTTAGGACATCGACTTTGTGCATGACACAAGTAATTTTTCCAACAATTGTTCACAGACAAGATGATTTAACTTATAATTCACTATCACAATTCCAGTGGGTCAGAAATGTACATACACTGAGTTGACTGTGCCTTTAAACAGCTTGGAAAATTCCAGAAAATGATGTCATGGTTTTAGAAGCTTCTGACAAGCTAATTGACATCCTTTGAGTCAATTGAAGATGTACCTGTGGATGCATTTCAAGGCCTACCTTCAAACTCAGTGCCTCTTTGCTTGACATCATTGGAAACTCAAAAGAATTCAGCCCAAGAAAAAAGTCTGGTTCATCCTTGTGAGCAATTTCCAAATGCCTGAAGGTACCACGTTCATCTGTACAAACAATAGAACGCAAGTGTAAACACCATGGGACCACACAGCCGTCATACCGCTCAGGAAGGAGACACGTTCTGTCTCCTAGAGATGAACATACTTTGGTGTGAAGTGCAAGTCAATCCCAGAACAGCAGCAAAGGACCTTGTGAAGATGCTGGAGGAAACCGGTACGAAAGTATCTATATCCACAATTAAATGTGTCCTATATCGACATAACCTGAAAGTCCGCTCAGCAAGGAAGAAGCCACTGCTCCAAAATCACCATAAAAAGCTATACTACGGTTTACAACTGCACATGGGGACAAAGATTGTACTTTTTGGAGAAATGTCCTCTGGTCTGATGAAACAAAAAAATAGAACTGTTTGAACATAATTACCATCGTTATGTTTGGAGGAAAAAGGGGGAGGCTTGCAAGCTGAAGAACGCCATCCCAACCATGAAGCACGGGGGTGGCAGCATCATGTTGTGGGGGTGCTTTGCTGCAGGAGGGGCTGGTGCACGTCACAAAATAGATGGCATCATGAGAAAGGAAAACGATGTGGATATATTGAAGCAACATCTCAAGACATCAGTCAAGAAGTTAAAGCTTGGTCGCAAATGGGTCTTCCAAATGGACAATGACCCCACGCATACTTCCAAAGTTGTGGCAAAATGGCTTAAGGACAACAATGTCAAGGTATTGTTGTGGCCATCACAAAGCCTTGACCTCAAACCTATAGAAAATGTGTGTGCGAGCAAGTAGGACTACAAACCTGACTCCGTTACACCAGCTCTGTCAGGAGGGAATGGGCCAAAATTCACCCAACTTATTGTGGGAAGCTTGTGGAAGGCTACCCAAAATGTTTGACCCAAGTTAAACAATTTAAAGGCAATGCTACCAAATACTAATTGAGTGTACGTATGTAAACTTCTGACCTACTGGGAATGTGATGAAAGAAATAAAAGCTGAAGTAAATCATTCTCTCTACTATTATTCTGACATTTCACATTCTTAAAATAAAGTGGAGATCCTAACTGACCTAAGACATGGAATTTTTACTCTGATTAAATGTCAGGAATTGTGAAAAACTGAGTTTAAATGTATGTAAACTTCCGACTTCAACTGTTTATGTAGTTAGACACAGGCTAATTGTACTGGATTGAACCATGTATGCATTCAGCTCTGAGTTTTCTAAAGGAAATTTGTTTGTTGCTATGTTACTTTATGCTCTATAGCATTATGTTTCAAATGTGTGAAGTGAACTTCTTGTTCTTCATCCCCTGAAGTAATTGAACACTTGTTGACTGGGAAACTAAATGGTTTATTCACAACATTAACAGGCAGTTACAGGACCCTTAAATCACTAATGAAACATCACTCTCTCATCCCCTCCTTCTCTTTCCCCCTATTGCTCTCACTCTGTCATTCCCCTTTCCATCTCTCTATTCCCCCTCAAAGGGCCACTGTTCTGATTAGAATAATTTGTCAGAAGAAGCCCCTTGTGGCTTCACTGCACCAGCTTTCTTTCACCTCTTAAAATAGAAAGAGAGAAGGCCCGGAGGCAGTATGCGCCAGTAATATCAACTACATCGGTGAGAAAAAGACACCGGGAATAATATGAATCAAAGATAAGAATGGGCCATAAAACACATGTGATGTGATGTTGAAGTTGTTACAGCATGTTAAGGGAGTGTGATTGAGAATAGGCCATGAATGGAGATTTGTTAAGTGGTGCCTCTGGTTAACTTGGTACGAAGTAGCGGAATCATTTACCTTTAAATCCCTCTTCATCGAGGACGACAGTGAAGTTCTCTGGGGTCTCTGTCAGACTGAAGAACTTGCATCTGAGAGAGACGGAGAAAGAGCGAAAGGGATAGACAAGAGGCAAACCGCTGGCCAATCACCAAGCCAAGCTCTAGTCTTCCCCCAGCTTGGTCTGCTCTGCTCACAATGTGTGTACCCAATCCAACAAGGTCCTGCTCTGCTTCAATCACCCACAGTTTTTTTTTAATGATCCTGGAGAGAGCAGAGCCAGACCTGTTCTAAGATGGGATGGCAGGACAGTCATTCTTTCGAGGGCCCCACTTGTTAGGCCGATTGCTGTGCAGCCTAGCAGTGGGAGCACTGGGGACATTAAGGTAAGCAGGGAACTTGGACTGGATTCACTTCAGGCCTGAACCCAAAATACTTAAGTCTCAGATTTTGGGACAGGGGGAGTTTCAGGGACACATAGTTGTCTTTGTGGCAGGCGGTCCCCTGCCCAGCAGGAGAGAGATCCATTCAGGAGAACTATGGGATGAGATTGGACCCTAGGCAGAATACAGGAATGTACTGAAAGAATAATGATATGGGTCTCATTAAACCCCACCCCTCTCCCCTGCAAATCGGTAGTTGCAAAACGAAAGAGAACAGACATAGCCTAGTGCCAGATCAGTTTGTGCTCTAGGTCTATATACTAGTCAACTTCTATGGTCATTGTCATCAGTGCAAAGCTGCAGAGTCAGACCATCTAATCTTCTGGATGATTAAACTGTGCAACATCCTTCCCTTTAGTTCCCTCAGCAACATCCCCCCCATCATCATCCCATCTCCCACCAGCTGCATTACACTAGAATACGGTCCTACTCAGCAAAATGTTATCCATTGTTTCCAAAGGAGAGTTGTGTGTCTGAAATGGCACCCTATTCCCTACATAGTGCACTACTTTGACCAGAGCCCTATGGTAGTGCATAAAAAGTAGAGCACTGCACATCATACAGTAAAGAATAGGGGAGCCATTTTGGACGCAACCAAAAAAAAGACAGCTCCACCCAGCCAACTGTAGAGCGAGCAAGGTTTCGAGCTAACTTAGCAGCCCATTGTCTCCTGCCACCTCCTAGCCAGTCCTTCCCGTTGACCTCCCACGCTGTCTTCCTGATAGGTTTTCCACTTGTTATTGTTAAGCCCGCAAGAAGGGAGAGAGGACAGTGCTAGCAACCCTCTGTCTGCTTTGTTTAGGCTAGCCTTCTCATGGAAAAAGCATTAAAAGCTCATTTTTTTTATACGAGTGGGAGAGTGCATTATAGTGAGCCTAATTGGTAACAATTTACTTTGACTTCCTATTCATAACATTAATTAACTATAAACAATTCATGAACTTGTTATAACAGGTCCCAAACGCATTATTAAAGGTTAATGAAATATATGCACAGCACATTCATGTCATTCTATGCAAGAGATCATATTTAGGCATCTTAATAGATGCATCATTACAATGACAGCGTAGTGTCATTATGGCTGTTCTCAAAATTGTGGTTCTGCCATACCAGCTCTTAGTGAATATGACAAAAAGGCCAAACCACGTTTAGAAAATTTAGCTAATATGTAGCCGGCCTGTACCAGCTCCATTTCCCCCACTGGTCAGTACAGACCCTTGACTTAGCTTCTTTTTCTTCTCACTGAGGTCAATGGTGCATGAAAATCCTGACGGGGGTTGAATCCTCAAGGTAAATTCTACGGATCAACTCGTGTAGTTGAGGATCATGTCATAACTCTTTCGCAACGCATTAACAGCCCTCCACATCACAATTAACTTGGCCATACTGGTCTATAAATGCACACATGAAAGATCTATGTATGAATTATATGCAGTCAATGTAATGTAATTTCTATTTTTCCATTCATAAAACATGAATTTATAAACATGCCTCACTTATCAAAAAGAGCACAGACATTTTCCAGATGTAGCTAGCACATTCGATGTGGACATCGCCAAAGAATATTACTATTGCCATATTTCAGTATTAATTTCGTATTTAAAAAAAAAAGATTAATAGCCTAGTGGTTAGAGTGTCGGGTCAGTAACCGAAAGGTTGCTGGATCGAATCTCCAAGCTGACAAGGTAAAAATCTGTAGTTCAGCCCCTGAACAAGGCAGTGGGTTACACTGTTCCCCGGTAGGCCGTCATTGTAAATAAGAATTTGTTCTTAACTGACTTTCCTAGTTAAATAAAGGTTAAAATTTTACAAAAATATTCAAAGCATTAAAATTTAATTCCCCATTTCAGACTCGTAGCAATAATTATTTAAGTGACAAAACATACTAAGACAGGGTGGTAAAGATGGCTAAAATTGACGTACTAATGTAGCTAGCTATCCCCCTGGCTATGTCAACACGAAAATGATCTTTTTGGTCTTAATGTAAAATGATGTTAGGTTTACAATCACATTTTAGGAAGAGAAATAGGTGGGGTTTATGACTTTGTGGAAACTAGTGATGACCCAGGAGGAGAGAGTGAGAGGTCACTTTAATGTCACTTCCTGGTGACCTCGCACTTATTTTGTAAAACATTTTTAATAAAAAACATTTTTTTATATTAACATTACAGGAGTTTCCCCTTGAAATCAGACATGTCCATGGTAAGGACAACCTGGTTGCTGATTGTCTTCCATGGATGGGCAGTCAATAAGTTTTGTGTTTAGCCAGTATGTAGCCCTGGCACACATTTTGTTTTGACTGAACATTTTGCCATATTTTAGATAAGGTTTGTTTTGGTTGGGCTCGTACCAAGGGGGTGAGAGTTATAGAAATGTACATTAGTTTTAGGCTGCTATATTAAAAATAAAATGGAAACAATGTTTATTAAAAGAAAAGATTAATTCCAGGGGTTTTATTTACTTGTACTATTTTCTATATTGTAGAATAATAGTGAAGACATCAAAACTATGAAATAACACATAGGGAATCATGTAGTAACCAAAGAAGTGTTAAACAAATCAAAATATATTTTATATTCTTCAAATAGACACCCATTGCCTTGATGACAGCTTTGCACACTCTTGGCATTCTCTCATACAGCTTCATGAGGTAGTCACCTGGAGTGCATTTCAATGAACAGGTGTGCTTTGTTAAAAGTTCATTTGTGGAATTTCATTCCTTCTTAATGCGTTTGAGCCAATCAGTTGTGTTGTGACAAGGTATGGGTGGTATACAGAAGGTTGCCCTATTTGGTAAAAGACCATGTCCATATTATGGCAAGAACAGCTAAAAATAAACAAAGAGAAACAACAGTCCATCATTACTTTAAGGCATGAAGGTCAGTCAATCCAGAACATTTCAAGAACTTGCAAAAACCATCAAGCGCTATGATGAAACTAACTCTCACGAGGGCCGATACAGGAAAGGAAGAAGTTAACTTTAACTGCACTTAAATGTTTCAGAGTTCAAGTAACAGACGAGAGGGGAACCGATTAAAATCGGCATGGAATGCTGCATCAGATGACCTGGCCTCCACAATTACCTGACCTCAACCCAATTGAGCTGGTTTGGGATGAGTTGGACCGCAGAGTGAAGAAAAAGCAGTCAAGTGCTCAGCATGTGGGTACTCCTTCAAGGCTGTTGGAAAAGCATTCCAGCTGATGCTGGTTGAGAGAATGCAAAGAGTGTGCAAAGCTGTCATCAAGGCAAAGGGTGGCTACTTTGAAGAATCTCAAATATATTAAGATTTTTATCAACACTTTTTTTGGTTACTACATGATTCCATGTGTTATTTAATAGTTGTCGTCTTCACAATGTAAAAATATTAAAAATAAAGAAAAACCCTGGAATGATTAGGTTTCCAAATTTGACTTGTATTGTGTGTGTATGTATGATTTGTTTTGTCGAAGTGTTGACAGCCAGTAAACACCATGTTTATATTGGACAAGGCAATGCATTTAAATAGTGTCGCATTTAAGTGGATCATGTTGTGAAATTGAAGTTGTTTTCTGTTGGTTTTGTCCAACAAAATATATATGTGTTGTCTTAAGGGGGAAGGTGTTACAGGATTTGGTTTTTCCATTTATATTTCAAGGTTGGACTTTAGCACTTTGGGCATACCGACTGGTGTCACCTCGTTAGTCAGTATGTGTTACACCTGTGTTGGCTTGTCATCTCGTTAGTGAGAAGGTGTTTCATCTGTGTTGGCACAGGTGATATTTAAGAGCTGCTGGCCCAGTGCTCCACTTAACTTGAGTTGGGGAGGGTTAACACCTTCAGTTAGCTCGCCCCATTTGACTTCTTAAATGTATTATTTTTTATTTAACCTCGTTTTTCTTTTGCTCCACTTTTTGGTTTGCTTCCAGTCTAAATTTGGTGTGGTTTTTATTTTTGTATGCCTCTTGGGCAAATGTATTGGGCCCTCCTGGTGGGTGTTTAAGGTCCCAGTTGTTGTTGCTAGTCATCTTTCAGTGGACACCCCATGAGTAGCTTTCAGAACCCCTCCCAGAACCCGACCCGTTTCATTTTGTTTGTTGTTAGGGACTTGTTCGTTCTCCCTTCCATTTGATTAACTATTTTTGGTTTCACTGACAGGGATGTTCCCAAGCAAGAAACTAAAAATTGCCACTCAAACAGCAAGCATCCCCCTTTTTCCTCCAAACATAACAACTGTCATTATGGCCAAACCGTTTTATTTTTGTTTCATCAGACCAGAGGACATTTCTCCAAAAAGTACGATCTCTGTCCCCATGTGCAGTTGCAAACCATAGTCTGGCTTTTTTATGGCAGTTTTGGAGCAGTGGCTTCTTCCTTACTGAGCAGCCTTTCAGGTTATGTCAATATAGGACTTGTTTTACTGTGGATATAGATACTTTTGTACCTGTTTCCTCCAGCATCTTCACAAGGTCCTTTGCTATTCTGGGATTGATTTGCACTTCGCACCAAAGTACGTTCATCTCTAGGAGACAGGACGCATCTCCTTCCTGAGCGGTATGACAGCTGCGTGGTCCCATGGTGTTTACACTTGCGTACTATTGTTTGTACAGATGAACGTGGTACTTTCAGACGTTTGGATATTACTCCCAAGGATGAACCAGACTTGTGGTCTACCATTTTTTTCTGAGGGCTTGGCTGATTTCTTTTGATTTTCCAATGATGTCAAGCAAAGAGGCACTGAGTTTGAAGGTAGGCCTTGAAATACATCCACAGGTACACCCACCATTGACTCAAATGATGTAAATTAGCCTATCAGAAGTTTCTAAAGTCATGACATCAATTTCTGGAATTTTCCAAGCTGTTTAAAGGCACAGTCAACTTAGTGTATGTAAACTTCTGACCCACTAGAATTGTAATTATTTCACTTAGAATTCACTGTATGTGAACAATTGTTGGAAAAATGACTTGTGTCATGCACAAAGTAGATGTCCTAAACGACTTTCCAAAACTATAGTTTGTTAACAAGAAATTAGTGGTGGTTGAAAAAAAAGAGTTTTAATGACTCCAACTTAAGTGTATGTAAACTTCTGACTTCAACTGTATGTCCTGTTTTTAAAAGGTTTGAAATGTGCAGAAAGAAGTACAGTGTAAATAGTGAAATGGCTACCTTACAAAATGTTTCATTAGTTTTATGACAAATTTGTAACTTTTATTTACAGAGTTGGAAAACGTGTTGACATTGTGCCAGGGGCTTAACTAGCCGCTAGCTAAATTAGCTAATGAATAAGGGGGAAATGCTAGCTTGCTTTACCACCCTGTGTGATTATGTTCTACTCACAAAAATAGTTCTGAGTCTGAATCTTTGAATATTAACCTTTGTTAAATCTTAAAGAAAAGTCATACAGATAAATGCCAATAGTAGGATTCTTTGACGATGTCCTCAGCAATTGATTTATGTGCTAGCTACATCTGGAAAATTGTAATAAAATGTTGTATTTCCTTGAACATTCATTCTGTGTTGTGTCCGTATTCCTTATGATAAGTGAGACATGTTTATAAATGCAATTGAAAATGCTTTATGAATGGTTAAATAGAAATAACAGTACATTGACTGCATATAATTTATAAATAGACCTTTAATGATGGTGTTCTAGATCATAGTGGCAAACTGCACAGTTAATTACCATAGCCATAAATGCTTTATGAATGGGGGAAAAAAATGACTACTTTGACTGCATAGAATTCATACATAGATCTTTCATGTGTGCGTTATACACCAGTATGACCAAGTCGATTGGAATGTGGAGGAGGGCTATTCATGAGTTATGAAAGAGTTAAGATATGACCCTCAACTACACAATTTGATCTGTGAAATATATATGGTTTGGCCTTTTGACATATTCACCAAGAGCTGGTACAGCAGAAGCACACTTTTGAGAACACCCATAATGACACTACGCTGTCATTGTAATGATGCATCTATTAAGATACCCAAATAGAATGATATGAATGCACTATAGATATACTATGATATATTTTATTAAGCTTTAATAATGCGGTTGGGACCCGTTATCACACATTCATGAAATGCCTGTGTATTATAAATGCATTATGGATATGTAGTCAAAGTAAGTCGTTACCCCCTAATTTAAGCAGGCACTTTAATGGTTTGGAGCCGGGTCTTCAACCCCCTATCTGCGTAACACCGTTGATGGGTTAGTTTCCTGTTTCTGTGGTAATCATTCAAATCTTTCTATGAAGCTTCTTCAAAACATCTGAGGTACTGACAGGGTTAGAGGCTAGGCTTAGATGAGAAAACTAAGCATTCCACTCTATTATGTCCCCAGTTCACTGCATGTAGCAACAAAGGCACAGTCATACCTTCATGATTGGTGATGAACAAGAAAAAACAAGTTATTTCTTTGGTGGTGTTGAGTGAGCAGACGTACAGTACATTTGTGAGAGGGAGAGAGAGTCTCGAAGAATTTCACTCAAAATGCTGTTTTTACCAATGAAGTAAGGGGAAATGAGAACTTGATTTTGCAACTGATTTTTCATTGGAAGAAGTGGGAGGGATGTGAGCCATGATGTCATTCTGTTATGAACAATCACTCACCATTGCTAGTGACAATGGTGTGTATGTGAGCGTGCACATTAACTGAGGCGCAGTGGACAGGGTCAAAAGAAAAAAGTTCCTTGGCGTGCACATCCCCGAGGACATAAAAATGGTTCCAACACACAGACACCGTGGTGAAGAAGGCGCAATAGTGCCTCTTCAAACGGAGGCGGCTGAAGAAATTTGTCATGGCCCGTAAGACCGTCACACACTTTTACAGATGCACTATTGAGAGCATTCTGTCGGGCCGCATCACCGCCTGGTACAGCAACTACACCGCTTTCAACCCTATGGCTCTCCAGAGTGTGGTGCGGTCAGCCCAAACGAAGACCATTAAGGACCTCAGCCTCCCAAGCCATGGTCTGTTCACCCAAGGGCTGTTGAGGTGACCATATTACCGCCAAACCGGCAGTCACTAGTCATGAAGGCAGTCAAATTCCACATGACCGTTTTGTCACGGTAATTAAGCTTCTCCAATCTCTGCTGATGCTGCTCATTAGTAGCCTACCAAACTTGCTAACTGCCTGGTACTCCATTGTCCCTCTAATCACTTTGACATCAATGCAAATGTCTTCAAAAATCTAATCAAACACTCCATGAGAGCCCATGAGCTCATGTTGCGCAACATTTCTATAGGCTATTCAATTGCGGGAGAAAACACTGATGGCCACTAATAAAAAGATGAGGATCAGCGTTCTATTATGCTAGGCCTACTATATTTCTCAACTTTCCTAATGTTAAGCACATTGCTTATATTTACAACAGGAGTATAACCGACCTGGCTGGCATGAAAATAAACCATGGGGAAAAGCATCCTCCATTCACTATTTAAGTGCATAGATGCGCCTGTATCGAAATGCTGCCCCGGTTCGATACAGGTGCATGATAAATGATCCATTCTAAATCAAAAACATCACACTTTTTAAAAATATATATGTAAAGACAAGATTAAATCAAGAATAGTCTTATGGGTGACTATTGTCACTTGTGAATTATACATTATCACTTGTGAATGATGCCCAGCATAAGAAACAATGTCTTTTTTTGCGACTTTTTCTAATCAGTCGCACACCTCATATAGTCTAGCCCATAGGCCTATATATTTTAACAAGGTTTGTATCGCAACTAAAATGGCCAAATAACTTCTAGAAATTAAGCACATTAATCCACTTTACAAGGGGCTGGCATACATAAGCAGTGTGTGAGTTCAGTTTGGGGAAGATCATTTTTCACCATAAAAATGCACCTTTATAATAAAAGTGATAAAGGTGTTTTCCCAGGACAAATTAGCTAGCAACAGCAAGCTAGCTAAATAGGACAAATTAGCTAGCAAGTGTAAGCTAACTAGCTGAATTGCCAAACATGTTTAATGCTTTTCAACCTGTCCCCAAATTAATGTTATTGGTTCAGAGTTTTGATATTTTAACCTGCGTGTCGTGATCGCGTTTGGCGTAGGGGGACAAAATACATTTATGCACGATAGCGCACACGCGCAGCCGGTTTGGGTTCCGTGTAAGTCTGAATTAGTCCTGCTAGGTGACCTAAATTGGGACATGCTTAAACCACCTGACCAAGTCCTAAAGCAATGAGACTCCCAAAATCTTTCTCAGATTATTACCAATCCCACAAGGTATGACTCCAAACACCCAGAAAAGGCTACTCTCCTCAATGTTCTCCTCACAAATAATCCTGATAGGTCATTACAGAAAACACCAGACTGGTACCTTAGTGATCACTGTTTTACAGTCTGTGTTCGTAATGGCTGCTCAGTGAAACGTCCTGTCCTGATTTGTCATAGACGCATGCTAAAAAACTTTAATGAGCAAGCCTTCCTTCATGACCTGGCCTCTAAATTGGTATAGAATCAGCTTGATCCCCTCTGTCAAAGAAACTTGGATCTTCTTTTTTGATATCTACAGTAATATTGTTAAGAAACGCCCCCATAAAAAAATGGAGAATTAAAAAACAGGTTCAGCCCTTGGTTTGACCATGATCTTGCCATGTGTTGCTACTATGTTGTTGTCATCATGCTATGTTGTCATCGTAGGTCTCTATGTAGTGTTGTCTCTCGTCGTGATGTGTGTTTTGTCCTGCATTTTTATTTAATGTATTTTTAGGGCCTTCCTCTGACACCGCCTGGTATAGAGGTCCTGGATGGCAGGAAGCTTGGCCCCAGTGATGTACTGGGTCGTACGCAATACCCTCTGTAGTGCCTTGCGGTCAGAGGCAGAGCAGTTGCTATACCAGGCAGTGATGCTCTCAATGGTGCAGCTGTAGAACCTTTTGAGGATCTGAGGACCCATGCCAAATCTTTTCAGTCTCCTGAGGGGGAATAGGTTTTGTTGTGCCCTCTTCACAACTGTCTTGGTGTGCTTGGACCATGTTAGTTTGTTGGTGATGTGGACACCAAGGAGCTTGAAGCGCTCAACCTGCTCCACTACAGCCATGTCAATGAGAATGGGGGCGTGCTCTGTCCTCCTTTTCCTGTAGTCCACAATTCTCCTTTGTCTTGATCACGTTGAGGGAGAGGTTGTCCTGGCACCACACAGCCAGGTCTCTGACCTCCTCCCTATAGGCTGTCTCATCATTGATCAGGCCTACCACAGTTGTGTCATCAGCAAACTTGATGGTGTTGGAGTCGTGCCTGGCCATGCAGTCATGAGTGAACAGGGAGTACAGGAGGGGACTGAGCATGCACCCCTGAGGGGCCCCCGTGTTGAGGATCAGCGTGGTGGATGTGTTGTTATCTACCCTTACCACCTGGGGGTGGCCCGTCAGGAAGTCCAGGATCCAGTTGCAGAGGGGGGTGTTTAGTTCCAGGGTCCTTAGCTTAGTGATGAGCTTTGAGGGCACTATGGTGTTGAATTAGCGTAGCCCACAGCCATTTGTAATAGACACATCAGGACAACTCAGAGTATGCTATTATTTTCTTCTGAAATATACTACATTTTCCTCATACCATGCTTATTTAGACCGGTCTAAAAGAAATCACGGATTTCTTGGGAAGGTGTAGGCTATATTACATTGATTTCTTAGATTTCTTTTATAAATGGCTTGTAGGCTGTGTGGATTCCAGGAGATACTAAATGTGTTTGTTAATTAAATGATAAATTACGTGAGACAGACAGTTACTTGACAATCACCGGCTGATGAAATTTTGTGACCGCCACAGCTCTAGTTCACCCTGCTACCAGCTAGCAGACAGACGGTACAGGTGCATTAATGCCGGGACCATGAGAAACAGCTTCAATCACCAGGCCACCAGACTGTTGAACAGGCATCACAAGCCGGCTACCTGCTCAGTCCTCTGCCCTGCACCTTGAGACTAATGCCCCAAGTATATAGAGATATTCAACACTGGTCACTTCTACAATCTATGTACTGTTTATATACGGTTGCTTCCTCACAGTGTGTATGTATACTGTATTCTCGACATACTGTAGGTATATTAGAATGAACTACTACTGTACATACCATTTTATTTTCCAAATGATATACTGTCCATACACACACCGCATATTTATATCCTGGATTCTGACACTGCTCACTAATATATTACTTTAGATTGTTAATTTGACATTTGATTTCTTGTTTTGATTTGTTTTATTATGTGTGTATTTGTGTTATTTGCTAGACATTCTACTGCACTGTTGGAGCTAGTAACATAAGCATTTCGCTGCACCTGCTATACACCGAGTGTTCAAAACATAAGGAACACCTGCTCTTTCCATGAAAAATGGACCAGGTGAATCCAGGTGAAAGCTATGATCCCTTAAATGTCACTTGTTAAATCCACTTCAGTCAGTGTAGGTGAAGGGGAGGAGACAGGTTAAAGAAGGATGTTTAAGCCTTGAGACATGGATTGTGTATTTGTGCCATTCAGAGGGTGAATGGGTAAAACAATATTTCAGTGCATTTGAACGGGGTATGGTATTTGGTGACAGGCGCACCGGTTTGAGTGTGTCAAGAACAGCAATGCTGCTGGGTTTTTCACAATCAATTTCCTGTGGATCAATAATGATCCAACACCTAAAGGACATTCAGCCAACTTGACAACTGTGGGAATCATTGGAGTCAACATGGGCCAGCATCCCTGTGGAACACTTGACACCTTCTAGAGTCCATGTCCCGACAAAGAGGCTGTTCTGAGGGAAAAAGGGGGTGCAACTCAATATTAGGTAGGTGTTCCTAATGTTTTATACACTCAGTGTATAGCAAGTGTCTTCTCTTAAACAATGGCTAAAGTTTACCCAGCTCTCCCCGTTGCTAGCCCAGGGCCCACGGGCAATCGCAGTATAAACCTTGGGCACCGACCATGACTGCCTACTGGAGCAGGCAAGTGGAAAGGTCTCCATTGTTTTTGGTTCAGAGGCGGCATTGTTGCGACCCATGCTCTCTCGTTAGCAAGCTGCAGAGAAAAACTTGCCTTGCCCTTCGGTCTTTGTACCACAGATTGGAGAGTAGTCCTATTCCGTTTATGGAAGATTCCATTTGCAAAATAAATCACAACTTTAATGTCTCACAGAATGGACAAACAAAATATAAATTAAAAATGTGTGTGTGTCTATAGTACCCCTTGGGGTTGTGTATACCCAATAAAGCAGACTTGTAAATACTGACATGTTGGAGAAATAAGCAAATAAGAAGTGTCATGGATGTAACATGAAATGGACAGGCTTTTTGGGGAGACTGAACATATAAGGTCTGTGAGTTTGTAAGTCTTAAGTCAAAACATGGATTGCCATTTTGAAGGAAAGGCTTGGCTGAACACAAACTATAATTTTGAAAATACTGACATTTCCATTATTACTTTAGGAGGAAAAACAACTAATGGATGTTACAGTCTGAAATGGGCATTAACATCTTAAAGATGTCTTGATCAAAATCTATTATAACACATTGGTTGTCATATGTAATGTTTTTTAAAAAATGGCAGCAGAAGGCATTGGAGAGTATAATTACAGGTAGACTGAATAGTATACAAGACCAGGCAACACACCCTAATAGATTATATGATATTTTCTCATATCTCAAAATATACCTTTATCAGTTTACCAATTTAGACACAAATACTTTTTTTTTTCTATTACAATTTCTGGAATATTGTAAAAATAGATAAATTATTTATTAAATATAAAAATGTGCCTACTGTATACTATACTGACAATCCACTTTTCTGGACACTGGATGAAGTCTGTATACTTTGGCGTTCATTTGATAAAGACACTCCAGGACTCGTGATGGGGGTGAAAAATCAAGTTACATATTTCAATATTATTTTTGGACGATATATCGATATAGGTTAGTGTTAAACTAGCGCGAGTCAGCTGTACCTGCACCAAAACGCTGGTATTTTTCATCCTAAAGCTTGTTCTCCATATTCTTTTTAAATAGTGAGCCAATATGTTCAGGGCTTCTATGTCTCTGACTAGCTAGGTTTCCATCCAATTGGTGACAGATTTTCATGTGAATATTCTAATACGCATAAAGAAAATATTCGCATTTTCCCTGCAGTAGTGTGTTTACACCAAACTGACTTGAAGAGAAAATGTAGTGCATTACAAAATGTAATTTTTCACTTAAGTTTTCATATGCCAAATAAAAATCTATATTTATTGGAAAGGTAGATTAAGTTTATAGCGTGCACTTTCAACACCCTGTGAAGTTAAATTATGATTACTTCATCTCAACCTAATAAACTATAGTTTTCCGAGTCGTAGTGGGAGGACCACACACACCATTATCATCGCGTGACTCCAAGTTTGCTTCAATATGAGGGTTATTATATCAGCATTTGCACAAAAAGGCGCTTCTTGGAGCAACGACGGTCCTTTTTCGCGAATGCGCACCGCATTGATTATATGCAACGCAGGACATGCTAGATAAACTAGTAATATCAACCATGTGTAGTTAACTAGTGATTATGATTGATTGATTGATTTCATAAGATAAGTTTAATGCTAGCTAGCAACTTACCTTGGCTTCTTACTGCATTCGCATAACAGGCAGACTCCTCGTGGAGTGCAATGAGAGGCAGGTGGTTAGAGCGTTGGACTAGTTAACTGTAAGGTTGCAAGATTGAATCCCCAAGCTGACAAGGTACAAATCTGTCGTTCTGCCCCTGAACAAGGCAGTTAACGCACCGTTCCTAGGCAGTCATTGAAATTAAGAATGTGTTCTTAACTGACTTGCCTAGTTAAATAAAGGTGTAAAAAAATGTAAATGTTAGATAAATAAAAATCTGCCAAATCGGTGTCCAAAAATACAGATTTCCAATTGTTATGAAAACTTGAAATTGGCCCTAATTAAAATCTGCCATTCCGATTAAAATCGGTCAACCTCTAATGTGAACTTCCGACTTCAACTGTATATACAGTGAACTCCAAACATATTGGGACAGTGAATGATACAATGACTATAAGAGGTCAAAGTGCAGACTGTCAGGTTTCATTTGAGGGTATTTTCATCCTTATTGGGTTATCGTTTTAGAAATTACAGCACTTTTTGTACAAGGTCCCTCCATATTAGGGGAACAAAAGTATTGGGACAAATTCACTGGTGTATTAAAGTAGTCAAATGTTTGGTATTTGGTCCCATATTCCTAGCACACAATGACTACATCAAACTTGTGACTCTACATTGCGTGCTAGGAATATGGTAACAAATACCAAACTTTTCACTACTTTAATACACAAGTGAATTTGTCCCAATACTTTTGGTCCCCTAAAATGGATGGACTATGTACAAAAAGTGCTGTAATTTTAAACAGTTCACCCGATATGGATGAAAATACCATCAAATTAAAGCTGTATCATTTCAAACCTAAAGTGCTGAGTACAGAGCCAAAACAACCTTAATTGTGCCACTGTTCCAATACCTTTGGAACTCACTGTAGTAGATGCAAGATGTTTAATCATTTTTTTTCCTGGCTGATGCATATGCAAGCCAGGCCAAGTCATTAACAATTACAGAATAAAAGGCAGGGCTCAGCAAAGAATTGCCACTGCAGCCGCCATTCATTCAGGGCACAAGCTGAACTACTATATTCAGTCCTTAAAGCGGAATACTTCCATAGAGCTGCCTTTGTCTTTAGGATATAGTCAAGTCAGGACAGGAGCCTTTGGTGAAGTGATTAGGTCCCATTGAAAGTAAAGTGCTTCCATCATCATATTATGTGATAACAGACACATGAACAGGGAAAGTGAAGTGTGGGTGGCTATATAGGGTGAGTCTTGTGGATGATCTAATCACATTACCCAAAGGCTATCTGTATCCAACAGCTGAGTCGGTATTATTTTGTTTGTTGGCATTTATTTTAACCAATTAGGCAGCCTACACCTAAGACACTAATATTTTAAATGCTAATACAGTGAAATATGAATGTCTAAAAACACACAATAGACTGACTGGAAATGTGATTTCCCACAGTCAAAGTCCTGCAATATGCGCTAAGACGTTAAGATTTGTGCAAACTCTACACAGTTCTGTCCTGTGAGAGAACATCAATAAGTTAGGCAGAACCATGTGTAAGTATGCCCCCAATGCAATTCTAAAGTCTAATACAGCCACAGCGCAATTTCAGATTTGTTTAATATATAATTGTATTTTGTTGAAGTTGTATAACATTCTGACCTAGTTTAGCATCTAGTCCAAATATGGCATGATTGCACAATTTGCTCCTCCCATCCTATAAGTAGAAACTCAAACAGGAAGTACCTGTGCTAAGGTCAAGTCAACGCTGATCTGACCAATCGGAATCCATGATTCAAGAATCTTTTGATCACGCGGACTGGGATATATTGTGGGTAGCCTCCGAGAATCACGTCGACGAATACACGGATCCGGTGACTGAGTTCATCAGGAAGTGGAAGTGTTTAGGCTGTTGTACAAACTGACTATTAAAACCTACACAAACCAGCAACTGTGGTTAGATGGCAGCATTCGCGCAAAACTGAAAGCGCAAACCACCACATTTAACCATGGCAAGGTGACTGGGAATCTGGCCAAATACAAACAGTAGTTATTCCCTCCGTAAGGCAATCAAACAGGCAAAACGTCAGTACAGAGACAAAGTGGAGTTGCAATTCAAAGCAATAGATACAATAGCCATCGCACTGCCCTAGCCCATCTGGACAAGAGGAATACCTATGTAAGAATGCTGTTTATTGACTATAGCTCAGCATTCAACCCCATAGTACCCTCCAAGCTCATCATTAAGCTTGAGGTCCTGGGTCAGAACCTCGCCCTGTGCAACTGGGTCCTGGACTTCCTGACGGGCCACCCCCAGTGGTGAAGGTAGGAAACAACCCCTCCACTTCACTGATCCTCTACACACGGGTCCCACAAGGGTGCGTGCTCAGCCTCCTCCTGTACTCCCTGTTCACCCATGACTGCATTGCCACGCACATCTCCAACTCGATCATCAAGTTTGCAGACAACACAACAGTAGTAGGCCTGATTACCAACATTGACGAGACAGCCTACAGGAAGGAGGTGAGGGCCCTGGGAGAGTTGTGCCAGGAAAATAACCTCTCACTCAACGTCAACAAAATGAAGGAACTGATCGTGGACTTCAGGAAACAGCAGAGGGAGCACGCTCCTATCCATATTGACGGGACCACAGTGGAGAAGGTGAAAAGCTTCAAGTTCCTTGGCGTACACATCACTGACAATCTGAAATGTTCCACCCCACACAGTGTGGTGAAGAAGGCACAACAGTGCCTCTTCAACCTAAGGAGGCTGAAGAAATTTGGCTTGGCCACTGAAACCCTGACAAACTTCACAGATGTACAATTGAGAGCATGCTAGTGCGGCAACTGCACGCCCCGCAACCGCAGGGCTCTTCAAAAGGTGGTGCGGTCTGCCCAACGCATCACCGGGGGCAAAAATACCTGCCTTCCAGGACACCTACAGCACCCGATGTCACAGGAAGGCCAAAAAGATCATCAAGGACGTCAACCACCCGAGCCACTGCCTGTTCACCCTGTTATCATCCAGAAGGCGAGGTCGGTGCAGGGATCGAGACTGAAAAACAGCTTCTATCTTAAGGCCATCAGACTGTTAAATAGCCATCAGTTAGCTTCCACCCGGTTATGAAACCCTGCACCTTAGAGGCTGCTGCCCTATATACATAGACTTGGAATCACTGGCCACTTTAATAATGGAACACTAGTCACCTTAATAATGTTTAAATAATGTTTACATACTGCATTACTCATCTCATGTGTATATACTGTATTCTATTCTACTGTACTTTAGTCAATGCCACTCCGACATTGCTTGATCTAATATTTATACATTTCTTAATTCCATTCTTTCACTTTTAGATGTGTGTATTGTTGTGAATCGTTCTTAGATACTACAGCACTGTTAGATACTACTAGGGCTGCACATTTTGGGGAGTACTCAGAGGCGGAAACTTTACGTGGGAATTGACGGAAATATGAAAATTAATACCATTTAAAATGTAGATGTTTTTTGCATTGGATATATATACCATATCACATGGAGACAGAAACAAACTTTATACCTTATCATAAGTAGACATAATTGCAAATTATTAAATCCTTCTAATAGAAATAAAAAACAATTCAGTGTTGAAATTAACTTTAATTAGATGAGTTAACACTTTACATGGGATGATTTCACTGAACAAAAGAGAATATTGAATGATCCCCAATGATCCATCCATCTCCCAAAAACATTTAACATACATCTGTAAAATGATAGTCTAGAAACTAAAGATTTGGTTGTCTTCCTCTCAGGCTTCAATGTCTTCTCCCTGGACCTCCTGAATGTCCACCTCTTGAATATCAGACTGAGGCCTCAACTTCACTGTCACTTTCCAACCTTGTTGAGGATAACTCGTTGTCAGGCTCAAAAAAGCCTTACATTTGTCCGGGTGGCCTCCAATTTCTCAACCTTTGTATTGATCAGCCTGTTGCACGCTTTAGTGTACGTGTTCCCAAACAAGGACCAGTTGCGCTCTGAGGCGGTTGATGTTGGTTGGAGAATGATGGAGGCAACAGGGGAAAGAGCCACAAAGTCCCTTCGACCAGGTGGCTGATGAGATATGTTGGAACGACTGCCATATTGCATCTCCATCCCAAAGCCCTTGCTTGGAAGTGTACTTCGCCAGACTGCCAAGAACCTTGCCCTCATCCAGGCCAAGGTGGCGAGACACGGTAGTGATGACACCATAGGCCTTGTTGATCTCTACACCAGACAGGATGCTCTTGCCAGCATAATTGGGGTCTAACATGTATGCTGCGGCGTGTATGGGCTTCAGGTAGAAGTCTTCACGCTTTTGCATGTATTTCAGAACTGCAGTTTCCTCCGCTTGGAGCAACAGTGAAGTGGGCAGGTCAGTACGGATTTCCTCTCTTACATCTGCAAGCAGAGTCTGAACATCAGACAGGATGGCATTGTCTACCTCAATCTGTGCAATGGCTGCTGCTATAGGTTTCAGGAGTTTCAGGCTGCTTACTACCATCTCCCAAAATACATCATACAGGAGAATCCTCTTGATGGTGCTGTCCATTACGGCAGACTGATGTGGCCATTTCTTGGAGACTCCTTCCCCTCCAGGAGACTCTCAAACTTGATGACAACACCACCACAATGAGTGTTGCTGGACAGCTTCAATGGGGCGCTCTTATTCTTCTCACTTTGCTTGGTGAGGTAGATTGCTGCTATAACTTGATGACCCTTCACATACCTAACCATTTCCTTGGCTCTCTTGTAGAGCGTATCCATGTTTTCAGTGCCATGATGTCCTTGAGGAGCAGAGTCAATGCATGAGCAGCACAGCCAATGGGTGTGATGTGAGGGTAGGACTCCTCCACTTTAGACCAAGCAGCCCTCATGTTCGCAGCATTGTCTGTCACCAGCGCAAATACCTTCTGTGGTCCAAGGGTATTGATGACAGCCTTCAGCTCATCTGCAACATAGAGAACGGTGTGTCTGTTGTCCCTTGTGTGTGTGTGCTCTTGTAGAATACTGGTTGAGGGGTGGAGATGAAGTTAATCATTCCCTGCCCACAAACACTCGGCCACCCATCAGAGATGATTGCAATACAGTCTGCTTTCTCTATGATTTGCTTGACCTTCACTTGAACTCTGTTGAACTCCGCATCCAGCAAATGAGTAGATAAAGCATATCTGGTTGGAGGGGTGTGTGCTGGGCGAAGAACATTCAGAAATGTCTTCAATACACATTGCCTGTGAGCATCAGAGGTGAACTAGTTGCATACACAGGTCGAGCAAAACATTAATCAGAATTTCTCTGACTACGTTCCTCCATTGAGTCAAAAAAATCTCTGGTTCCTGGAAGACCATGAGCTGTTGCTATCGATAAGGTATCCAATTCATCATTTTCACCTCAAATAGAAAGAGGGACTTTTGTCAGAGGATGCTTGTTGTGAACGCTGAGGGAACTTTATATGCACTTCGCCAGATGATTCTGCATCTTTGTTGCATTCTTCGCATATGATTTGGCACAGTATTTGCAAATGTGCAAACTTTTCCTTCTACATTAGCTGCAGTGAAATGTCTCCACACATCAGATAGTGCCCGTGGCATTTTCCTGTAAAGATTAGGGAAAAAAATGTAAATTTAAAAAAATACAAATCCATGTACAGATAAATAGTTAAGCAGTTATGTTAAACAACTCCTTTGTAAGATAAATATTTTAAATTAAACATGTATGGAAACAGGTGAATTAACACTCAGTTAGCAGGCTCATGTAAGCTAAAACACAGATCGTAGCAAAAACAAATTAGCAGAAATTGTTAACATGTCAGAAATTATTTAAACACACTTTGCTGTAGGCTACTATTTGGTACTTCCGGCGCCGACAGAGATGGCCGCCTCGCTTCGTGTTCCTAGGAAACTATGCAGTTTTTTGTTTTTTTACATGTTATTTCTTACATTAGTACCCCAGGTCATCTTAGGTTTCACTACATACAGTCGAGAAGAACTACTGAATATAAGATCAGCGTCAACTCACCATCAGTACGACCAAGAATATGTTTTCCGCGACGCGGATCCTGTGTTCTGCCTTACAAACAGGTCAACGGAATTGATTCCATGCAGCGACCCCAAAAAAAAAAAACTTCGTAAAAGAGGGAAACGTAGCGGTCTTCTGATCAGACTCCGGACACATCGCGCACCACTCCCTAGCATTCTTCTTGCCAATGTCCAGTCTCTTGACAACAAGGTTGATGAAATCCGAGCAAGGGTAGCATTCCAGAGGGATATCAGAGACTGTAACGTCCTCTGCTTCACGGAAACATGGCTCACTGGGAAGACGCTATCCGCGGCGGTGCAGCCAACGGGTTTCTCCACGCATCGCGCCGACAGAAACAAACATCTTTCTGGTAAGAAGAGTGGCGGGGGCGTATGCCTCATGACTAACGAGACATGGTGTGATGAAAGAAACATACAGGAACTCAAATCCTTCTGTTCACCTGATTTAGAATTCCTCACAATCAAATGTAGACCGCATTATCTACCAAGAGAATTCTCTTCGATTATAATCACAGCCGTATATATCCCCCCCCAAGCAGACACATCGATGGCTCTGAACGAACTTTATTTAACTCTTTGCAAACTGGAAACCATTTATCCGAAAGGCTGCATTCATTGTAGCTGGGGATTTTAACAAAGCTAATCTGAAAACAAGACTCCCTAAATTTTATCAGCATATCGATTGCGCAACCAGGGGTGGTAAGGCCCTGCCCCGCCCCCCTTTCGGAAAAGCTGACCACGACTCCATTTTGTTGATCCCTGCCTACAGACAGAAACTTAAACAAGAGGCTCCCACGCTGAGGTCTGTCCAACGCTGGTCCGACCAAGCTGACTCCACACTCCAAGACTGCTTCCATCACGTGGACTGGGACATGTTTCGTATTGCGTCAGATAAAAATATTGACGAATACGCTGATTCGGTGTGCGAGTTCATTAGAACGTGCGTTGAAGATGTCGTTCCCATAGCAACGATAAAAACATTCCCTAACCAGAAACCGTGGATTGATGGCAGCATTCGCGTGAAACTGAAAGCGCGAACCACTGCTTTTAATCAGGGCAAGGTGTCTGGTAACATGACCGAATACAAACAGTGCAGCTATTCCCTCCGCAAGGCTATTAAACAAGCTAAGCGTCAGTACAGAGACAAAGTAGAATCTCAATTCAACGGCTCAGACACAAGAGGCATGTGGCAGGGTCTACAGTCAATCACGGACTAGAAGAAGAAACCCAGCCCAGTCACGGACCAGGATGTCTTGCTCCCAGGCACTGACACTGACCCAACTCCAGCCACTTTAATAATGGGAATTGATGGGAAATGATGTAAATATATCACTAGCCACTTTAAACAATGCTACCTTATATAATGTTACTTACCCTACATTATTCATCTCATATGCATACGTATATACTGTACTCTATATCATCGACTGCATCCTTATGTAATACATGTATCACTAGCCACTTTAACTATGCCATTTTGTTTACTTTGTCTACATACTCTTCTCATATGTATATACTGTACTCGATACCATCTACTGTATGCTGCCCTGTACCATCACTCATTCATATATCCTTATGTACATATTCTTTATCCCCTTACACTGTGTATAAGACAGTAGTTTTGGAATTGTTAGTTAGATTACTTGTTGGTTATCACTGCATTGTCGGAACTAGAAGCACAAGCATTTCGCTACACTCGCATTAACATCTGCTAACGATGTGTATGTGACAAATAAAATTTGATTTGATTTAGTTAACAAAAAAATAATGTGTCATAAAATATTCACCCCACCCAGTATTGTAAAAAATAATAATATTTTAAAAACTTACCAGAAAGCTAGTAGTCCTTGGCTCAGACAGTGTGGTAGTGTGGGCTCAATAGCATCTCATTAGTGTGCAAGATCTTGAGAATCAGCTCTACATGTGATGGAAGAATGCACTGTGCATGCAGAAAGTTGCAATTTCATTGAATTGGGGATAGTTTAACCAAAATATGCCACAAGACCAAGAATTGCCTTGTGTATCCCACAAAAAGCTTTTATAAGCTAACTTTTTAGATGAATTTAAGCAAAATTACAAATTCCCAAGCTTAATTTCCCATGGAAAATTTCCAGAAATTTACTGGAAAGTTTCCAACCCTTTGCAACCCTAGATACTACTGCACTGTTAGCACGAGGAACACAAGCTTTTCGCTACACCCACAATAACATTGGCTAAATATGTGTGTGACCAATAAAATTGTATTTGCATACGTTTGAGTCACTTTCAAATGGGGACTTTTATTTTGAAGGCGAACGACAATTGCACTCTTGTGGCTAATCCGTATTGTGGCTATCTTCACATAGGTCCAAGCTAGAATGTCTGCAATTACCTCTCGAAAACTCTAGGCGGCATTTTGCTTTCTCCCTACAGTTCTCAACTATTACCTTAGCCCAGGACTTGCCTGATGTTAACTACAATCCTGCCGTTGTGTCTTAACATTTTGAAACGTTAATTATCGCATGTGAAAATGCTTTCGAAACATATGGCCCTTATCTTTCATCTGCAATAAAGAATCCTTCAAATAAAAAAAGATGAACTGTTACAGTGAAGTGTAACACAGATCTATCCCGCTCTATGGGTGCCTCCATCCGATTAAACTATAGTACGCTTCCAGTTAAGTTCAAACACAGGTGTTAGGACCCTCTTGTCTTCTATAAACAAGCGCTGTAACATGGAAGGAGATATGGCCAGGTGGGATCACTAACCCTATCACGGTGTGTATAAATTATACCTTTAAAATATATATATCGCTGATATGAAAGATAAGGTCCTTATGTTTGCAAAACCGTACATGTATGTGAATGTTCAGACTGAGCGTCAAGGATCACGAAATGTATCCTACAGAAGACGCCTTCTTCCAATGACCCTTATGTTTAATGTAGTCAATGGCACAGAGTCATGATCATGGGCTCGTCTGCCATCAACAGTGACCTGGCAATGTTTTTTTTAGTTATTGTACTTTTTTGCACGTTTTGGGATCGGACGGCTTCAAATGAACAGATCTCTTCACACAAATAATCTTACCTTGTTCTTTTCCGCAGAAATATGAGTTTGATCAGTGGGTGAGTGAAATTCACCAACCCATTTTTGCAAATGCTGGTCACTCGCAGTCTGTGATCCAAAATGTGCAAATCCATGGTTCTGAATAGCGCAATCCTGCCTGAATCTGTCTAGAAAATCATTCAGTTCCAGGCACGATCCAATAAAAAATTGATGAATTAATGTTGACTGTGTTATTTCATTCCCTTGGATTACAAACGCCCGCAGTTTAGTTGGGACTGTGTCTTGCATCAGTCAGTCACCGATACAGAGAAAAACATGCTACGCAATCCGACTCCACTCAACTACTCTATATTCAAATAAAAGACACGGCCTCATATAATAACACGCCCCCTGGTCTTAAAGCTACAGAGGAAGCTAATATATTATAAAATGAATAAACGTGAAAGTTATAAAATAGGCCTATCTGATATTCATAGTAGCCTATTTATCACATCCATAACCCCAAAACATTTGCAATTCTAGAACAGTGAACAGTGCTTGCAACTTCGGGTCTGCATGCCCCAGTATCTATGTGTTTGAGATGAGTAAGATGGAAGCTCCGATTCAAACTTCCATTAGACAGCTCTCCATTCGACAGCTCTGCAAGCATTACAATGTCAAAATATGTTCTTCACTCAACAAATATTGAGTTTCACTGAACTTTCATTTACTCCCGTTACCTCTGATGTATTTCCAAAAAACGTCTAAATAAAAATGCACACACAACCATAAAAATGCCTTTTTGGCATACTCTATATGTCAAGACAAAGTATTACATGATCATGAAATAAAAGGGTCTGAAATGATGATCAGTCAGTCAGTCTGATCTGAAGCATGCATTTATTTCTGGTCTATTCTAACTAGGGTTGCAAAGGGAGGGTATATTACTGGAAACTTTCTAGGAATATATGGAATCTTATCAGATGGCATCGAGTGGCCTTTTTGCATATTTCAAATGATCACATATGTTGTAATTATCTCTGGCCTTATCGCATGTAATATATACAGTATATAAAGCAATCAAATAAGATGATTTTAAAATAAAACAGTTGAATGACAAAGCTATAAAACATCACAATTTGGTGAATATCACTGGTGTTTAATATGAGGGTTTCAGCATGAAATGTCCTTTATTTGTTTTATACACTTTTATTGATTTTACTCTGTCCGTATGTCTTTGTTGTAAATGTTTTGGGGCCAAACTAGTGGCAGAGTTATAGATAAAATAATGCCATTATTGATTAGATGCTTTTTTTCATGAACTAGGCCATTTTCTCTTGAACCATATGGTCCATCTACTAGAAATGAATGGACAATATGGACACAGATAAACATTGTTATACTATATATGAATACATTTTATTAAAAATTATTAAAATACAATACAAAGTAACCATAGACTGCCTTAGATTACCTAGATCGTGTCAACTTTGGTAAATTACCGGTAGCTTTGCAACCCTAATCCTAACAGACTGAAGCAATTTACATGTATGCCCTACATGGCTAACATTAATACTAACTTACTAACTGCCCACAAGCCTGTCATTCCAACAGAAGCTAGCCAGCTAACTAGCTACTAGCTAGTAGTCAGCTAGCGGTCATCAGCTACTTTTAGCCCGGACAACTCTCGCCAGTCTGCACAGCGTGACTCAAACCAGAGCAAATCAGACTTATTTTTCTCCATATCTCCGGATTCCTACCGCAAGCGCTGAACCTTCCCCCCCACCCCACCTTGATCACTGCAGCAAGCCTGCTATCCGAGTGGCCACTCTCTGTCCCGAAGCAAGAACCAATTAGCCTGGAGCTAGCCTTGCTAGGCCCATCTGCAAGGCCCATCTCTCGGCTAGCCGTAGAGGTCCATCAGCCACTCCTTGGGCTTCAATACCTATTTTGCCGACTGGCATGGACCCTCACTGACCCATCACGACTGGACTACCGACGTGATTCGCCCAAGGGGGTCTCTTAACTGGCTCCTGCATCACGACATCCCCTGAATGCCCATCTGCTAGCCTGCTAGCCGCGGCCTGCTAGCTGTCTAGTGCACATCGGACTGTTACCTTAAGAGGCCCATCGGACAAAATCTTTGGCCACTATACCTATTTTGTCAACTGGCCTGGTTTACCACACGGAGCCCTGCTGATCCGTCTGCTGACGTAACAGCACGAGGGGGCCACAACAGACTTTCTTCCGTCGCGACATCCCTCAAAGACCCTTCTGCTAGCCCCGGCCCGCTAGCTGCCTGAAGTCACTCACTGGACTCCTATGATCACTTGGCTACGCATGCCTCTCCCTAACGTCAATATGCCTTGTTCATTGCTGTTCTGGTTAGTAATTATTGCCTTATTTCACTGTAGAGCCTCTAGCCCTGCTCAATACGCCTTAGTTAACACTTTCGTTCCACCTCCCACACATGCGGTGACATCACCTGGTTTAAATTATATTTCTAGAGACAATATCTCCTTCAACGTCACCCTATGCACAGGTTTACTCCCACTGTATTCACATCCTACCATTCCACAGTCTGTATATTATGCCTTGAATCTATTCTACCGTGCCCAGAAATCTGCTCCTTTTACTCTCTGTTCTGAAAGTACTAGACGACCAGTTCTTTTAGCCTTTAGCCGTACCCTTACTCTACTCCTCCTCTGTTCATCTGGTGATGTGGAGGTTAATTCAGGCCCTGCAGTGCCTAGTTCCACTCCCATTCCCCAGGTGATCTCATTTGTTGACTTCTGTAAAAGAAAAAGCCTTGGATTCATGCATGTTAACATTAGAAGCCTCCTCCCTAAGTTTGTTTTTTTCACTGCCCTTGCACTCTCTGCCAACCCGGATGTCCTAGTCGTGACTGAATCCTGGTATAGGAAGACCACCAAAAACGCTGAAATTTCCATCCCTAACTATAACATTTTCCAACAAGATAGAACTGCCAAAGGGGGTGGAGTTACAATCTACTGGAGAGATAGCCTGGAGAGTTCTGTCTTACTATCCAGGTCTGTGCCCAAACAATTTAAGCTTCTACTTTTAAAAATCCACCTCTCCAGAAACAAGTCTCTTACCGTTGCCGCTTGCTATAGACCACATTCTGCCCCCAGCTGTGTCCTGGACACCATATGCGAATTGATTTCCCCCCATCTATCTTCAGAGCTTGTCCTGCTAGGTGACCTAAACTGGGACATGCTTAACACCCGGCCATCCTTCAATCTAAACTTGAGCACAATCTCACACAAATTATCAATGAACCCACCAGGTACAACCCCAAATCCGTAAACACGGGCACCCTCATAGAAATCATCCTAACCAAGCTGCCCTCCAAATACACCTCTGCTGTCTTCAACCAGGATCTCAGTGATCACTACCTCGTTGCCTGCGTCCGTAATGGGTCTGCGGTCAAGCGACCACCCCTCATCACTGTCAAACGCTACCTAAAACACTTCAGCGAGCAGGCCTTTCTAATCGACCTGGCCCGGGTATCCTGGAAGGATATTGACCTCATTCAGTAGAGGACGCCTGATTGTTCTTTAAAAGTGCTTCCCTCACCATCTTAAATAAGCATGCCCCATTCCAAAAATGTAGAACCAGGAACAGATATAGCCCTTGGTTCAGACCAGACTGCCCTTGACCAGCACAAAAACATCCTGTGGCGTACTGCATTAGCTTCGAATAGTTGCAATATGCAACTTTTCAGGGAAGTTAGGAACCAATATACACAGGCAGTTAGGAAAGGAAAGGCTAGCTTTTTCAAACAGAAATTTACATCCTGTAGTACTAACTCCAAAATGTTCTGGGACACTGTAAAGTCCACGGAGAATAAGAGCATCTCCTCCCAGCTGCCCACTACACTGATGCTAGGAAACAACCACCGATAAATCTGCGATAATTGATCATTTCAATAAGCATTTTTCTACGGCTGGCCATGCTTTCCAATTGGCTATCCCTACCCCGGTCAACAGCCCTGTACCCCTCACTGCAACTTGCCCAAGCCTCCCCCATTTCTCCTTCAACCAAATCCAGATAGCTGATGTTCTGAAAGAGCTGCAAAACCTGGACCCCTACAAATCAGCAGGGCTAGACAATCTGCATCCTCTCTTCCTAAAATTATCCGCCAAAATTGCTGCAACCCCTATTACTAGCTTGTTCAACCTCTTTCGTATCATCTGATATCCCCAAAGATTGGAAAGCTGCCGCGGTCATCCCCCTATTCAAAAGAGGGAGACACTCTAGACCCAAACTGCTACAGGTCTATATCTATCCTATCCTGCCTTTCTAAGGTCTTCGGAAGCCAAGATAACAAACAGTTCACCGACCATTTCGAATCCTTCCATACCTGGTCATGGGTGCACCTCAGCCACACTCAAGGTCCTAAATGATATCATAGCCACCATCGATAAGAGACAATACTGTGCAGCTGTGTTTATCAACCTGGCCAAGGCTTTCGACTCTGTTAATCCCCACATTCTTATCGGCAGATCCAACAGCCTTGGTTTCTCAAATGACTGCCTAGCCTGGTTCACCAACTACTTCTCTGACAGAGTTCAGTGTGTCAAATCGGAGGGCCTGATGTCTGGACCTCTGGCAGTCTCTATGGGGGTGCCACAGGGTTCAATCCTCGGGCCGACTCTTTTCTCTGTATACATCAATGATGTCGCTCTTGCTGCTGGTGATTCTCTGATCCACCTCTAAACAGACGACACCATTCTGTATACTTCTGGCCCTTCTTTGGACACGGTGTTAACTAACCTCCAGACGAGCTTCAATGCCATTACAACTCTCCTTCCGTGGCCTCCAACTGCTCTTAAATGCAAGCCAAAACAAATGCATGCTCTTCAACCGATCGCTGCCCACACCTACCCACCCGCCCAGCATCACTACTCTGGACGGTTCTGACCTAGAATATGGGCGGCAGGGTAGCCTAGTGGTTAGAGCGTTGGACTAGTAACCGAAAGGTTGCAAGTTCGAATCCCCGAGCTGACAAGGTACAAATCTGTCGTTCTGCCCCTGAACAGGCAGTTAACCCACTGTTCCTAGGCCGTCATTGAAAATAAGAATTTGTTCTTAACTGACTTGCCTAGTAAAATAAATTTACAAATAAAAAAATAAAAATGTGGACAACTACAAATACCTAGGTGTCTGGTTAGACTGTAAACTCTCCTTTCGGACTCACATTAAGCATCTCCAATCCAAAATGAAATCTAGATTCGGCTTCCTATTTCGCAACAAAGCATCCTTCACTCATGCTGCCAAACATACCCTAGTAAAACTGACTATCCTACCGATCAAAATAGCCTCCAACACTCTACTCGGCAAATTGGATGAAGTCTATCACAGTCTTGTCACCAAAGCCCCATATACTACCCACCTGTATGCTCTCGTTGGCTGGCACTCTCTTCATATCCCTCGCCAAACCCACTGGCTCCAGGTCATCTATAAGTCATTGCTAGGTAAAGCCCAGCCTTATCTCAGCTCACTGATCACCATAGCAGCACGCGCTCCAGCAGGTACATTTCACCGGTCACCCCCAAAGCCAATTCCCCCTTTGGACGCCTTTCCTTCCAGTTCTCTGCTGCCAATGACTGGAACTAAATGCTAAATTCACTGAAGCTGGAGACTCATATCTCCCTCACTAGCTTTAAGCACCAGCTGTCAGAGCAGCGCACAGATCACTGCACCTGTACATAACCAACCTGTAAATAGCCCATCCAACTACCTCATCACCATATTGTTATTTATATATTTTATTTTGCTCCTTTGCACCCCAGTACCGCTACTTGCACACTCATCTATCACCCCATTGTTAAATTTGCCATACTGTAATAATTTCACCACTATGGCCGATTTATTGCCTCACCCCCCTTATCCTATCTCATTTGCACACACTGTATGTAGACTTTCTCATTGTATTATTGACTGTATGTTTGTTTATTCCATGTGTAACTCTGTGTTGTTGTTTGTGTCTTTGCTTTATCTTGGCCAGGTCGCAGTTGTTCTCAACTAGCCTACCTGGTTAACTAAAGGTGAAATAAAAAAATAAAACATTCTGAGGTGTGTGTGTGTGTTCTCTCCTACCTGTGAAATACACACTAGAATCCCATCCCTCCTTCAGCAAGAAAGTTTTTGGTCTCATCTCTGGACTGGAGGTCTTTATAAACTGAAGAGATTAACTAATGACATAGAGATATTAGTACACATGGATAAGTATGAACATATCTGTCAGTAGTTTTGATAACTCAATGTCATGAAAAAGCACAGCATCTTTTCTCATATTTTATGTGAATGATGTGACAAAATGTGAGTCCATTGCTTCATCAACCATCTACAGTAAATAAGAAAAGTAGTCCAGCTATGTGCACAATCTTTTCTTTTCAATTGATTTGATATATTATATACATTGCCATTACCATCATCAGCCTGCCTACTCACCCCACAGATGATGAACTTCATACAGGTCTCCTACCTGTGAGAAGAACCCTCCAACTGCCTCGTCATTCTCCTGTCTGTATTTGATCGCCCGTGCCTTAGCAAGATTATTCATAAATACAGTTAATATTGGACAAATTTGACATTCTAGTGAAACATTTACTGGTTAGGTATTGTGTACATAAATTCCATGCATTTTGATCAACTGCACCTGTATTTCAAACAAAGAGAAGTTGAGGTCTCATCAAAGTCTTACCAGTGATTCCCTCATTCGATCATTGTTCCAGGCTTAAAAAGAGACACACAACAATAAAGTATGAAGACAGAGAGATTTGAACTTCATAACCACGTGTGGCCTTTACACACTGGATGCACAACAGCATCAGATTCACACACCATACTCATTGACAGTCAGGCTCTGCAATCCAAACACACAGTACTGTAAACAATGGAGTGTGAGGCAGGCCTACATTCTCATTACATACACAGTTAAGTCAGACCTGTGGGTTTTGTTTGAAGATAGATGTTTATCTTCTTGGGTATGTTCTCTATGACCATAGATTGTATATGTCTCTGGATCTCCTCGGGTATAATCATGTTTCATGTCTCTGGAGGAACTAGGGACTAATGTTCTAGATAGAATGAAACATTATTACAAAGGGTAGTGACTTACCTTGAGTTTGTATGAGCTCATTTTGTATATTTGGTTCATGCCAGGACTTACCTTGAGTTTGTATGAATGTATCTTTAAAATGTTCTGTCCCAGTCTGGGTGATGGCTCGTTCCAGAAACAGAACTCTAAGAGAAGCTGGTTCTGCGTGAGACGAGCAATTTATCATCTCCTTCTGGAACTCCAGATACTCCTTCAAACAGTTACATAATGTTTGAGATTTAGGAATTAGTCTACCAAAGTTGCCACTTCGGCCAGCCGGACAATGCTTTTTACATAAATCACTGCCTGGTCTTATAGACTAGACATAACATAGTCAATGAAAATACAGGACAGTCAAATTAGGGGAAAGGGGGGCACCTTGTCAGTTGTCCAACTGAATGTATTCAAATGTGTCTTCAGCATTTAACTCAACCCCTCTAGTATGATATGTTAAGTTTGGTATGGTTACATAAGAAAGAAGGTTACTGATCGTATAACACGAACGTCTAGCAACCCAAAAGTTCTGTGTTCGATACTCATCACGGACAACTTTAGCAATTTAGCTAATTAGCAACTACTTACTGCTTTTTAGCTATTCTGAAACTACTTAGCATGTTAACTAACCCTTTCCCTAACCGCCAGGCTAATGTAACGTTAGCCACCTAGCCATCTGACTTAGCTAACATTAGCCACAACAAATTGGAATTCATAACATATCATATGTATTGCAAATTCGTAACATATTGAACGAATTGCAATTTGTAACATATCAGGCAACTTGTAATTCGTAACATATCATACAAATTGTCATTCATAACATATGCGAAATCGATGATGGACATCCACAAATTAATACATACCATACCAAACATAACATATCTAACTAATTTGAGTGTCCCGGATTTGAATTTACTATGGTATGTGTCCAGGTTGTAAAACAATGACAGGATACTCTGACAAAAAGTTAGATTTGAGATCACTTGATATGTATTTTGAATGATACATTGTGATATTGGTTTATCCAAATATAATGATTTGTCCATGTTAAAACATATTTTTTAAACCCCTACTTGATTATTGTTCAATTTGGGGTAGCCTGCTGTATACCGCATAGGTGCACTGTAACAACAAACCAGCAGGTGTCACTGTTGCATTGGTCAAACTATTTAGACAAAGCTAGACTAGAGAGAAAGTTGAGTGTCATCATTGTACAAGAGTTCCGCCTATCGCCACGAAAAGGTATGTGATAACCATTCATATTAGATCAGGGTTAACATAAGATAACTTTCGGTTACATATAAAAAGAAAAACATTGGATAATGTTAAGATTAGGGTTTCATGAGATTTCACTGCCTCGTTTGAAATTGCACTGACACCTGAATTGACTGTTTCTGTCACTACTTACCCGCTTGGTCCCCGTACCAGGTATTCCAGCTCCCCACCATCTCACAGGAATAGTCCTGGTCTAAGTGGAGCTTGCTCTGCACCTCAGCCATGAGTTCACAGGAAAAGGTCAAAAGACACAATATCCACAGATAGCGGGATATGCCTGTATCACCCTCTACTGTGAAGTCAAGTCAGTGAAAGATATGTGAATGGCCAAGAGAGGAGTCAGTTAGCATTTACAGCACACAGGAGAATAAACTAAAAATGAAAGATGAATCTTATATGCCTGCAGACACTCAGTCTTGACATTGTGAACTGAGAGAGAAAGGAACAGAATTACAGTGGGTGGACATTAGGCTATAAAAAAATGATATCACATACTCATCAGCTTCCTCTGTACAGTATTTTATTGGACTAATGTGTTATTGCTCTGCAATCATTTAGGATCATCATCTTTCCAACCCAATTTCCCTGGTGTAATTCCAATGTCAAGTTGAACAAAGCTACTGACAGACACTGGTCAGTGCACAAACTAACAAACTATCAAAGATACTTGCAACTGTAGGCCTTTCTGAGACAATCAAAAATCAACAAATAATGGCTCAAAAAGAACAAAATTAATGTAAAATGAGAAGTAGAAATGAAAAATACATTTTTGTCATGTAATTACACATTTTCACTTTATTTAGCCATGTTGGTGCTGCAATTATTTTCCTGTAGTAGGTCCCTCTGTGAAATATGCATTGAATTAGAATAATAATTTCACTGAGCCGTATGATGAAATGTCAAACAGAGGCTATGCTGTGCACTGAATCCAATTCAGTATAATTTGCTGTACAAATTAGGTTATGTTTGACCCTGAATCGCCCCTCTAGAGCAGTGGTTCCCAAATGGTGTGGTGTGCCACTACAGTGGGCATGAGTGCCCCCCCCCCCCAAAAAAAATATAATAATAAAAAATAATATTGGATTTAAAAAATGTGGAACTCATTCCAGCTTTCAACTTACTCTTGAAAGCTGTAATAGTAGAATGTATATATTTATTTTATTTCACCTTTATTTATTAACCAGGTAGGCCAGTTGAGAACAAGTTATCATTTACAATTGTGACCTGGCCAACATAAAGCAAAGCAGTGGGACAAAAACAACAACATAGAATTACACATGGGATAAACAAACATACAGTCAATAACACAATAGAAAAATCTGTATACAGTGTGTGCAAAATGAAGCAAGGAGGTAAGGCAATAAGTAGGCCAATAGTGGTGAAGTAATTACAGTATAGCAATTTACACTGGAATGATAAAAAAGAGCAGAAAAGAGCAGAAAAACAAAAAAATATGGGGATGAGGTAGATATTTGGTTGGATGGGCTATTTACAGATGGGCTGTGTACAGCTGCAGCGATCGGTAAGCTGCTCTGACACCTGACGCTTAAAGTTAATGAGGGAGATATGTCTCCAGCTTCAATGATTTCTGCAATTCGTTCCAGTCATTGGCAGCAGAGAACTTTAAGGAAAGGCGGCCAAAGAAGGTGTTGGCCTGGAGTGTACCCGTGAAATATACCTGCTGGAGCGCGTGCTACGGGTGGGTGTTGCTATGGTGACCAGTGAGCTGAGATAAGGCGGGCTTTACCTATCAGATTTGTAGATGACCTGGTTTGGCGACGAATATGTAGTGAGGACCAGCAAACAAGAGCATGCTGGTCGCAGTGGTGGGTAGTATATGGGGTGACAAAACAGATGGCACTGTGATAGACTGTATCCAATTTGCTGAGTGGAGTGTTGGAGGCTATTTTGTACATGACATCGCCGAAGTCAAGGATCGGTAGGATGGTCAGTTTTGCGAGGGTATGTTTGGCAGCATGAGTGAAGGAGGCTTTGTATGTGAAAAGGGAAGCCGATTCTAGATTTAACTTTGGATTGGAGTTTGTGCACAACATTTGAGAGAAATAATATTTTTGTGCATTCGGAACATTTCTGGGATCAATTATTTCAGCTCATGAAACATGGGACCAACACTTTACATGTTGCATTTCTATTTTTGTTCAGTCTAGCTGTTTTACCCCCCCCCAAATTACCCCCACGAAATTGCTCTAATCCACTGCACTGCTATTGTACTTGTACTGTACCCTCTCATTCCTTGTTCTTAATTATTAGATTCAATATTGCCTACACATTCAATAGACCATTATTTGTTGGACACTGAGCACCCTTATAATTAGGATACGATTCAAAGTTGGTACAATAATTGCGGTTCTGTTCATAACCTCAAAGTATTTTGTTGCACTCTCTAAGATTTAAGTAACATGTAAGCATTTAAAACTTCCAAATTCCAAGTAAAGTTTCCCTTTACCTTATGACCTGCAACTTGACAGCTAGCCTGCGATCATGGGTCTCAGTCTTCCGTACAGGGGAGTTTTGTTAACCTTTCAATGCATTGATTTAAATCAGGGTCAGACAGGGTGATTATTGGTATTGTTAAACAAATCTATTTTGAAACAAAACTATACACCTCACACACATTTTAAAATGTTTTTAATAATCTTTATTAATTATATAATTATGAAAAATATTCATAACATTTCAACCATGAGGCCAAAGAATGCAGTCATTGACTGCAGGAAAGGGCTATGAGCCCCGATGCTCGGTCTGATCATGAACACGCATCGCTTGTGATACGTTTTTGGAAGCATAAGGACCTTATCTTTAATATCAGCGATAAATAATTTTCAAAAAACAAAATGTTAAATTGATACACACCTTTTATAGGGTTGGGGTTAGTGTTCCCACACTGTCATATCTCCATGTTACAACGCATGTTTACGGAAGACAGACAGAAGACTGATGGACCACCTGTGCTAATTAGCTATCTAGCATGCTCCGAACACCTGTGTGTAATGGAAGAAGGCCGCTATTGCTGATCAAAATGTTTTTCTTTGTGCTTCCTAACCAATGCTGTGCTGTCTAGGCCTACAGTAGCATTTCAGGAGAGTCAAAGAATTCTTCAGAATTATTTTTTTAAAATTCGGCCTTGTCCAAAAAATGTACTATCTTGCGTGCCGGACTAGCCTACAAAAAAAAAAGAAAAGGCTCCTGGAGAGTCCTTTAGGGGTTCTTCAAATTGAAACTATGGGGGAACCCCTAGAAGTTCTTTGAAGAACCCTTTTTAATGGCTCCTCGAAGAACATTTTGAAGAACCTTTTGGGGTACATTTTTGAACTATTATTATTATTAGTAGTAGTATTTATTAATAATAATATGCATAACAATAACAACAATAACACATTATTTTAGTTCTCAGTGTTTATTATGATTTTAGTAGCAAAGCACAATTAACAAAAAAAATGAGGTGAACTCCAAGCAGAGCCCAAAGTCCAATGGGTATATCCTCTGGCATGTTGATGTTGATGGGTTGATGTTCTCCGCATCCATATCCAGAATGATTTTGCAGTGCATGGTGATCGAACAGGTTTCCTGTTATATTCAGAGGTCTGGTAGGGAGAGGGTGAAGTCTGTGAATTCAATTTTTTTTTTAATTATACAGATGATTAACAAAACATGCACACGACAGAATTCATACCTTTGATTTTTGTGGGGAAAGTGACTAAAAAAGCAAAACGGTTTTGATCATGGTTTTCATACACATACCTTGTCCATAATGAAGAGGCCTATGGGATATTCATTGGAGGTAAGGGAGCAGGATGGTAAATGTGATCTACATAACATACCAATACCAGTTGACATACCTGTGTATGCCTCCTCCTCTGAATACATGCAGACACAGACACAAAAGTGAGCAGTTCAGTCATCTGCACGCAATACAGCTCGCCTTAACATATTGTTATAGCCTGCATATTCTTACCTCTTTGTTGACTTACATCCATTGAATTGTGTCCATTTCCTGTTTTCGAAAGATTGGCACAAATATGAAAAGATAGATTGTATCATCATCATAAAACAATATCAATGTAGATCATATAAGGGACACAACTTACCTTAAATTGAGGAGACCTTTACATTTTTCAGTTAAGTGCCTGCACCTGCTGTCCTCTCAAATTGAAATGTTTCATTTGGGCAGATAGGTTCCTGCAAGAACCCCCACCAACTAAGGAGGTTCCTCAATGAACCCCACCTCCTTTTCAGAGCTAGGAACCCTAAGAAGAATCCTTGTTGAACCCCAAATTATGAGAATATACCTGTTTGACAGATGAAATTAGGCTATCGGCTGCTATACAGTATAAAAAAAGAGAACATTCCATATGGCCAATTGCAAAGAATCTGCAGAATTTGCGATCAGGAAACAGACTACTGTGTCAAATCTGCTGAATTGGAGAATCGCTTCTTGAATCGGGGCTACAGCGCTCAGATCCTGAAAGATGCAGGTACAAGGGCCGGATGACTTGACAGAGAGAACTTGTTGCGAAGGGGAGAGCCTTGTGATACAACAGAGAGAGTTTACTTTGTTACAAACTATATCTCTGAAGCAGAGAACATTACAAAAATCATTAAAATAATTGGGGAATCATCCAAAGTGATACACTACCATTCAAAGTCTTCCCAAAGCCACCAGTTATAAGCTTTAAGAGATGTCCTACCCTAAGTGACAAATTAGTCCACAGCTATATTCCTGGTGACTCTTAGAAAACGTGGCCAGACCACAAGCCCAGGGGCTCTTTTAAATGCAACCAGTGCAGAAATATTGCACAGAAAAAGTATTTTGTTGACACAGCTTCTAAAACGGAGTATCAAATCAAGCATTTCATTCACTACAAAACCACTCATGTCATCTACAGATTGGAATGTCCACAGTGCAATGTGTTCTACATTGGACAGACAAAGAGATGCCTTCAAGACCGCTTAGCGGAACACAAGTAGGCCATACGGGGAGGCAACGAAGACTAACCTATGCCAAGGTACTACAAGTCCTTACACCATGGCGACCCTGCCTCCCTACAAGCTATGGGTATTGATCATGTTCCGGCCTCAATTAGAAAAGGGGACCATCTTAAACAGCTAAACCAGAGGGAATGTTTTGGGATTTAAAAACTACAGGCCACGAATTACCCTGGTTTAAATTAAGATATTGATTTCTCACCTTTCTTGTACGGTCGTGAGAGGCCCCTTTGCTGTCATCTAGTGGACATGTTGCTCTATTGCCCTCAGGTATGTTTAGACTGCGGTGGTCAATATTTGCTGTGATCTCGTGTACTATAAAATTGGTGGCTCTCCTATTGTTACCACATTGCCCAGTCATATTCAAGGTTAGAACTACTTTTATAGGGGCTGGTGCTTGTAGCATTGATTTGCATTTTGATAACATATCTACAGTATTTCACTTTTTTATATGTACAGTATTGCTTACGAGGTGTTGTCCAATGAATTCTGTAATCACTCCGTCTTCAAATCAGGATTGATTGGAAAAAGGTGTTCAAAAGAGGACATTGACGAAGGCCATGCAGCCAAAATGCATCTGAGTTTTTAATCTTCGTTTCCATTGAACATGCCATACAAATATATTTTAATTAACTGTATGGAGAGAGAGCCTTGGTCTTCCTTTCTTTTTGACATATGTAGATTTGTTGGCCAATTCCTCCACCCTCCATGCACTCTTCAAATAGCCTAAATTCCATGTCAGTGACGGGCTGTTAAAGTTAAAACCAGGACTCGAATTGACGGGATATGAGAGGGATAGGCCTACCTTTTATTAAAGAAAATGCAAAAAGCACAGGCACATTGTTAGTTTAAGATTTTGCAAAAATGTTATAAAGTGATCAATAACAGCACTTTGGTCCGCAATGCTTTATGCTAGAAACAAGCTGTAAAATACACCGGAAAGACATGAATGCATATGGGGGATATCATTGTTTAATTTCTTTGACATTCAGAGACTGAGCTACAATCTTTTATAGCCGGGCAGACAGAACATGGTTGCTTGGGAAGTAATCTAATTCTGTCATTATCAATTGATTAAGCTATTTACATTCTGTACAATAGAAGATGTTTAAACTCAGACAGCTTTTAGAAAACACTTGTTACCTCTGTTGGGTTAAGCCAAGGAAGAAGAGTAGCCAGCAGTTAAAGCTTACATTTGTCTGTGTCGGTCGCCCTAACTGTCTGGGGTGGAAAGGTAGGCCTACTGTCTGGGGTGGAAAGGCAGGCCTACTGTCTGGGGTGGAAAGGTAGGCCTACTGTCTGGGGTGGAAAGGTAGGCCTACTGTCTGGGGTGGAAAGGTAGGCCTACTGTCTGGGGTGGAAAGGTAGGCCTACTGTCTGGGGTGGAAAGGTAGGCCTACTGTCTGGGGTGGAAAGTTAGGCCTACTGTCTGGGGTGGAAAGGTAGACCTAACTTTTGAAACTACCATGCTCAGATTCCTTATGACATTTCTGATTTCATTATTTGCAAACAGGGAGAGTTTCGTTGCAAATAAGACACACTGATTTGGCATTGGAGGAATATGATAAGATGAACACATAGGCCTATCTCTCTGTCCATTCTTAGCCTGTAATTTCAGTAATTTGTGTGGTATTAAAAAATATTTTGTAAATACAGTATGTAAAATTATGCAGAATTGCATGACAAAAAGCTATTTTTTCTCTCAGACCTGGAAATACAATGATAGATCAATTCAATACTTTTCCCACCCCTACTGTCGTCCATAGTGGTCTGTGAACCCATAATCTTCTGGCCCCCAAGCCATGTGTTGCCATGTAATGCTTACAGGACTAAGAACAGTTTCTAAAACGGCATAAGGCTCTGGGTTGTCCAAGAAGTGAGGTAAGGATGTTCTTTGCTATCCACTTTATGTTTTCATTATTCTTTTGGGTCTAGGGGAGGGTCACTTGTTATTTTTCAAACGTCTAGGGAGGGTTTAGGTCAAATAAAATTCGCTGAAGGGATGGCCATCCATTTTCATCTCAGATAGGTCCGATTTTCTCTATCTAATTACAAATAACATTCAAATACAAATAACATTCACACCCTAATTGGAGTGTCCAGGTTGAAAATATGTGTGTGATGATCTGGTGGGTAGGCCCTATTATCTGTACACATGGTCCAACACAGACCATATAGAAATGTACACATTACAGATAGTATGTGAAAGCATTATATAATTTATACAGATCATGATGTTCCCAAAAATGCAATACCCATTTCCACAAGCTAAGATGTAAAGTACAAGTACTGTAGTTCTTCAATACAATTGACAAGTTGTCTTGGTGCTGTAGGTGAGAAAGGTTGTCAATGCATTGTGCATTCAATTCACCTAGAATTCATAAACATCTGATATTCCAGATGCTTTGCTGTCTTGAAGAAAGTATTTCCTCTTGATGGGTCAAACCTGGCCACTAAGGAAATAAAACATAAAAACAAAACTGTATTAGTCTAACAACTATTAACTTGTTTCATTCAGACTCCCTTCATGGTTGGTGATTCTCTCTAATAGAACAAACCATTGTAATGTTTCACTGCTTTGCAAAAACAATATAGACTTTGGGTAGTTGCTTGGTAATGCAAAGTAATCAAATGGAAAACCTCTCACTTAGGCCTTTGGTTTTCTGAATGTGTCGATTCTTCCTCCGTGTTTGACTCTGATGTTTGGGAATATGTCTTTTAAGGCAACGTACAAATCCTCAAAGTCCTGATTCACTGTTATGTCCTAGAGGTTAAAGTATACAGAGACACACATTATCAGGTGAGTGGCTTTGCATCAATAGGTAGGTGGTGTGTTGTGAAAGGGTATTTTATCCAAGTGACAATAACACAAGTGAAAATCCATGACCTACAGAAAAGTCCAGGCACTCCATAGCTGATTCTGCGTTTCCCTGGATTGCTTTCAGGACTCCGTAACACCCGGCAGTCTGTATAGGATTCCTCCCCATCTGACCAAAGGCAGGTCAATTAACATAGAATCACCAAAGATAACACTGGCAGATATTAATAGACATAGTATCAAGTATCATTTTTTTGTCTTTCTACGACCTTGTTTTTGGGGCTGCTTCTTGAGTGTTTATCTTGAAAAATATAGTGATGAGCCATTTTATCCCACTTTTACCATTTTCTCCCTCACGCATATCCCCCACTGCTTTCCATACTACAGCCAATCTCTTTTTTTCTGACTTACATTGAGTTTTTTTATTGTCTTGTTTACTTTGAGGCCCATGGTGAAGCGGATCGCACCTTCAGGGGGTATTCGATTGTTACTGTGGGAGATATATAAAAAAAACAATAAGTGTTGGGGGGGCGAGCAAAATAAAACTGTTGCCTTTCAAATGACGTCTTCACATTTTGATATGATTGCAGTTGTCTTGTAGAAAGTTTTGCAAACAAATTTCAACAGGTAGTAAGTAGTCATCCGTCGAAATAAAAAGCTTTACGCCATACCGTACTGCCTATATTACGACCATCTGTTTAATAACTTTTAATGTTAATTGAGAAAAGTGTATAAGCATTACAATTAAATACAGGCAAAAACCTTTGTACCTTATATTGAGGTCCTCTAGAGTGTTGTTGTCTTTGAGAGCCTCTCCTAAAGCTACGGCTCCATCCTTACCCAGGCCGTTGTAAGACAGATCCAGTGTTCTGAGGAATATGTTGGCCTGGGACATTACAAGTGAATGGTATTATTACAAACTATTTCACAGTACTCCGGAACAGAATATCTGATTTAACTGAGCTCATTTAGAGTTTCATGAAATCATTTGAACAAGATCAGATACTGTAGATGTTATCTCGGCAACCCAGAACCAAAATCTAGTGCCAGAGCTTGTACGTCTGTCCACAAGAGATTAGATGAAAAGCAAAGTTTTATCAAATATCATAATATCATAATATCATCATATGTATAAATGGGTTGAAATGATCTATTATAAAGGTTATTACGTCTTGTGTTAGCCTCAGGCATTCACAAAGTGAGGACTAGGTATGTTACTGCAAAGCCGCCTGAAATCAACAGATACCTATCTATGTACTAGACCTAGATTTCATAACATGTACGCTAGGTTATATGATTTACCCCAAGGCCTTTAGCCAAAGCCACCGCTCCTTTCCCACGTATACAGTTCCAGGCCAGACTCAATGATTTCAGCCCTGTGTTCTCAGCGATAGCATGTCCCAGGACCTGACCTGATGAGAGAAAAATAAGCTGTGTCTCAATAGTCTTAAGTGGCCTCCTCAATGGCCTCCTCAGTTTTATGTGTCCCCCTTGTCTCCTCTTCTTGTCACCTGGAAGCAATATGGTGGATCCCTACCACTACCAGGAATTTGCTTTCACCTGTCCACCTTTCTTTTCTGTCAGTGTATATGAAGGAGAGAAGAGAAGGAAAGGAATGCCACTTGAAACGGAGATGCACCCCAAGAGAGTGGATTATCCTCATTGAGGAGTAAATGCATTTCTATGACAATGATCATGTCTCCTTTCAACACATATAATTCACTGTTATAGACAGTGATGGCTCTCTATTTACCTAATTTTGCTCTGTGGAAAGGCAATAACAGTCAAGAAAAACGAATAAAATTTCAGTGTATCTTCAATGACACTGTTAATCATCATGGGTCAATATTCAAGACTGGTGTTCCTATGACAACGATCACAACGTATGAGAAAATGATATATAATTTATTAAATCAGTGATGGGAATAGTACTAAGTGTCTGATATGAGTGTATGATTCAAAACTAATACACACGGATCCTTTTAGAAGAGACAGTGAAGATAATACGAACACACACACTACCCCCTCCACCCACACGTGGAAGACACTTCCCATGTGGGAAAAACATTTTATGTATATTTCTCAATAATTAGAATTATACTAAAATGGTATTTGAATTAGAATTCCTGTATTTTCTTTACATAAAAAGTATATTTATAATGTATTTCAAGTATTCTTTTGCAACTACACTTCCACTTATTAACCACATCAACTATTGTAAGTAGTCACGTAAAGGTCACCTTGATTGAAGCAGTTGTGGCCCTAGCTACAAATTAGTGATGGGTCGTTCGCGAACGTGTTGGCTCTAAGAGCCGGCTCTTGTAGGTGAACGTTGGGAGCCGGCTCACATATCAGAAGAGCCAAATCTTTTTATAAAAATATAAAAAATATTAAGATATGAATAATCAAAAGATTTAAATGAATAGAATTAACTAATTCAAAGAAATAAAAAATAAATAAAATAATATAGGCCTAAATGCTCAAGCGCACGCATTCATTCTGACTGTCTGCTCAGACAAACAGCCTCACCCGTTGTTCCTGTCAATCAGACACAGTGTCAACCAATGAACCAAAGAAGGAGGGATGACTGAGCCAATTAACTCATAGTCACACACTTAGCAGCCGAGGACAGAGAGGAAGGACAGCTGTGAAAACAACAGCTGGAAAATCAGTCAGAAGCACAGTAGCATTTGGATGCATTTTAATAATGTAGACAATGTTAGAGCACGGTGTAGAATTTGCCAAAACAAAATCTCATATAAAGCCAGTTCTACGCACAGCCTACACCGGTGAACTGTGCACCCAACTTTGAAGCTAGTTGTAGCGGAGCTTCGAGAAACTAGCGGGCCTCCTAGTGATAGTGGTGGAGCCAGCACCTCCACACGTGGAGATGTATCCACTCAGTTAAGTAGGCCTACTCCGCAACCCACAGCAACACAGTCTTCTATGGACCAGTTTATGCCAAAGTCTGTCTGTAGCAAAACAAGGCCAAATTGATATTGCATTGGCTAAAACGATTGCAACCGATTTCCAATCATTTTCAATCGTGGAGGACAGAGGTTTAAGAAATTATAGGTTTAAGAAATCCAACGTACACAATTCCAAGCAGCAAAACCCTTTCAAAATCACTTATTCCACAACTGTAAGAGAGCACACAGGCTTCAGTGCGGGAAAGAGTCCAAAAAGCTACTGCAGTTTGCATTACCACTGACTGCTGGATATCAAGGGTAACCACTTCTTACATGTCGGTTACATGTCACTTCATTGAAGATTTTTCGATGTCTAGCTGTCTTCTGGTCTGCTTTGTGTTCAGCGACAGACACCTCAGAGAACTTGGCAGAGGAACTGTTGAGTGGCCAGAGAATGGCAAGTAGATGGAAAAGTGGTCTGCTGTATTAGCGACAATGCAGCTAACATAACCAAAGCCATAGATGTTCAAATGGATCCATCATCCATCTCTTGCCAACACAATCAACCTGATTGTAAGAGATGCTCTGAAGGTGATGAAGCCCACTGTGGACAAAGTGGAAGCAGCTGTGGAATACTTCCACAGGAGCACAGTAGGTGCTGAAAAACTAAAGTCTACAGAACGCCAGATGGGGATAGCTGAGCTGAGGCCTAAACAAGACTGCACTACAAGGTGGAATTCAACATTTTACATGTTGAAGCGGTTTCTTGAGTCAAAGGATGCCATCATCTCTACCCTGACCAGTGTCAATGCACCTGTTGATGCTCTGACCCAAGAGGAATGGGAGGTGGTGGAGGAGGTGTGCAGAGTCCTGGAACCCTTTGAGCAGGTCACTGTGGAGAGGTACATTAAGCAGTTCTTACTGCATCATTATTTAATCCAGTATTATATATGTATATGAGCAGTAGATGAGAATGTAGTATCAGTAGACAAAACATGAACTAATAAGTTACTGTTCTTTTTTCAGCTATGTGACAGCCTCAAATTATATTCCTGTGATAGGGTCTGCAGCGAATCACACCCAGCCACTAGAGAGAAGCAAATGTAACCACAGGACATGCGACAGAGTTGATGGACACCCTATTTTCATCAATGGACAGAAAGTTCCACAGAATGGAATAATAATCACGTGCTATCAGAAAGTGCTGCACTTGACCCCAGGTTTAAGAAGTTAGCCTTCAGTGATGCCAGAGCGATTGATGAGACTCTTCAAAGAATAACCTCAGCAGCAGGGAGGGACAGCCCCAGCAGTCAGTTGGCTCAGGCACCAGAGCAACAGGATGAAGAGGGATCAGATGGAGCAGAAGCACCAGCACTAGTGCCACAAACGTCTGCTGTTTGGATGCTGTTTGACGAGAGAGCAACTGGGGATGCAGCACGAAGGAATCCCTCAGCAGATGCCATAATGGAGGTCCGATCCTATTTGGAGGAGCCCATCCTACAAAGATCTGCAGATCCTCTGAGCTGGTGGAAGAACAAAGCCTCTGTCTACCCACGGCTTATGAAAGTCATGACAGGGAGACTCTGCATAGTGGCCACATCTGTTCCCTCTGAGATGGTCTTCTCGAAAATGGGACAAATAATTACTAAGAGGAGAAACCGCATCAGCCCCTCAAGTGAGGCAGCTTGCATTTCTGAATGCAAAAGTCTCATAAAAGTAAAATATGGTCAGCATTGCTGTGTGCTGCTGGCTATAACATGGCACTAAAGAAGAGAGATAAGAGGGACTAGTTTAATGTTTTAAGTGGGTTGCTGCACTTTTGCACATTATTTATTTTTCTTTGATATGGTGCAATATTCCATTATTATGTTGTTCAGATTGTATTAGTTTTGAATGGTTAGATGTATATGCACTTTGTTTATATACATACAAAATATATACTTTAAATGCAAATGTTCAATAGCATAATTTTTCATAACAAACCAATGCATTTTTAAATACATTGTGGGTAAGGTAGTGTATGGTTTCATTTAATAATTTAATTAAAACTCTTTTAACACCAATCATTTTTCAAACAGTTCAACTTCAAACATTTCGAAAACATATTGTTTCAAGAAGATGTTTGGGAGAAAAAAATATTCATCTGTTTTTGGTGAGCTGCGCCAACCACACCTGCTCACTGAAAAGAGCCAGACTTCCCATCAGTACTGTAAATCACAAAGTGCACTATTGGGATTTCACTCTTTAGTTGTTCATATTACGGTAATACATTTACATTTTAATAAAATAAGTAATATATAAGGTATAATTAAAAGTACAACATTATTAATTTTGAAAATGAAAATGAAAACATTTAAATAAGCTAAATATGAGGAACAAGATCATGTAATAAATCAAAACATCAGTGTCAGAAAAGGATGCTGGGTAATATGCAAATTATTGTGCACGTATTATTGAGGGGAGGTTAGGGTTATTATTGAGGGGGGGGGGTGAGAAGGATTACTTATCCTATCCTAGGTATTCCTTAAAGAGGTGGGGTTTCAGGTGTCTCCGGAAGGTGGTGATTGACTCCGCTGTCCTGGCGTCGTGAGGGAGTTTGTTCCACCATTGGGGGGCCAGAAAAAAAAGTATACTCTCAAGAAACATGTTCCTCAGCTGTACATGTTTGCTTATGTGGAATAAACGATCTTTGTCAACTTTCTCTGCACTCTTCTGAACAGGAATTCAGAAAGTACTTCAAAACTCATTATTGGCACTGAAACTACAGTGCCTTGCAAAACCATTCATACACCTTGGATTTCTTCACATTTTATTGTTACAAATTATTGTTAATTGTAATTTTTTCCTTCAACAATCTACACAAAATACTCCAATCTCAAAGTGGAAAATTTCTCCCCCAAAAAATGGTAAAGATTGATAGAAATTAAATCACTTGAAATTAATTTAATTGTATTTTCTTTGGTCAACAATCTACACAAAATACTTTAATCTCAAAGTGGAAGATTTCTCTAAATAAAATTTGTAAAGATTGATAGAAAATAAATAACTAAAATATAGTCGTTGCACAAGTATTCAACCCCCGGAGTCGATATATGTTAGAAACACCTTTGGCAGTGATTACAGCAGTGAGTCTTCTTGAGTAAGTCTTTACGAGCTTTATACACCTGGATTGTGCAATATTAGCCCTTTATTATTTTCAGAAATCTTCAATCTCTGTAAGATGTTGGTGCTCATGGCTACACAGCAATCTTCTAGTCTTGCAATAGATGTTCAATCAGATTTAAGTCAAAACTGTAAGTTGGCTACTCAAGGAACATTCACTGTCTTCTTCGTGAGTGTAGATTGTGTTCTGAGTTAATGACTTACTGAAAGGTGACTTCCTCTCCCAGTGTCTGTTGTAAAGCAGACTGAATCAGGTTTTCCTCTAGGATTTCTCCTGCTCTTAGCTCAACCTGTTTCTTTTCTTCCGGAAAAACTAACAAGTATTTGCCGATGTCAGGCATACCCATACCATGATGCAGCCCCAAACATAAGGCTAGTTCAATATTTCTTTAGTGCCTTGTTACATACAAGATGTATGTTTTGGAATATTTTTATTCTGTATATTTATATTCTTCTTTTCACTCTGTCATTTAAGTTATTCATTGTGGAGTCACTACAATGTTGTTGATTCATCCTTAGTTTTCTCGCATTACAGCCACTGAACTCTGTAACTGTTTTACAATCACCAATGGCCTCATGGTAACATCCCTGAGCAGTTTCATTCCTGTGCTGCAGCTCATTTCAGAAGGTCCTACTTGTCTTGTCTTTGATGTGTCTGGGTCGTTTAATACATAATCCACAGCATAATTATTAACTTGACCTTATTAAAGAGATATTCAATGTCTGATTTGATATTGTTACCGATCTACCAATCACTGCCCTTTTTATGAAGCTTTCGAAAGGCTCCCTGGTCTTTGTAGTTGAATATGTGCTTGAATTTCAATACACGACTGAGGGACCTTACAGATGTTGTATGTATGGGGAACAGAGGAAGGGTTAGTCATGAAAAAATCATGTCAATCCCTATTATTTCACACAGAGTCCATGTAACATATTCTGTGATTTGTTAAGCCAAATTTGACTCCTGCAGTAATTTAGGCTTGCCTAAACAAAGGAGCTGAATACTTATGCAATGACTATATTTTAGTTATTTAATTTTTATTAATCTTATTTTTTATTATTTTACTTTGACTTTGACATTGCAGAGTATATTGACTTCGTTGTTGACAAAAAATAACAGTTAAATCAATTTTAACGCCACTTTGTAACGCAGTAAAATGTGAAGGAATCCAAGAGGTATGAATGCTTTAGCAAGGCACTGCCTACTTAGTGTACTTGATCACTTTCATAAAAAAATTTTTTTTTTAAATCAACTTAAAAACAGTGTGTATTTTCGATTAATATAATAAATTACAATTAGTGTACAGTTTTAATGAGTGTGTTTAAGTTTAATGTATATTTCTAGTGTACTAAAAGACTGAAAAAAACGATGAATATAAAGTACACTTTTAATAAGTGTATGGAAGTGCAATGATATTATATTTCTAGTATATTTCACATATACTAGAAAAATACATCTCGTATTTGAAGTATATTATTATAATTTTTTTGTATTGTAAAAATGTGTATATATTCCATTTCTCAGGCCTGCAGTCTTTTCAGTTGTCTGGAACAGATTTCAGTTGTCGGGAACTGTTTTCTACGCCCCACTGGATAGCGATAAACAGATACATTTGAGCGATTGATAAGGGCATTTAGAGCTTGAAATTGAAGTGATTCACTTTTGTTGGGAGTTATAGTGGATTACATTAATTTGTTTATCTTACATGCAAGTGCTGTGAACTACACCAGAGGTGACTGTAGAGTGGAGGTTGTTATCCAGTATTCTTTAGAAAAATATATGTAATTTCTCTGAGACCCTCAATGAAATGAACTTCTTGAATGGAGAAAAAAAAATCCTCATCCAAGAATAGGAAGACGTCATGTTGTTTAGGGCCTATATTGGAATTTGTTATGGTCTTTCATGTCATGTTGTTTAGGGCCTATATTGGAATTTGTTATGGTCTTTCAAAGTGTCTCAAAACAGCCCAACTTTATGGCTTAAGATGTCTCGAAGGTTACGGCTGGGTATGCTTTTTACAACATCTGTTGGGTGTTCCTCAAAGCTCTGATCTCAGACCACTACTGCTCTAATTATAATCATAAACTGGGAGGTTCGAGCCCTGAATACTGATTGGCTGACAACCATTGTATATCAGACCGTGTATCACAGGTATGACAAAACATTTACTTTTACTGCTCTAATTACGTTGTTAACCAGTTTATAATAGCAATAAGGCACCTCGGGGGTTTGTGGTTTATGGCCAATATACCACACCCCCTCGTACCTTATTGCTTAAATGCACAATTCCTCTCCAATTACCACCTCACCCAATCCAAGACACACAACTATTAAATGATGTACCTCCCAAGGTGTTGTGGCTGGCTGAGGTGGGTACCCTACCCAAACTCTTTCCCTCTCTGTCACCTCTTCATCCCCTTCATGCCCAGGGTATCCAACCCCTAATGTACTGTATGTATGTATGTATGTATGTATGTATGTATGTATGTATGTATGTATGTATGTATGTATGTATGTATGTATGTATGTATGTATGTATGTATGTATGTATGTATGTCCAGGGTTTGGGTTAGATAGACACACTTCTACAACCCTACTGTACCTGCTGTGTCTCCCATCATGTTGTGGCTAAGGTCTCACTCACTCACTCACACACACACACACACACACACACACACACACACACACACACACACACACACACACACACACACACACACACACACACACACACACACACACACACACACACACACACACACACACACACACACACACACACACACACACACAGTGCCCAAACCCTACCTGCTGCATCTCCTATGGTGTTGTGACTGAGGTCTAGGGTCTCCAGCTTGGTGTTGGAGGTCAGGGTCTGGGCCAGGTGTTGTGCGGCCCGGTCAGCCAGCTCGTTCCCAGACATGTTGAGTGAGACCAGTGTGGTGTTCTCCTGCAGCATACTGGACAGGGTCTGGGCACCACACTCCCCCAGCCTGTTCTCCCCCAGGTCCACCTCTGAGAAGGAGACACACATGTCACAGAGAGGTCTGAGGTCATACAGGGTTAGAGTAGAGCAGAAGGTTGAGCTGTTAGTTGTAGTTTGTGAGTATCTGTCCTATCCTCTTATATGGTATAGGTTGTCATTAATGTATTAATCCTGTTTTAATGTTGTCTGCCTGCCACATTATAAAGATTATTCAATTGATTTGTATTTGTTGAAACCACTTTGTTCTCTCATCAAAGCTACAATGTTTAAAATCGAATGTAATCAAATGAGTCATCTGCCATCTTTTGTTCAGGTGAGATACATCACCTTAAAGCATCACATTCCACTTTCGTTGGCAGCAGTTAACCTATTATTCTAATAGCAGTGTCATAAAGGCATTGTGAATGACATTTATTAGTTCTGAATTAGAACCATTGGAATTGTGGTTGTGGATTTAATGACACACTCAGCGGTGAAACAATTTCTCCCTTGGATCATGAACTGTGTACGGAGCTTGCTGCTAGCTAGACACTGACTGAATGTTAAATAGGTCCCGAGGTGTCGAGGCACGACAAGGATGGCAGTGAGTGAGGTCGGCGCGCGGATGGGTGTGGGTGGCACCGCCGCCTTCCTGAGTCCCCTGGGCCTCAGATTGGAGGTTGGTGGAGTGCCCACCTGTGATGTAACAGTTCTCCTTTAACATCTCGGCCATGGCAGCCCCGCCAGTCCCTTCCATGCAATTATCCCTGAGGTTCAGCTTCAGGAGGGAAGTGTTGGTTACCAAGGAAACCGCCAGTGCTTTGGTGCCCTACAGAACACATTTCACACAAAGACTATTTAGTTTGTTTCTCTCTCTCTCTTTTGTCTTTTCTCTCTCTCTTTCGTCTCCTGTTGTTTTTTCCCCCTCTTTTTTAAAAATGGAAATAGGATGTGCTCTCGAGAGCAGGTGTGTGCCTGTATGTGTGGGTTTTTGCCTCTTTTACCAGGTACCTATTATGAAAACACCTCACCCATCTAATGGGTGCCAGAATGACCTTGTTCTTTATTGCAGGACCTCTCATATCCTCTAGGCTTTTGTTGCACAGTTTAATAATAAAAGAGATGCTCCATGGTTTAGACTAATGAAGCAGACAGAGGTCACATGGAGGGAGGCGTGGGTTCAGGGAATGAGACCGTCTAAGAAATTATAGTTTTGCCTGGCTAAAGAGAGAGTACGTGGCTGTGCAGATGATATGAAAGATAGCTTCAGGCTCCAGTCAGTCAGCCGTATCAGTACATTTGGTGTTAAATAGTATCCAGAACATACAACTATCTACTTAGCATTTAGATAACAAGCATATGGCTGGCTACTGTGGTATTTCAGTGCTGTTTTAAGTGCACAGCTTTTGCAGATGCAAGGTAGCGTTAGCCTCAATGATACAGAGTTAAGTAAAGAGTAACTGAATGAGGGAAGAGACCGTGGAAGGGAAACGTTTTGCATTATTAAACAGGGCACTGGCCTGGTCAGTCTTACTTGAGGCCCGAGGCCATGGTGCATCATGGTTAGCTCAGTATTGCCCATGTGTTTCAGGAAATAGGATACAGGGACTACGTTGAACATTCTACACGCCTCCCTGTATCGAGTCTGGCCCGTCGGGTCATACGCCTCCTTCACATCTGCAACAGAACCAAGCAGACACAATACATATACTTTAGCTGGGCATGAATGAACTTGCCTGACACAATGTCTCAAGTTTTAAGTAGAATATAAACACACGGGAAGTAGAAGAAGGTAAGTAAGCTACAGGGTCAGTTCCAGGGTCAGTGCCAATACCATATTTATAATGTGAAGGGATGCTGGAGTGGTAGGGGAAGATATGTTTAGAGGTAAGGTGGCTAGGCATCAGGATATATGATAAACAGAGTAGCAGCAGCGTATATGATGTTTCTATGTGAGTGTGTGTGTGTCTAGATTCAGTAGGAATGTGTGTGCGTGTTATGTATGTGAGCAAATTAAGTGTGTGTGTGTGTGTATTGGAGTGTCAGTGTGAATGAGTGAGTGTGTAGAGTGAGTATGTGAGTGTGCATAGAGTCAGTGCAAAAATACAAAATGAAACAGAAGGGTCAGTGCAGACAGTCCGTGTAGCCATTTTGTTTGCTATTTAGCAGTCTTATGGTTTGGGGATAGAAGCTGTTAAGGAGCCTGTTGGTGTCAGAGTTGTTGCTCTGGTATCGCTTGCTGTGCGGAAGCAGTGACAACAGTCCATGGCTTGGGTGGCTGGAGTCTTCAACAAATTCCCGGGCCTTCCTTTCACACTGACTCATATGGTCCTTGACGGCAGGGAGCTTGACCACAGTAATGTACTGGGCTGTCCACACCACCATCTGTAGCGCCATGCAATCAAGGGGGATGCAGTTGCCATACCAAGCATTGATGCAGCCAGTCAAGATGCTCTCAATGGTGCAGCTGTATAACTTTTTGAGGATTTGCTTGAGTGTGGACCATTTTATGTCCTTAGTGATTTGGACACCGAGGAACATGAAGCTCTCGACCCGCTCCACTGCAGCCCTCCCCCTCCCCCCCATTGCCTGTAGTCCACAATCAGCTCCTTGATCTTACTGACATTGAGGGGGTAACTATTTCCTGGCAGAGTGGAAATACTCTGCCAGGTCACTGACCTCCTCCCTGTAGGCTGTCTCATCGTCGCCGGTGATTGTATCATCAGCAAACTTGATGAGGATGTTGGAGTCGTGCGTGGCCATGCAGGCGTCGGTGAACAGAGAGTACAGGAGGAGACTAAGCACACACCACTGCGGGGCCCCCGTGTTGAGGTTCAATATGGCAGAAGTGATGTTGCCTGGTGTCGGCCCATCAGGAAGTCCATGATCCAGTTGCAGAGGGAGGTGGTCAGTCCCAGGGTCCCAAGCCTGTTGACGAGTTTGGAAGGGACTATGCTCTAATCAATTAACAGCATTCTCACATGGGTATTCCTCTTATCTAGGTGGTCTAGGGCAGTGTGGAGTGCAATTGAGATTGCTTCGTCTATGGATCTGTTGGCGCGGTATGCAAAATTGGAGTGGGTCTAGGGTGTCTAAGATGATGAAGTTGATGTGTGCCATAACCAACCTTTCAAAGCACTTCATGATTACAGATGTGAGTGCTACAGGGTGGTCGTCATTGTAGCAGGTAGCCTTAGACTTCCTGGGAACAGGAATGATGGTGGTCAGCTTGAGATGGGGATCACAGACTGGGACAAGGAGAGGTTTACATTTACATTTTACATTTAAGTCATTTAGCAGACGCTCTTGTCCAGAGCGACTTACAAATTGGTGCATACACCTTATGACATCCAGTGGAACAGCCACTTTACAATAGTGCATCTAAATTTTTTTAGGGGGGGTGAGAAGGATTACTTACCCTATCCTAGGTATTCCTTGAAGAGGTGGGGTTTCAGGTGTCTCCGGAAGGTGGTGATTGACTCCGCTGTCCTGGCGTCGTGAGGGAGTTTGTTCCACCATTGGGGGGCCAGAGCAGCGAACAGTTTTGACTGGGCTGAGCGGGAACTGTACTTCCTCAGTGGTAGGGAGGCGAGCAGGCCAGAGGTGGATGAGAGGTTGAAAATGATTGTGAATATGCCTACCAGCTGTTCTGCGCATGCTCTGTGAACGTTCCCTGTGATACCGTCCAGCACCGCCGCCTTACGAGCGTTGACCTGGACTGCCACATGCAGCGGGCGTTTGAGCCTGTATAATAGGATTCTACCTTGTTCCTATATTGTCCTCTTGCTGGTTTGATGGCTCTGCGAAGGTTGCAGCGGGACATCTTGTACTTGTTCGTATCCTCAGCCGTAGCCTTGGGGTTTGCTGCAATAGCCCTGTGTGCGGTAGCCCTGTCCTTCAGTTTAGCACCAACCTCGGTGTTAATCCAGGGCTTTTGATTGGGGAAGCAGCGAACCTTCACTGTGGGGACGTCAGCGATGCATTTCCTAATGAAGCTGGTGACGGCGGTGGTTAGCTAGTTGATGCTATTGGCGGAGTCCTGGAACATATTCCAGTCAGCGCTAGCAAAGCAGTCTTGTAGCGTAGCATCCGATTTAGAGGGCCATTTCTCAACAGAGTGCATCACGGGTGCTTCCTGTTTGAGCGGCTGCTTGCAAACAGGAAGCAGGAGTATAGAGTCATGATCTGCTTTGCCAAAGGGGTGATGAGGGAGGGCCTTGTACGCTTGTTTGTGGGTAGAATAACAGCGGTCTAGGACATTATCACCTCCAGTGGCGAAGGAGATGTGTTGATGGAAGTTGGGCATTGTGTCTTAATGACGCAGAATTCAATTCACCGCCAACAAGGAAAGCAGCCTCCAGAGGCAAGGTTTTCTGCTTGTTTATAGCCTCGTACAGTTCATTAAGTACTAGCTTGTTGTTTTTCTTGTCCTGAGGTGGAATATTTAGAGCAGTCACGATAACAGCTGAAACCTCCTTCAGGAGGTAGAAGGGTATTCCAAGACGGGTTAACAATGGGTCAAGACTTAGAGATGCTAGAGTCAGCACAACATTTGCTGTTGATGAAGCGGCATACCCCTCCCCTCTCGATTTCCCTGAATCCAATATCCTCTGCTCGGTGAATGGAGAATCCATCAAACTGTATTGCTTTGGGGGGTATCTTGTCCGAAAGCCATGCTTTTCAGAATGGCAGAGAGTCCCGTTGAAAGCAAATCTGCGATCGGAGGTCATCCATCTTATTATCAAGAAACTGGGAATTGGCCAATAGAATGGAGGGCGGTTTTCCCTTCACCTTAATCTCCCCAGGGTTCTCCCTCTCCTGTCTCTTTTTTGCTGACGTTTCCTCTTGAATTACACAAAGAGCCCAGGGCAGATGGGTTGAAGTGGACGTTGAAGCCAGAATTGAGTTTAGTAAACGTGATGTTCAAAAGTTATTTTCGAGCATAATAAATGATAACGGATGCATTCCGTGCAAAATAAATAAAAATAAACGCCAAAATAGTTGGGTCAGAGCTCACAAGACGGCAGCCATACAGTACGGCGCCATCTTGAAAATGGAACCAATAGAATAGTCCCAACACAGCAAACTCTGTCCACTGAGCACTTCAGACAAACTAAGGCAAATGCTCAAAATATTTGAAAGATTTCAAATAGTATCTGAACCCAGATCTAAACCAGCAATACGTTTCTCCAACAGAGCCGCTCACTATCAAAACATTGAGTTAAAGGACTTGGCATCTCTACATATCCCTCTGAGACATTCTAAGCTGTCAATGTGACTTTGGTCGATAAAGTCCCTTGCGGTTGATTTCACCACGTCTGGGGACTGGGTAGTGGGTTATAGCTCATTCATGTACCAGATGGCCTTCACTTATGGTGAAAGAGGCCTTACTACAAAGCCTAGATGAAGTAATTAAGATGCAGAACAGGAATATATGTTTGAGCAGGAGTGTGTGTAGGTGTTTGTTTCTGCATCCCTTCAACTGATCAGTAGGAAAAGCGAAGAGGGGGAGGGGAAGTGAGAGATGGAAAGAGAGAGAGACTTATTGGGACAGTTGCTCATGTTCAATGCATGATCTAAATATGATCAAATGATCACAGTAGGGGCTTCAGAAAGAAGATGAGGTTTATTTTAAAGAGTGAGAGGGAATATGAAATTGTAAACAATGTCTTTCCAGAAAGTGAGAGAGAGCGAGAGAGAGAGATACAAACAGAAAGAGCATGTGAAAGTGTGATGATCTATCAGAGATGAAAAGGTTCATGTCAAACACGACTCATCAGTTAGCCATTTCTCATAAATGAGAGTGGCAAACCACACGCACGCTCTGCCCCTTAGCTCTCGTACACCCTTTTATCAGAACTTGTGATTCACCTACCTTTCTCTCATTCTCTCTTTTATTAAGAACTCGCAGGGCTATGATGTGCTACCTACCTCCCAGCTCCAAGTCTGTGTCATAGTCCTCATCTGAAGCTGTGATGACACATTCCTTCCCCCTCTCCTGTGAGTCTCCATCACCAACTCCACTGCCCTCTTCTTCCTCCTCCTCCTCCCCCTCATCCTCCTTTCTCTCACCCCTGACTGACACCTCCCCCTCAGGGCTAGAGTGGCGGCCGGACCCTGACCGGGTCACTGTCTGCAGCAGGGAGTGGGAGAGAATGTGGCTGAGGCTCAAATAAAAGACACTGATCATACTGTAGCAGCTGGTTTTAGAATAATAGTGGAGACATCCCTGTATTAGAGATGTACTCTAAGTACAGGGCGGCATAACTCAAACTCTCGAGAGCTGTAGTACGCTGGTATTTATTCATGCCTTTTAACCAGAGGCGAATCAAGCAAACCAGTAGGACTGTGTCCCTCAAAGTGGATATTGACAATAGTAAAAGACAAGAGACGAAAAAACATTCTCCAGTGGCACACTACCAAATCTATATCCTCCATCTATTAATCTCTCAAGTAAGATCCACCTGCTCATTTACCTGTCGGTCAACACTTCCCCTACTGAAAGCTTTCCTGGGTCTGCTGGGTGGTCGGCTCCCTATCCCACCCAGCTGCGCTCTCTCGCTCTCTGTCTCCGCGTCATCATCCTCCAGCACAGACGGCAGCAGGGACTCTTTGGCCAACTTCTTCCCAACGACCATGGTTCCAACACAATGGACTTGGCTTGTCTTCCACCCAATCTATTTTGCTGCTTGTAAGCTTTCCCAGGTAGTTTTGCTGATGTAAACCTAAGTGTGTTAGAAATCAGTGCAGTAAACTTTTTGGCTGCTGCCGCAACATACCTTGCTCAGTAGGAGGGTCAACCTAGTAAAAACTATTTGACTGGCAAGCGATTCAGCTAATTAGGAAGTTGTGGGCTTTTCACTCTGGCTCACACCCACCAATCCACAGGAGGCTGAGGACACAGGGGCTGATTTAATGTTGGACTAATTTACTTTGTTGTTAGGTTACCATGGTGCTGGATTGTATCTCGAGCTGAGTGCCACTGCCTACACTTTGCATCTCGGTGCCTGTATTGTACCAGAGTCCCTACCCTGTTGTGAAGGCTTTGAGAATGACAACAAGAGCAGGAAGCGCACAGAGCTGGCTAGATTGCAGTAATTATAAATCAGTTCAACACAGAAAAAGGCACAGGACATGGATTGTACACAATAGATCTCCTATACATACTTAATCTTTGAAACAACAATCCAAGCTGACCTTAAACTTCACTATCCACATCTCACTCATTTTTGGTCCCATGACACTAGTTTAAAAAAACTAAAGAAAATACAAACACGGTATTGACATACTGTTAATACTTTTTTTAATTAAGTAAATGCAAAGTTCCTTGCAGTATGCATTAAAATGGAAACCGCCAAGGTCGATCAATTCCACACCAAGGAGCATATAGCAGAGGCTGTTTGGGTTGTTGGAGTTTAGCAGCAGCGATACAAACACAGAAACCCCTTGAGCACATCAACCGTCTGTCCCATCACACTGTATGGATGGATGGAGTCACAGTCGTAATGAGTGACACAGTGCTGGTAGGTAAGACAGAGCTTTTTTTTCTTTAAAGAGGACAGAGGTACAGTACATCATGCATTCAGCTGGTGCTGTGGTTTTTCCCGTGCCTAAAGGATATCAGGGAGACCACTGTAGTCCTTGTTTGTTTTATTATGGGTTCTTTTTTACCAAGCAGAAGAGACATAACAATAATAATAATTAAATCAAAATACATTCTTAGAAAAAGTTAGTTCAAATAGTTTCGTTTTGTTTCTGTCTTTGTCTTAGTATATATGCTATATTTATAGATTTTTGTTTTGTTTGTGTTTGTTTGTTGTCGTTGCACGTTTTACAGAGTTTTGGCAGCCCTCATTTCAAATCCCCCAAAACCTGCTTAAACAAATTAATGTGGAAGAAGAAAACATTCAGCAAGAGGAACAATTAAAACAGGTTTGCCTATTTATCCCCACAACAAAAACAAAAAAGTTCCCCCCATTCAAAACGTACTCTATATGCGCCAGTAAGTAGCAGAGAGATAGAACACAGAAAGCCATTACGTTTCAATCATGCTGGTGGCCATTTTAGTTTGGAAACAAAAGGAAGTACTTAAGGAAGAAAAGAAAATCCACAGGTTACTGCGGAGTTGGTTACCACTGATAACCAATGTCACCACAAAACGTCAATGACATGTTTAGAATAGAAACAGCAGCCCTGCAAAGGCATGGCCTTCAAATGATGCTCAGTGAAAAGTGGGAAACGAAGTAAAAACAGTGCTTTAACACGAGCTTGCGCCGCAAAGCCGTCAGCAATGAACATATCATTTGAATTAAGATATCATCCTTAACCTTATTTAATAATTAAGTAAACTCAACATAGTTGAATTGTAATGACAACACTCAAACGCAATGACCTGTATGATCTATTTCTTGACCTTGAGAATGCAAATCAGAATTGGTTGGGTTTGCAGAGGGCACACATGCTGTAGCATTCAAGGTTGGTGTGTGTGCAGGGGGGAGGCAGAAGGAAGGTTCATTTAATTCTCAACAAAGACAAAGAACATGCGAGGGTATAAAGTGGATGGTTCCAGCGAATGGAGAATGCATGCAGACAAATACATTTTGTTTTTCGACAAAAAGTACTTTAGTATTTTGTCGTGGTTATCACACAGCATTCATGGACGCATGCACGCACACACACACAGCACTTGATAGACCTTCAGACAGGTGTCAGGTCTCAGGGAGGAGAGGGGGAGCTGTGGCAGCATCACAAGTCATGTGGGCAGGCAGTTGGAGGTGGTGGCAGAGAGAAAGAGGGATAGAGTTACTGAGTGAAAGACCGAGAGACGGACAGACAGAGGCAGACAGACATGAAGGAACGATAAAACCATAAAGCAACACTCATCTACTCGTGCACTGATGTTAACATGAGATTTCTGCTGTTTGAGATTTCTTCTATTCGAGATTTCTGCCTCGTGAGATTTACGCCACTCTACTCTAAATCCAGATCTGATAAGACAAGACACTGCAGGGTTCCTTCACATTGATAGTTACATACAGATAGCCATGTATGAAACTCTGGTTACATGGAAGGTTATAATGATGGTAAAAATGGAGATCGCAGGGATATGGTATTGGTTGGTCAAGGAGAACCAGCAAAGTATAGCAACCCAACACCCAACCTCTTGATTAATTTGAAATCATGAATCCGTTCCTTCCTCTTTCCCCATTGTAAATACTATGCAAATTACTTTCAAGCCATTAGACAGCACCCCAATACCTCAGCATTTGGTCTTAGCGAATAAATAGGATAGGAAGGCAGTCAGATATGTACCATGGACTTTTCCTTTGATAATATTGTATACCATTTATAAGATGCAGAGCCGTCTATATTATACGTAGTTGTTTTTGTGTGTAATATACTTAAATATTGGTTATGAGAATGTATACAAGAGATACACATGCATAGGCTTTCCCATGGCATGACAGGACATTTCAAACATTTCAATGGCTTTCATCCACATCTATATGCAGTTACTGTTGTGAAACCAGACCACAAAATGGCGACAACTTATACTCTGACAGGCAGACGGAGAGACAGACAGGCAGGACACAGAGAAAGCTGACAAGAGAAGCAGATGCATTTTAATGGACTTTCAAGGAGAGTCTGAACACTATTGTAGTTTTGGATGACCGTGTGGCCGGAAGGTTGAGGTTATAGGTTAACCAAATCCAGTCCATAGTTATTCACTGCTCTCTGAGCATAGCCTGTCTGTATCTAGTTCTCTCCCTCTTTCATTCTCTCCATCCCTTTCTCTCACTCCCACACTCTTACAAAACCTTTAAAAAAAACAATTTAAAAAATAAAAAATAAAAACTGGAATCCCAGTTATGAACAATACACACCAAAGCAGGCTAGACCAGCTCTGACTGACATGGGTTTGGCCTTGTATACACTGAAATGCACCAGAGTCAGTTGGTTGGGAATGGAACTTAAACTGATTCGCCAATCAAAGCATTGTGACCTTGTTTCCAGGTACCACAAGTAGTCCTGCAAATATAAAAGTTTAGCAAAAGGTTTTGACTAACATTAAATAGCTAACAAACAGTATGATATATTTATTAACTAATATTCTCATCTTGCTCATGCATCAACAAAGTGGCAGGTATAATACTGGGTGCACATTATGATGCATAATGAAATCAGAAAGTAATCAATTTAACAAAACATCAATGTTCTTGTAAAATAAAATATTTCAAACGTTACTACAGACTAAGTGCAGAGCCTGACTGACCATGACGAAGCAGAACTGGTATAAAAGAGAACAAAAACAAACCCAAAGATATTCTTTACAGTACAAAACTTGGCACAGTATTATCGACCAGCTGTGGTGTCACTCATTTCCCTGCTCCACTGCTGCATACGGCCCTTCCAATTGGTCCACATCAGAAAGATCCGGAAGCCCCACTTATGGTTCTACGAGCAGAACACCCTGACAGAAACAGAGAGAGAGAGGGCAAGTGAGAGAGAGGTTACAGGCATTACTCATCCAGCTCACTTAGTAACAAGGGTTTTTTGATCACAACACTGAGAAATTCAAGTGACATTTCACACAGAACCACTGCGGCTGGCCTATACAAGCCGCCATACGTTATTTTGCAGCTTTTTAATGAGGCATTGTGCAAGTCAGCCTTAATTCTCCACTCCTCTTATGACAAGTGTATATGGATAAAAAAAAAGGAGGCTCTTATCTTTAAAAGCACAAACGCAGAGTGAGTGGAGAACATAACAGAGCCCCTCGCTAACACTGCAATCCGGTTAGTTGAGTTGGAGCCCTTTTCAACTGATTTCTATGGTTACCCGTTCTGCATTTTGAAAACGGTCGTAAATCAAACCAGAGGCTGTATCTCCAGTGTATCTACAGCTTTGCAGGTCCCTCCTACAAGTATGGCACAAACATGCAAAGACATCAAAGACGTCTTGGCGACAATTGGTCACCGTGAAAGAACTAGAAGGGAACAGAATGGAAGCTGTGGGGGGACTCTAGACTCACTCGTCAGAGTCCTTTTTGCTTTCCTCGATGTAGGCGATGGATTCTGAACGCAGCCGGTTGGTGACCTCATAGGTACGCAGCGTGACACCGAAGATGTCCTCGTGATAACGGTTCTCGTCCTGCGAGGAGAGATGATAAGATTTGTGAGATAAGATGGGCACAGAATGATACAATAAACAAAATGAGGTTAGACGGGCACAGGAAGATACCATTGATTCAGTGTGGTGAGCTTGTGGACAGATAGAAAAGACAGATACAGTGATGTGTCACTACACTGTCACTGTACAGTACAGCATTGCATTCAAAAAATGGTTCAAATCGCCAAGGCTTAGATAAAAGCTTTCATCAGTTGATCAATAAATTGGACATTTTATGTTGCAGGCAGCGCTTTCAAAATGTGTATGATTATATACCCCCTCTGCTTAGTCAAAAGTGACCTAGCCATTTTGCTCATGTGACCCTTTGATTTCAATATTTTACGTACAGTACGCAGTCTGTACAGTTGGTTGTCTGGTGGTTTAAAATTGCTTATAAAAATCTTTGAAAGTTGTGTTTTTGGTTTCCCTTTCTTTGAGTCATTAAATGTAAGAGCCCTCCTTTCAGTTCTCTTTTGAATCCCACTGAACAAAATTCTGAATGCGTCGGTCACATTCTGAAAATCATCCACAAGTAGGTATTAAGGAGTGCAGTCATCTCAAAAAGTGACCCTTCCAAGGTCTAAATCTAAATTCCTTGACTTAGTTACTTTGTATGTTTTGTCCGTCAGGTTGGTTCGTTTGTTAACAGTGTACAATATAGTGAAGCATATTGTCCCTACTCGGAGTTTGCTGATGTAGAACCCAGCGTCCTCCAGTGTCATGTTTCCCTGCAATTTGATGATCTGCTGGACGGTCTTGAGGACATCCCCGGCCATACCCACGTCCCCACACACATAGATGTGTCCTCCCTCCTCCCTCAGACACTGGTACACAGTCTCTGACAGCTTCTCACGAAGCACATCCTGCACATATTTCTGTGTCAGAGACATAAGGGAAGAAAGAGATCGAATGAGAGAGATTTAATAGAATCATATAGCGATTAACAGGGAGAGAAAGATACAGGCTCATAGACAGTTGAAGGCAATGAACAGATTGTAGTGATTGTGCGTTGGGGTTGAGGATAGTTGTGCATAAAATGGTGCTCCATGTGAGGAGTGAAGGGGAAACAAAAGGGATACACAATTCAGAAATCCACATGCACACATACATCTCCCACATGACCTCTGTCTGTGTTGCTGTGTCTTTACTGTCAGAGACACATGTTCGTGTTTAACCCTCAGGTGCATTTTTTTTGTCCCTGATGAAATCTAATTAGCATAATAAAAACATCCCCATAAAAATCTGTTTAAGCTAAAGATGTGTTTTTTTTGGATGAGCTGTGCTCAATCCGACACATCCTCCAATGGCAGCCTTCCACATCTGTGGTGGAATGAGGTCAAGCTACAGCGGTGTTTCACAAACCAGGAGACATTTTCCCGAGTTTCCCGAGAAAAAAAACAAAAAAAAACATTGGTCTTCTCACCGAAAATGTATGTCGTGTCCGAACAGGTTTGCACAACAAACTAATATAACCACTGTAAAAAGATAACACTTACAAACACGTACGCGTCAGTGATTTTGTTCTACGACCCCCACAAGCGTCACGGGACTCGTCTGACGTCGGTACCGCCGATCTGCCAACTTATAATGTCCGTAGTGTTCGAACAGTTTGGGCTAAACACTAATATGGGAATTATTTGTATTTCATTTGAGGGGATACCTAAAATGGGTCCTAAAATTCAAAATCAAATAGCTAAACGATCCTTGGTATGACCATCTTACAACAATTCCATACGTTAGTCCATTTAAAGTCTACTAGGCTAACTAAATCTTTAATGTTAACAGTACCTTTGGTCTACCAGGCTCTCTGGAGTAGGCTGTGTAGAGCTCTTTGAACACCTCCTTGTTCTTAGCCTGGATAGTCTCCTCCTTGTAGATGTGGTCTATCTGGGACTGCCGGCACCCAAATACCAGGATCATAGGGCAGGATTTGATCCCTACGGTAACAAACACATTACTTTGTAAGTTCAGATCCTAACTTCATCTTTCAACTGAATTACAATGTTGGAGTCATCTAGACTAGTGTTTATGTATGTGTTCAAGCTCTGTAAAGTTGAATAAACACAAGTGATACTGGCAGCAGTGTGTGGGTTCTCCTTTTCTTTTAAGTCCTTATCAAATCATTTCCACACATACGTATGTATACAAGTAAGATCAGGTGAGTAAGTGCTTTTCCTATTCTAAAATATAAACAAACCATTGCGTTCGTAATCGAAAAGTTTCTGTTCCCAGAAGCTTCTGAAGGGGGCGATCCCAGTGCCTGGACCAACTAGGATACACGGAGCTCTGTGGTCCTTTGGCAATCGGAATGTAGGAGCACTACAATCAAAGTCATTTCCCCATTCAATTACAATTCAAGACATAACATTAAAAAAAAATACATTTACAAAATGATTGTAGAAAACACAATGTCAACTACGAATCAGGCTATTTTTAATAGCCCTAGCATCAAAGTGTTTTTCCTCAATGATTGTATTATACACACACACACAGAGTCAATGTTGTATATGAATCATATACGGTGCAATCATATATTATGAATACACCATATGACAATGTTGACATTTGTTACAGTCCAAGATATTCTCCACACACACACACAACACACACACACACACACACACACACACACACACACACACACAGCAACATTTTATACCCTCTAACAAAGCAGGGGACCATTTCTTCTGCCTCTATTCTGTTGAGCCATGATGAACACACTCCATGGTGGATAGGGCCTTCTCCATCTGAAAGAGAGGCAATTGCCCATCATCCACTTTACTTGCGTACCTCCTCCTCTCCACTACTCACCACGCAAACGGACACTGAAGTAGAGTACACATAATGCCGTTCCCTGGGCTAAAAGGGTGTTTGTCTCCAGTGTAGGCAAATGGCTAATTAAACGTCACTCTCAGCATCACGCACATCTCGGAGAACGAGAAACAGCTAGAAAAATGCTTGTCGCCCAGCTGTTTGTGTTTAATAACTGTCGGTTGAGGTAAATTGGTGCCGATTTAAGTCACGTCGAAGCATGAGAAATAATCTGTGGTTACTTACAATGTATTTAGTGTAATAGCATGCACAAATACAAACATATAAACAGAAACCAACTAACTCAAAACCAGTAAAGCATATGTCAAAATATAGAGATCTTAGACGTTATTGTCCAGTATTCAGACCCCTTGACTTTTTCCACATTTTGTTACAGCCTTATTCAAAAATGTATTAAATTATCAATCTACACACAATACCCCATAATGACAAAGCAAAGACAGTTTTAGAAATGTTTGCTAATTTATTTAAAAAATCTAATTAAAATATTACATTTACATAAGTTGTTGAAGTACCTTAGGCAGCAATTACAGCCTTGAGTCATCTTGGGTATAACGCTACAGGCACACCTGCATTTGGGGAGTTTCTCCCATTTTCCTTTGAAGATTCTCTCAAGCTCTGTCAGGTTGGATTGGGGGCGTCTCTGCACAACTATTTTCAGGTCTCTCCAGATATGTTCGATCAGGTTCAAGTCTGGGCTCTGGCTGGGCCACTCAAGGACATTCAGAGACTTGTCCCAAAGCCACTCCTGAATTCTTGACAGTGTGCTTAGGGTCGCTGTCCTGTTGGAAGGTGAACCTTTATGGCAGTCTGAGGTCCTGAGCGCTCTGCAGCAGGTTTTCATCAAGGATCTCTCTGTACTTTGCTCAGTTTGTCTTTCCCTCGATCCCGACTAGTCTCCCAGTCCCTGCTGCTGAAAAACATCCCCACAGCATGATGCTGCCACCACCATACTTCATCATAGGGATGGTGCCAGGTTTCCTTCAGACGTGATGCTTGGCATTCAGGCCAAAGAGTTCAATCTTGGTTTCATCAGACCAGAGAATATTGTTTCTCATGATCTGAGAATCCTTTAGGTGCCTCTTGGCAAACTCCAAGCAGGCTGCCATGTGCCTATTACTGAGGAGTGGCTTCCGTCTGGCCACTACCATAAATGCCTGATTGGTGGGGTACTGCTGAGATGGTTGTTCTTCTGGAAGATTCTCCCATCTACACAGAGGAACTCTGGAGCTCTGTCAGAGTGACCATTGAGTTCTTGGTCACCTTCCCGACCAAGGCTTTTCTCCCCCGATTGCTCAATTTGTCTGGATTTCCAGCTCTAGGAAGAGTCTTGGTGGTTCTTCATCCATTTAAGAATTTTAGAGGCCACTGTGTTCCTGGGGATCTTCAATGCTGCAGAAATGTTGGTACCATTCCCCAGATCTGTGCCTAGACACAATCCCGTCTCTGAGCTCTACGGACAATTCCTTCGCCCTCATGGCTTGGTTTTTGCTCTGATACGCACTGTCAACTGTGGGGCCTTATATAGACAGGTGTGTGCCTTTCCAAATCATATCCAATTAATTGAATTTACCACAGGTGGACTCTAATCAAGTTGTAGAAACACCTCAAGGATGATCAATGGAAACTGGATGCACCTGAGCTCAATTTCAAAACTCATAGCAAAGTGTCTGAATCCCAATATAAATCAGGTATTTCGGTTTTAATACATTTGCAAACATGTTTTCGCTTTGTCATTATGGGGTATTGTGTGTAGGTTGCTGAGGATTTTTTTTTTAAGTTACATTTTTTACATTTTATAGCCTTATTCTAAAATGGATTTAAAAAAAATGCTTCTTCATAAATCTATACACAATACCCCATCTACACATAATTCATTCTACACCTCTAAGCCAAGCCTAGTAGTCAGCCCTTACCCCTGGTTTTGTATGACACCACGGCCACGGTGAGGTGTATCTCCCCAGGGTGGACGTCCGGTGAGGAGCTAATGGAGTAGTATCTGGGCTGGAGCAAAGGCAGTTGTGTCAGCAGCAGGGTGGATGGCATCTGAATAGAGGGGAACTCCTCCAAAACCTCCACCATAGTCGGGTTGTTGTACCACTTCCATTCCTCATACTCCTGCAAGCCCTGGAGAGGAAAGAGGGGAGGAGGTATGTTTGTCTTGTACATTCAATATACCCTAATGTAAGGAGCCAGGCAAAAAAATAAATGTATTGCTTCAGAGAGAAGGAGTTATTATGTTCCTGTTCCTCCAACTCCACGCACCTAGAGGTATTCCAGTTAGGTATTCCAGACATATTCCAGTTAGATGCGGCACTCACAACAAGCTAATCTAATGCCTCTCCTGATGTGATTAAATGATGTATTATAGACTTTACATATTTTTGGGCTTTCTGGCTTTAGTCATATAAACTTAGCCTGACTACCTTGTGTAACCCACAGACACTGGGGGCCATGCAGCTCTGGAGTTGAACAGACAAAGAAATAGCAAGGGCAGCCAGTAGCTAAAGATCCCACTGTGGCTTGTTGTTGTTTGTTATTCCTCCTCCCTTCAAATTCTATTCTCTTTTTTAGTTTTTTAAGAATGAGTTGAACCGTGAAGAGTGAGTCACTTACTCGCCTGGCCAATGTAACGTTTTTAACACAATGGACGTGCTTTTTCCTTCTTCTGTGGGAGTCACTGTATGGGGAGAGAATAGGCCTGTGGTTTACCAGGCGTGGGGCTTAAATTCCATAGTGTCTGAGCCAGCCAAAACTCACCTACTCTAAGGTTATTTTCAACAAGAGCAAAGTCTATGGCATCCCATTAATGATTTAAAAAATAACCCTGGGTTAAACGTTTGGATTTTTAAAACAGAAAAATAAACATTGTAAAGTCCAATACATCGAGAGGAAACAAATTATTGTAAGGAAAAACGTCACCATTGTAAACAAAAACAAATCCAGGAATTGCAAGTAAAAAATAGTAAACAGGAATTTTTTATAATATATATATATATATATATCTATTTATATTTATGTGTCATTTACAACAATCTGCTTTGCTTTGTTTGTAAGTTTTCCTCACCTACATTTGCCTTTCTCAGGTCTTTTCTTCGACTCAGATTTCTACGGTTACAATACTTTTTTCCTACGCTTTCATTTTTGAACCAATGTGGGGGTGTGGTTAGTAACAAACAACTGTTACTATTGGTCAATACATTTGGAGTGACAGTTCAAAGACCACACCCACAGCCTGAACTATAAGACCAGAGATGGTAAAGAAAGCCTTAATCTCTCCATTATCTCTGCTCAGAATTCAAACAAACCTACCAAGCCCTGCCGAATAGCCAGCAGCAACAGCCTGGCACATTTCCCCCTTTCATCAGTGGCTAAAACTTGTAAAAGTTAGTTATGTTTATTTTCATAGGCGAGGGAGAAAAGTTGTAATATCGGTCACCATCACATGCCTATTATTAGCTAACGTTACATACTGCCCACGGAAGGCATGACAAGCCGGTGCGAATGACCAGTGCACCTTGTATCAAGGTGCTTCCCAACGGGAGTTGCTTCCCACTGGGCAGCTGTATCTCATGTCGCCAGCGGTAGATAACGAAGCCAAGCAGCCTACACAATAAATCATTTGTAAAATTTGGTAGTAAACACCTGGATGTCACCGGGATTCAGTCTACTGCGCAATGGGGAGAGAAGCCAGGGTCGGTAGCATGAGTCTTCCTAACACTGAATTACTTCATATAAACTGTACTGAACTACACAGTTAAAACCCTTCATTACCTTACTGAGAGTCTCCAACTTCTTCCTCTGCTTGTCATTGGTGGCGAGGGAGGCAAACTGCTGCAGCAGGACAGGGCTGGGGGGTGTGGTGATGTCCAGGAAGTACTGGAAGGCCTGGTAGATGGTGCAGGGGGGAATCCGGGGCTCCTCTAGCCAGTTACTGATCACACCTTCAGAAGGACAAAAATAAACAGGTAAAGAAAAACACCAGAAGAGATGCATCAAAACTTTGATAGTACAGTATTAGCCTTTTTTTGTGTGTATTACATTACCCTAAGAGGATTGGAGGATTGAATCTGGTATCAAACTCAGCTTTATTCAATTCATTCAAGTCCCATTGAGGTTAGAAGACCTCTTTTCCCAAAGGTGTCCAGGCCAAGGTCATGTTTTTGTCTGCAAGGGCATTGCTGGCTAAGATTATGAAACTAGGACCCAGTAGACTACTAACCCAGGGCTGTGTTCCTCTCCTCTAGGAACTCCACCTTGACGATCTGATTGACAGGTGGGGCATCCTCTAGCTTCTCTATAAGGGCCGTAACCAGGTCCTCATGGTTGCCAGGGAAGATGCCCAGATGGTCGCCGGGCTGGTACGTCAGGCTGTCCTCGTTATTTGTGTGAAGTCGAACAAATATGGTGGAGCGACTGCTAGGGGATTCAGAACAGTGGTTACAGTTTGTAACTATTGTACAGTTTGGAGTTCTACAGTAAATCTACAGTAAATTGCGTATGAAGTACAATTTGCTACAACTGATTGAGACTAAGAAAAGTCCTATTTGAAAATGTTCTCCAGTCTAGTCTACAGTATTGTAACAAAATCCACCCACTTGGATGTGGAACTTTGTAGGTTTTCGCTCTGTAAGATCTTGGCTCCATAGACCTTCTTCTTGTGGATGCTGTAGAGTGCTGTTGGAGGACACATTCACAATATGAAGCATCCATAATATGACATTGGAAGCCTTAAAGGGTTTACGGAGGCTACATTAGACCTAAAAAGTTAGGTTTTGTTTACAAAGTCCTCATTGAAACAGTGTTTAACTTGTGTTGTATTTTGTTTACCTTGTGTTAGTGCAGGGGCCTCAGCTGTGTAGGTGAGGCGGAATTTGCTCTTCTTCCAGCTTCGATCATTACTGATCAACGAATCATGTGCCTTCTCAATGTTCACGTCTCCAATGCAGAACACATCACAGGCAGCCTTCAGACAGACAACCATAGGCGCTTGTAAGGACAAGTAATCATAGCTGTGTATAGTCCATTATGAAGACCTTTACCATTAGAGTGTGTATGTATGTGTATGTGTGTGTACATGTGTGTACAGTATACACACAGTACCAGTGAAAGTTTGGACACACCTACTCATTCAAGGGTTTTTCTTTGTTTTTACAATGTTCTTCATTGTAGAATAATAGTGAAGACATCGAAACTTTGAAATAACACATATGGAATCCTTTAGTAACCAATAAAGTGTTAACCAAATCCAAATATATCTTATATTTGAAATTCTTCAAATAGCCACCTTTGCCTTGATGACAGCTTTGCACACTGGCATTCTCTCAACCAGCATCATGAGGTAGTCGTCTGGAATGCATTTCAATTAACAGGTGTGCCTTGTTAAAAGCTCATTTGTGGAGTTTCTTTCCTTCTTGATGAGTTTACAGCTGCAAGCCTCTTGGGGTATGTCTCCATAAATTGGCACATCTAGCCACAGGGATTTTTGCCCATTCTTCAAGGCAAAACTGCTCCAGCTCCTTCAAGTTGGATGGGTTCCTCTGGTGTACAGCAATCTTTAAGTCACACCACAGATTCTCAATTGGATTGAGGTCTGGGCTTTGACTAGGCCATTCCAAGACATGTAAATGTTTCCCCTTACACCACTCAAGTGTTGCTTTAGCAGTATTCTCAGGGTCATTGTCCTGCTGGTGAACGTCCGTCCCAGTCTCAAAAATCTGGAAGACTGAAACAGGTTTCCCCTTAAGAATTTCCCTGTATTTAGCGCCATCAATCATTCCTTCAATTCTGACCAGTTTCCCAGTCCCTGCAGATGAAAACATCCACACAGCATGATGCCGCCACCACCATGCTTCACTGTGTGGATGGTGTTCACGGGGTGATGAAGTGTTGGGTTTGTGCCAGACATAGCGTTTTCCTTGAAGGCCAAAAATCTAAATTGGCCACTCTTCCATAAAGCTAAGCACTGTGGAGTGTACGGCTTAAAGTGGACAGATATGGACAGATACGCCAATCTCCGCTGTGGAGCCTTGCAGCTCCCTCAGGGTTATCTTTGGTCTCTTTGTTGCCTCTGATTAATGCCCTCCATGCCTGGTCCGTGAGTTTTGGTGAGCGACCCTGGGGGGGGTTTATCCCTTTTTCTCCCCAATTTCGTGGTATCCAATCGTTTTAGTAGCTACTATCTTGTCTCATCGCTACAACTCCCGTACGGGCTCGGGAGAGACGAAGGTTGAAAGTCATGCTTCCGCCGATACACAACCCAACCAAGCCGCACTGCTTCTTAACACAGCGCACATCCAACCTGGAAGCCAGCCGCACCAATGTGCCGGAGGAAACACCTGGCAACCTTGGTTAGCGCGCACTGCACCCGGCCCGCCACGGGAGTCGCTGGTGCGCGATGAGACATGGACATCCCTACCGGCCAAGCCGGTTACAACAGAGTCTCTGGTGGCACAGCTGGCGCTGCAGTACAGTGCCCTTAACCACTGCGCCACCCGGGAGGCCCCCTTTCATTTTTTTAGAATGGATTTAATGGTTCTCAGTGGGATGTTCAAAGCTTCTGATAATTTTTTATAACCCAACCCTGATCTGTACTTCTCCACAACTTTGTCCCTGACCTGTTTGGAGAGCTCCTTAGTCTTCATGGTGCCACTTGCTTGGTGGTGCCCCTTGCTTAGTGGTGTTGCAGACTCTGGGGCCTTTCGGAACAGGTGTATATATACTGAGATCATGTGACACTAAATAAAGTCCACCTGTGTGCAATCTAACTAATTATGTGACTTCTGAAGGTAATTGGTTGCACCAGATCTTATTTAGATTTTTTCAGGTTTTTATTTTTTAGAATTGTTTTGAAATAAGTAATTTTTTTCATTTCACTTCACCAAGTTGGACTATTTTGTGTATGTCCATCACATGAAATCCAAATAAATAGCAATTTAAATTACAGGCTTTAAAGCAACAAAATAGGAAAAATGAATACTTTTGCAAGGCACTGTACCCCTGCAGCAGAGGATAAGTTCAGTAGAGTTACCAGCCTCAGAAATTGCAGCCCAAATAAATGCTACAGAGTTCAAGTAACAGACACATCTCAACATCGACTGTTCAGAGGAGAGCATGTGAATCAGGCCTTCATGGTTGAATTGCTGCAAAGAAAACACTACTAAAGGACACAATAAAAAGAAGAGACTTTCTTGGGCCAAGAAATATGAGCAATGGACATTAGACCGGTGTAAATTTGCCCTTTGGTCTGGAGTCCAAATTTGAGATTTTTGGTTCCAACCGCCGTGTCTTTGTGAGACAAGGTGTGGGTGAACGGATGATCTCCGCATTTGTATTTCACACTGTAAAGCATGGAGGAGGTGGTGTTATGGTGTGGAGGTATTTGCTGGTGACACTGTCAGTGATTTATTTACAATTCAAGGCACACTTAACCAGCATGGCTACCACAGCATTCTGCAGCGATACACCATCCCACCTAGTTTGAGCTTAGTGGGACTATCATTTGTTTTTCAACAGGACAATGACCCAACGCACCTCCAGGTTGTGTAAGGGCTATTTTACCAAGAAGGAGAGTGACCTGGCCTCCACAATCACCTGGTTTGGGATGAGTTGGACCACAGAGTGAAGGAAAAGCAGCCAAAAAGTGCTCAGCATATGTGGGAACTCCTTCAAGACTGTTGAAAAAGAATTTCAGGTTTGAAATGCATTCCAGGTGACCACCTCATGATGCTGGTTAAGAGAATGCCAAGTGTGTGCAAAGCTGTCATCAAGGAAAAATATATTTTTTGTTTAATACGTTTTTGGTTACTACATGATTCCATATGTGTTATTCCATAGTTTTGATGTCTTCACTATTATTCTACAATGTAGAAAATAGTAAAAATAAAGAAAAACCCTTAAATGAGTAGATGTGTCCAAACTTTTGACTGGTATTATATATATTCATGCATGTGCATTACATTCATGCATGTGTGTGCGTTATATGCCCCATAAGGAATCGCCCAGTCACCCCACCTTGAAAACCTTCTTGGCCCAGTTTCTGAAGGACTCTTCCTGGCCACACAGCTCATCTCCCTCCCCCATGCGTAGGATGCGCTCCCCCCCCAGCTCCTCGAGCAGCGTGTCCACAGCGTGGGCAAAAGCACAGAAGTGTGGGTAGGCTCTTGAGCCAAGGCCAAACACTGAGAACCTGGAGAGAGAGAAAGAACAGAAAGAAAGAACGAGTGAGAACGAGAGAGAAAACGACAAGTACACAGGCATGCAAAGACACACTGATTTGATTCAGACAACCATACATCACCATCATCTGGCATCAACTGCATCATCAAGCTCAGTTTAGGAGCCTGATATTGCTGATCTACAGAGGGAGTCATACTCTATGGCTATGACAATGTCATCCTGTCTTATGTTTTGTTATGTGTTAAATGTGTAACCAAAGTATGTATGCCTAATAAGCTAGGTCTACTGTGTAGTCTAGGAATGCTATGTTTATGTCGGCAAAGTTTTTTAACCATTTAATTAAAAGGACCACAATGGAAATGTGTTTTTCAAACGTTTGTGTGTCATCTTTGATGATTTTAAATGCGTGGTTGTATTGTGTTTGAAATTGTCAAATCACTATCCATCTACATACAAGGGAATTGATCAAAATAGCCTTCTTCCTTCCTCAGTATTCACAGAACTCTATACAGACAGGCAGTCTATCCCGTCTGTGCTGGGAAACACAGAGGTGGAGATGGTAAAAGGTAGAATCTAGCCCTTCCATCCAATCAGATTTTGTTTGACAATCTTGGGCTTGCTTACTGTACCTGACGTTGGCGAGGGGTCCGGTGCTTTCAAAGTTGACCCTGGGCTCAGGTTCATCACTGGAGGATTTGCGGGTGTCTGAGTAGGAGGACACGCTGTTGAAACGCACCTTGTAACTCCTGAGAGAGAGGCAGATACAGGGACAACAAGTACACTCGCAATATAGAATAGTACTTTATTAGTCCATTGCAGAGACAAATACTTCTGTTCTCCACCCAACCCCAGGCAAAAAACAAACACCCATTTTCGAGGAGCACAGGGTCAGTCGCAGTGCAGCACCCCTAGAGCTATTTTAGGGGTTAATGGTCTTACGCAAGGGCACAAGTACACTCCCTCTCACAGAAAAAGATCTATTGCAGTTAAGTGATTAGAAGTAAAACTGTGAATCTGTATGAGGATGTCTGAGGATTACTGCAGCCATGATTACATCCCAATTGGCACCCTATTCCCTATATAGTGCACTACCCACTATGGGCCCTGGTTAAAAGTAGTGTACTATATAGGGAATGTGGTGCCATTTGGGACGTATACCATAAAAAACATGCTCTGTTTGAATGGGCACTCACTTTCGGTCCTCTGTGTTAGATGTTGGATGTCTCATCTCCATCAAGGCAGCTCCGAATTTCTATACACAAACACACTCAGTCAATCATTTGCAGGTTTACCTTATGTAAATGTAACCAAAATACAGATGGTATATACTGTAGTTGTGTGAATTAAACACACACACACACACAGTACTGGTCAATCATACCTCTCCATTTTCAGGTGGATCTCCATTACCAAAGGTGCTGGTCACCGCCAACACAAGTGTTTCATGCTCCAGGTCCACCATGTCGTACTCATCCATTGACATTACCTATAGTAGTGGAGCGTGTCAATCAAGATATCATTGTGATGTGAACCAGAGCCATTTTGAAATAAAACAAAATAGAAAACGCATTTAAAATTTCCCACAAACAAAGAACGGCAGATATTCAAGACAGAAAAATACTCAGTTTTACCAAAATACCACAGAGACACTAAGGACAAAACCACATTTCAAGTTACACATTTCAAGTTACAAGGAAGTAACTTCTCTTCAACCTTTCCCTCCTCTGTCAAAGACCACATAAACATTCCACAAGGTCATGTGCCCAGGACCTGAGGCCATAGAGGACTAGTATCTAACGAACACTACTTGCATTAACAAGGTGATAATGTGCCGCAATACAATTAACACCCAGGCATCAGACTCGCCATCTGACTCTAGCAGCCTTCATGCCTACGGGCCATCATGCTGAGAGAACGAGAGGAAACAGGGGATGGACAAGACGACAGGGAGGAAGAGAGGAAATGCACAACCCAGCCCAGTCATTCATCCGCTCTGCATCTGCCTGTCTGACTCAAGTACAAGAAGATCCTTTCCTCTCGTATGATTGATTACATTAACAAATAGGAAGAAGAAACAGAAGATGTGATGTCCTGGAGGGAAACACTAGATGATTGAGAACCGCAGAGCTGTGTGTTTTTATTGTGATTTTTTTCCCAAACACATTTACACAGCCCGCAGTGTTTTATGATCTTATCTTAAACTACAGCTCAACGCTTGGCTGGGTTGATTCCGTCGCTGTGTCCCCTGGCGCTGTGCTGCATGAGAGAGAATGGGAAAGTGACAAAAGACACATTTCCGTGCAACTTCGCCTTCTTGGTGTGAAAACTGTCTCCTCGCTTTTTTTTTCAAATCTGCAGGCCTCAGCTTTGTCATTCAAGAAAGTCCCCCCCCCAAAAAAGACATGACACAAACTCAGTCAAACTGTGTGGTTTACCTTTGCCTTAAAAAAGGCATGCTTCAAAATCTCAAAGGAGTTAAGGGGGAAGTTTTGAAGTAGGCTTTTTTTAGGTTCTATTCAAGATCACAAATAGACATGACACATCAACTCAAATTGAACTTGTGTGGTAGCTATATGAAACATTTAAAAAGTTACCTTTGCATCAAAGGCATGCTTGAAAATCTCACATAAGGTTTTTGCATAGTCTTGAGACTTTCCGGTCTCGGTGGCGAATAGTATCGTAGCTTTGACTCTCTTAGCCATGGCCTGGCCCATTAGCTTGGCTGAAAACTTCACAGCCCTGCACACACAGAGACAATACATTTATAATTCACAACATAATAAAATGGCTATAAATAAACACTTTAAAATGGTTCATTCATGAAAGGTTTGATATCATGTAACCAGAAATAAAAAACGGAAGTTAAATCATAGGCACCAGTGATCAAGGGCAAAACAGACCTCGTTACACCCCCCCCCAAAGTCTTCTAAACTCAGATGCCTACTGTAGCTTACTAGCTTCCTTCCGTGCTCGTGTGGTTCGCTCGAGCAGACAGGCAGTGCTGCATGTCATGACTAAACAGCGGATGGCAATCATAGCTCGTAGTATCCTCGGGGCAATTCCAATAATAACTCAGAACCCACCCAACGCACGAAAGAACGAAAAAAGCTAAACGCTTATATTTCACCATTGTTCTGATTACTCCCTTTGGGGTTGATTGAGTGAATTACACCATTGAGTAGATCAGCTTCCTCTCCTCCCTGTGTCTGTACCACTACCTCATCTCATCCCATCCCATTCAACGAGTGGCAAAAAAAGGAGCATAAGAGCAAATGGAGGATAAACAGACAAAGGTGACCAGCTGGCCCCCCTATAATATAATTCTACCCTTCAACCGAAGAACCATAAATCTCTGTTTTGGAAAAAATTAATATTTCTAGTTGTGTAGTGAATAATCCAGAATCTTGATATGACAAAGACTATAAATAGACAGCATGTACAATACATTTCCATGACTGTCTAGAACTCTGGACATTACAGTGGAGCTAATAAGATACAAAATCAGTAACATACTATATTTAGTCATAATTCTCAGTCCCAAATGGATGACTAGGAAACAAGTGGGCACTTCAGTCTAAAAAGCAAGCAGGGCTGCACAGGCGACCTCTGACCCCAATCTAGGTGAAGCATAATGTTGTCCTAAGGCGTAATGAAAAGACTCTCTCTCTCTACTCACTTGGCCAGTTTCTTGAAGCCAATGGCTCTTTTCTTGGTGGGTGTCCCATTGTTTACTTTCCACACATGGTTATTCCATGGGTCAGCCTGTAGCAGAGAGACATAGTTACAATAGTCTTAGCATACAGGTCATTGGATGGCATTACTGTACATTTGAAGGACATATTCTGATCCTGACCTGGGGTCAAATACATACTGTATGTGAAATACGCTGCTAAAGTATTATAAAATATTTTACTTTGACCTGGCCACACAAACTTTCCTTCCTCCTCACCTGATACTCAAAGGATGGCGTGAGGCGATAGTTGAGCATCTCCTGGTGAAAAACTGGGGTGATGCTTCCAGACATTGGGGGTACAATCCAGACCCAGTCCCCCGGGCAGCCCCCCCGCACCCTGATCTCATTCTCCATGTGCTTCATGAAGGACTCTGTGGCAGAGTGGTGGTCCACTATGGTTACCTTAGAAGACTGGGAACATATAATGGCGATCAGTTCCTGTCTGAGGAATTCAATCATTGCAATTGTTTCAGGTTGACATTTAGTAGTACATACTATTTCACCTTTATTTCTCGTCCCTCGTGACAGCCTTAACATTGGTTCTGGGTGCCGAGATTCCACAATTTCTAACATAATGTAAAGACTTCTAAAGAAGAATGCTTTAGGCTTTAATTTATATACAGTCTAGAAATGTGCAGATAATACAATAGAAGAACACTTGGCAATCACCTGAAAACTGTAGAGGACTGCTATGTTGATCTCCACCAGTGCCTGGTCCTTCCACAGAGAAGAGGTCTTTCTGGTATCCAGAGCCATCAGACTGGCCACTTCCTATTGGACAGGGCAAGACAATACTGTAATAACAATAACTGTTGTTGATAACTTAAGGTTATTTGCGTAACCCCAGTTCTCCGATATTACGAGTGAGACATCGCACTATGCCGATTCACCAGAAGTAGCTTGAAGGAACAATTATACACGTCTGTTGGAGACCAACAGGTCGAGTGGGGAAATGATGGAGCCTCTCCCCTCGTACTAAAAAAGCCCCTTGCCTGCCCTCTGATCATTCTTGAGTGTCAAACTTCCTTACACTCTTGCGAGTAGGGGACTGTGGTGAGATGTAGAGCTGGGACGATAAACCCAAAATGATCGACACCGACCATACCGATCACTTATCGCAGGCATTTAGCTGATATTGTTCATTACGATAAGTAGCCTATACTAGAGAAATGTGAAGTTTGAAATGAAATAAGTTTGCTAATATGGGTAATTGTTAATGGGACAACTGATAGCTACAACCACCGTAGTAGTAGTAGTACAAAAAAAACAACTGGTGCACATTAATGTTATAAACTTATATTTAGGTATTGTTAACGCATCAATTCAGGCAATTTATCGCGACATGGATTTTTGACAATGACGCCCAGCTCAAGTGAGATGTCTCACTCATAATATCAACATCATTTTTCAATTATTTGCTTTAACATCTCACTGTGGGATATGACCAACTCCTGTAATCACACATGCTCTACGAAGAAGGACAGTCTCAATATTAACCCAGAGGCAATGAGGACAGTAAATCAAAAGTACGCGCCAATGAAGGCACAGTGATGTCGTTAGAACTTCATAAAAGTAGGAGGGGATGCCCAACAAGCCGCATCACAAATCTCCTGCAAGAAGATGCCCTTGAACAGTGCCCAGGAGGTCTCTAGTAGATTGAGTCTACATGCTTTTGCGGCACAGCTGGACTTCAGGCTAGAAGGTTTGAGACCTGCTCCCTGCCTGTTTCATTACAGTATTCTGTATTGGCATTACCAGAGAATTTAAAACCTTTTTGTAATAACATAGTATATGGGATTTGATTTTAAGAAATTTGGCTTAATTCATTTCATTAATATTATGGTGTTTCCATTCAGAGAAAATTTGTCAGTTTGAAAATTCAGACCGTTTCGCTCTCGGAGCGCACACTGGACGTTCGGGCCCTGAAGAGTAGGGTTGATTTGAGCGTTGACGGCAGTCAAGCACCCAAGCTAATGTTGGCTAGCTACTTCCAGACACAAATGAGACCACTAACCATTTTACCCACCCTAGCAGAGCTGGTAAAGCAGTCGTTTTGAAGTAATCGCAAAAAAACAGGCTTTATTTTAGTGCATTCTTCACCCTGCCAGCTCCTATTAGTTCAATTGAGCACCGTGGCACCAACCTGCCTTCCGAACGTTCTATTCCCAGCTTATTGTTCAACGTGACAATGCCTGCTTCGCTATTTTTGGCATTGAGACCTGCTCACGTTGTTTTATAGTTAAAATGTAAACAAAAATCATATTGGAACTCTGCGGTCTTCCCATTGTTTTCTATGGGGGAAATATAGGCATGTCTGTCTATTTGGCCAAATATCTTGCAATGTGTATATTTAGATTTTTTTCAAGTCAGGTGTAACCAGTGTGAAATTGCAGGTATGTATGCATGCGTTATGATTAACGAGACGTGGTGTGATCATAACAACATACAGGAATTCAAGTCCTTTTGTTCACCTGACTCAGAATTCCTTACAATCAAATGCCGACCGCATTATCTACCAAGAGAATTCTCTTTGATCATAATCACAGTCGTATATATTCCCCCCCAAGCAGACACATCAACGGCCCTGAAATAACTTCATTTGACTCTATGTAAACCACATATCCTGAGGCTGCTTTTATTGTAGCTGGGGATTTTAACAAGGCTAATCTGAAAACAAGGATCCATACATTTTACCAGCATATTCATTGCGCGACCCGGGCTGGCAAAACCCTGGATCATTGTTATTCTAATATAAAGACCTCTCCCGCCCGCCTTTCGGAAAAGCTGACCACGACTCCATGTTGTTGCACCCAGCATATAGACAGAAACTGAAGCACCCGGGCTCAGGTCTGTTCAACGCTGGTCCGACAAATCGGATTCCACGCTTCAAGATTCCGTCGATCACGTGGACTGGGATATGTTCTGCAAGTGATATGCTGGGATATGTTAGCAAGTGCATCGGTGACGATATACCCACAGCGTCTATTGAAACATTCCCCAACCAGAAACCGTGGATTTGATGGCAGCATTCGCGAACCACTGCTTTTAATCAGGGCAAAGTGACCGGAAACATGACCAAATACAAACGGTGTAGCTATTCCCTCCACAAGGCAATCAAACAAGCTAAGAATCAGTATAGAGACAGAGTCGCAATTCAATGGCTCAGACACGAGGTATGTGGCAGGGTCTACAGTCAATCACGGACTACAATAGAAAAACCAGCCCCGTCGCGGACCACGATGTCTTGCTCCCAGACAAACTAAACAACTTCTTTGCTCTCTTTGGAGGACAATACAGTGCCACTGACACAACAAACTACCAAAACCTGTGGGCTCTCCTTCACTGCAGCCAACGTGAGTAAAACCCCCGCACGGCATCCCTGGCCGTGTCCTCAGAGCATGAGCAGACCAGCTGGCTGGTGTGTTTATGGACATATTCAATCAATCCTTATCCCAGTGCTGGTCCCACATGCTTCAAGAGGGCCACCATTGTTCCTGTTCCCAAGAAAGCTAAGGTAACTGAGCTAAATGACTACCGCCCCGTAGCACTCACTTCCGTCATCATGAAGTGCTTTGAGAGACTAGTCAAGGACCATATCACCTCCACCCTACCTGACACCCTAGACCCACTCCAATAGGTTCACAGACAACGCACTCACAATGCACACTTACCTAACCCATCTGGACAAGAGGAATACCTATGTAATAATGCTGTTCATCGACTACAGCTCAGCATTTAACACCATAGTACACTCCAAACTTGTCATTAATCTTGAGTCCCTGGGTCTCGACCCAGCCCTGTGCAACTGGGTCCTGGACTTCCTGACGGACCGCCCCCAGGTGGTGAGGGTAGGTAACATCTCCACTGCGCTGATCCTCTACACAGGGGCCCCACAAGGGTGCGTTCTCTGCCCTCTCCTGTACTCCCTGTTCACACATGATTGCGTGGCCATGCATGCCTCATCAAGTTTGCAGACGACACTAGTGGTAGGCTTGATTACCAACAACGACGAGACGGCCTACAGGGAGGAGGTGAGGGCCCTCGGAGTGTGGTGTCAGGAAAATAACCTCACACTCAATGTCAACAAAACAAAAGGATATGATCGTGGACTTCAGGAAACAGCAGAGGGAGCAGCCGCCTATCCACATCGACGAGACAGTAGTGGTGAAGGTGTTAAGTTCCTCGGCGTACACATCACAGACAAATTGAAATGGTCCACCCACACAGACAGCGTGGCAAAGAAGGCGCAGCAGCGCCTCTTCAACCTCAGGAGGCTGAAGAATTTAAGCTTGTCACCAAAAAAACAAACTTTTACAGATGCAATCGAGAGCATCCTGTCGGGCTGTATTACCACCTGGTACCACAACTGCTCCACCCACAACCTTAAGGCTCTCCAGAGGGTAGTGAAGTCTGCACAACACATCACCGGGGGCAAACTACATACCCTCCAGGACACCTACAACACCAGATGTCACAGGAAGGCCAAAATGATCATCAAGGACAACAACCACCTGAGCCACTGCCTGTTCACCCCACTATCATCCAGAAGGCGAGGTCAGTACAGGTGCATCGAAGCGGGGACAGAGAGACTGAAAAACAGCTTCTATCTCAAGGCCATCAGACTGTTAAACAGCCATCACTAACTGAGTGGCTGCTGCCAACATACTGACTCAACTCTAGCCGAGCGATGGTTATTGATGCTTCAAGGGTAGCTGTTGTCTATGTGTGTAGAGGGTCCCTGGTGTGAGCCCAGGTAGGGACAAGGAGAGGAACGAAAGCTAAAACTGTTACACGGGCACCATTTTAAAAACAGGAGAATCTCCTCTTTGTAATTATGTAAGTCTGGGCAGTGAGCTTGTTTGTCATCGATCCCTAGACCAGAAATAGTCAGAAATGCTTATTTTTTTCCCTAATGTTTCATTACGCAAAAATAAGCACAGTTGACACCTTTCGAGGTGCGGATGTTTACTTTCTACACAAGTATTTTTTTTCCAGTTTCGTCCGACGAACAGATTGTAGTGGTAAAATAAAAAGGGATACATTTAATGGAATTCTAAGCATCACTCCAGTCAAAACAGCCTGTGCGAATGTTAGATTTCATTCATTTTCTATGGACTCGCGCTAGTGTTCCAGTTTAGCCAACTTTCTTAAGCCATTTTTCAGCCTTGGGTGAATTTTGACTCGTTCTATTGTCCAGCCTATAGATAGCCAGAGCGAATTTACAAAAGCACCTGAATATCCATTGAGAAAGCACAAAGACTATACCATTTAGCTAAGATGGACGAGAATAATAAAGTCAATAAGTTAGCCTATAGTTCATCTTTATTTTTTATTTTACCATTATTTAACCAGGTAGGCTAGTTGAGAACATGTTCTCATTTACAACTGCGACCTTTCCAAGATAAAGCAAAGCAGTGTGACACAAACAAACAACACAGAGTTACACATGGAATAAACAAACGTACAGTCAATAATACAATAGAAAAAGTATATATATATATACACACAGTGTGTGCAAATGAGGTAGGATAAGGGAGGTAAGGCAATAAATAGGCCATAGTGGCGAAATAATTACAATATAGCAATTAAACACTGGAGTGATCGATGTGTAGAAGAGGAGTGTGCAAGTAGATACTGGGGTGCACAGGAGGAAAGTAAATAACAGTATGGGGATGATATGAAGCGAGGGCCAGCCAACGAGAGCATACAGTTCGCAGTGGTGGGTAGTATATGGGGCTTTGGTGACGACACGGATGGCACTGTGATAGACTGCATCCAATTTGCTGAGTAGAGTGTTGGAGGCTATTTTGTAAATGACATCGCTGAAGTCAAGGATCGGTAGGATAGTCAGTTTTATGAGTGTATGTTTGGCAGCATGAGTGAAGGATGCTTTGTTGCGAAATAGGAAGCTGATTCTAGATTTAATTTTGGATTAGATGCTTAATGTGAGTCTGGAAGGAGAGTTCACAATCTAACCACACACCTAGGTATTTGTTGTTGTCCAAATATTCCACACAAGTCAGAACCGTCTAGAGTAGTGATGCTGGACAGGCGGGCAGCGATTGGTTGAAGAGCACACATTTAGCTTTGCTTGCATTTAAGAGCAGTTGGAGGCCACGGAAGGAGAGTTGTATGGCATTGAAGCTCTTCTGGAGGTTTGTTAACACAGTGTCCAAAGAAGGGCCAGAAGTATACAGAATGGTGTCATCTGTGTAGAGGTGGATCAGAGAATCACCAGCAGCAAGAGCGACATCATTGATGTATACAGAGAAAAGAGTCGGCCCGAGGATTGAACCCTGTGGCACCCCCATAGAGAAGGCCAGAGGTCCGGACAACAGGCCATCCGATTTGACACACTGAACTATATCAGAGAAGTAGTTGGTGAACCAGGCTAGGCAGTCATTTGAGAAACCAAGGCTGTTGAGTCCGCCGATAAGAATGTGGTGATTGACAGAGTCGAAAGCCCTGGCCAGGTCGATGAATACAGCTGCACAGTACTGTCTCTTATCGATGGCAGTTATGATATCGTTTAGGACCTTGAGCGTGGCTGAGGTGCACCCATGACCAGCTCGGAAACCAGATTGCATAGAGGAGAAGGTACGGTGGGATTCGAAATGGTTGGTGATCTGTTTGTTAACTTGGCTTTCAAGGACCTTAGAAAGGCAGGATAGGATAGAAGTCTAACAGTTTGGGACTAAAGTGTCTCCCCCTTCGAAGAGGGGGATGACAGCGGAAGCTTTCCAATCTTTGGGGATCTCAGACAATACGAAAGAGAGGTTGAACAGGCTAGTAATAACAATTTCAGCAGATCATTTTAGAAAGAGAGGGTCCAGATTGTTTAGCCCAGCTGATTTGTAGGGGTCCAGATTTTTCCGCTCTTTCAGAACACCAGCTATCTGGATTTGGGTGAAGGAGAAATGGGGGAGTCTTGGGCAAGTTGCTGTGGGGGTGCAGGGCTGTAGACCAGGGTAGGGGTAGCCAGGTGGAAAGCATGGCCAGCTGTCGGAAAAAATTATCGGTGGGGACAGTGTTTCCTAGCCTCAGTGTAGTGGGCAGCTGGGAGGAGGTATTCTTATTTTCCATGGACTTTACAGTGTCCCAGAACTTTTTGGAGTTTGTGCTACAGGATGCTAATTTCTGTTGGAAAAAGCTAACCCGTTTCCTTCCTAACTGCCTGTGTATATTGGTTCCTAACTTCCCTGAAAAGTTGCATACCACGGGGGCTATTCGTTGCTAATGCAGTACGCCACAGGATGTTTTTGTGCTGGTCAAGGGCAGTCAGGTGTGTTTCTATATTTTTTGAATGGGGCATGCTTTAAGATTGTGAGGAAAGCATTTAAAGAATAACCAGGCATCCTCTACTGATGGAATGAGGTCAGTATCCTTCCAGGATACCCGGGCCAGGTCGATTAGAAAGGCCTGCTCGCTGAAGTGTTTTAGGTAGCGTTTGACAGTGATGGGGGGTGGTCGTTTGACCGCAGACCCATTACGGACGCAGGCAATGAGGCAGTGATTGCTGAGATCCTGGTTGAAGACAGCAGGGTGTATTTGGAGGGCAGGTTGGTTAGGACCTATGAGGGTGCCCATGTTTACAGATTTGGGGTTGTTCCTGGTAGGTTCATTGATAATTTGTGTGAGATTGAGGGCATCAAGCTTAGATTGTAGGATGTCCAGGGTGTTAAGCATGTCCCAGTTAATGTCACCTAACAGCACAAGCTCTGAAGATCGATGGGGGCAATCAATTCACATATGGTGTCCAGGGCACAGCTGGGGGCAAAAGGTGGTCTATAGCAAGCGGCAACGGTGAGATACTTGTTTCTAGCAAGGTGGATTTAAAAAAATAGAAACTCAAATTGTTTGGGCACAGACCTGGATAGTAAGACAGAACTCTGCAGGCTAATTCCGCCCCCTTTGGCAGTTCTATCTTGTCGGAAAATGTTATAGTTAGGGATGGAAATATACTGGCAAGTTTGATTTAGAACTACTAACGTTAGTTAGCTAGCTAACATATTTTTGAGATAGCAAAAGCTCAGGTTGCCCAGCCTGGCGGAGATACAATCTTCGGCAAAATAATTTGCAAGGTGATTCGTGCAAAAATATTATTTGAAGATGTACTGTTGTAATGATATGCTATGTGGTTCGTAAAGACAACGTAGCTAACAAATTGTCAGCCAACAGAACGTGCAAGGTAACTTATTTGAAAAGTCATTACTTTATGACATTGAGTAGAAAGTTACCCCTTGGTCGTTAGGGCAAATCTGGTCTGTGATAGGGGGGTTCACACCTAGCTCGGCTATTAGACTATTCTTTAGTAAAGCTTGAATAGTCTATTGTTCAGCTATTAGCCCTGCTCCCCAACTTGCAACAAATTGCTGTTCCTATCGCATTCCTTTCCCCTCTTCCACACGTCATCATTCTGCTCCTGAGTGGCCCGCTTGTGGGCGTGCTGGCAGGATATGGCAGCATTTTCGGTTGTGCGTCTCAAATCCTCCATACTGTAGCAGGTTTGTATGAAGGTGTGGTTATTCACAGGCAAATTGTTATATGCTATGGAGGTACATTTGTGTCTTTTTGTCGAGAGCAAAACCTTTTTTATTTTCAATCAAAAATAATTGTTCTGAAAGCAACTTTCTTCCGACACAAAGGAAGTCAAAGCGGACACCTACGAAGATGGCATCTCAGGTAAGCAGCACTGGGCTGTATTGACGTATCCTAAAAAATGACAGCTGCTGCTTTAGATTGAACGGTCATTTCTTAGTTATTGTTTTCATATCTCTGTTTTCATTACTTTCAGAGTGAGCTGACCAAGGGGTCGAAAATGTAGATATTGCCAGATGTTCACTCTCTGAGAAACAGGCCGTGGAAGCTTTATTGCTGGCAAAAGTGTCCATAACCAGAGGTAATTAAACTGTTCTGTGTTCTTTTTCTCCATCTCTGCCTGTCTTGTTGTACATGTTCATCCCTCTCCCCTTCTCCCTAAATCTTCTAGGTTAGATCAGCTGTTTTGGTGAACCCCTCCCACATCTGAACTGGCTGACACAGAGGGCACCGCATGATCATAGGTGAGATGTCACTTGGTCGGGTCAAAAGGAAGTATTATTAAAGAGATGCTTTACATTGAAATATAGACAGAGATGTAGTAGTCCCAGAGTTAATGATCCAAGGTCAGTTTTGCATTTCACCTCCTGATTTAAGATGACTGACCGTGTTAGAATAAATAAAAAAAGGCTTAATCATGCTCTCTCGTCTGCAGGTATGTTTTGATGTGAGAGAGGAAGCCTGTCCCGTCATCGCCACCTCACCCGCACTTAAGGTAACCTTCGGGCCAACTGGGGACCCAAGGCTGGTTAGGAGACTGCAATTGTGATGAACTGAGAGAATATTGGGGAAGCACTGTAATTCATGAATCATATGCAATCTGCTGCTGTTCTTACCTCTCTCCCCACCTCATCTTTCTTCCTCGTTTTAAAATGCACACCATATGTGCATTGAAGTACAGAATGAACTTGTATTTATAATATTACAATTATTATAATGCATTTATAACACCTGGAAAATGAACTTCTTTCAATAAAGCGTTTCACATTCTCCACTGGTTAAAATTAAGTATCTCATTGAAATAATATCCTGTGTCCTCAGATTAATGCAGATGAAGGGAGTTAGATATGCATAGTTTTTTTCTGTATATATGAATTACAAATCAATCATGTTTCTAGTCTATTGCATAGTTACCATGTGTAATCATTGATGTCCCAGGAGCGGTAAACACTGTTGAAGTGTATAATTGTAATACATACAAGCAGACACAGCATCATTCAAATAATGGTGTTTGATATGACTGAAAAATAATGTCTCAGAGATTCATACCTGAATCGCACCTTTATTTGCCAAGGAAGAGTACACGATCAGTGAATATATTCAATGTACAGGCTACAATGTGGGAATCTCATGCGTGGTAATAACTACAGTACATGTGTATATAGGACTTGCATCCTTGGCACAATACAGTTATTATATTCTACTCTATCCATAGGCTTCATTAATGCCATTCAGACTTGAATTTGAATAGCTGAGGTTCATAGATTGGTATGAATATTAGTTCAAAAACGTTTTAGGGTCCATACACAGAACGGTTACATACTGTAGCTAGCTACACATCCATAGGCATAGTTATTTTTATCCTCCACTACACAATAATCAAGTAAATAGTTAGCTAGCTATGTTACTTCAACTGCATTGCAAGGCAAGCTTACACAATTGTATATTCAATTTGCAGTAAATGCTTAAGCTAGCTAAATTCTTTACATCCACCTTTTCACAAGATAACAGCCTGGTTTGCTGGTTCTCAGGAGTCCCAAAAACATTAAACATGAATTACAAATTCATTCTCCTAACACTAGCTAGGCTATTTCTGAAAATCGCTATTTAGCAAGTTAACTTAATGACAAAGGAATATGCACAAACTTTTGTCTCTACATTAACTAACATATTCCTCTCAATTGTAAAATGTTTTGCTTGACTCATTATGATGTTATAACAACTTACATCTGGTTCTACCGTAATGTTTTGTCAGCCACCTTTGTTGAAGAACGCCACAAGGAGGGCTCTCATCAAAATTCGTCATTGGAACCACTCAATATGATTGGTCATATAAAAACCTTGGGACCCAAATGCATAATGAGTGCTCCAACTACCCCTTGTGGTGGTCTGGAGCAATGAAGCCATGACGCAGGGTACCTCTACGTCCCGCGGTGCAAGCTCGCAACTTTTAAAGTAGGAACCACTGTAGGTCCTGGATGGCAGGAAGCGAATCCCCAATTATGTACTGGGCGGTACGCACTACCCTCTGTAGCACCATAGTCAGATACCGAGCAATTGCCATACCAGGCGGTGATGCAACCGGTCAGGATGCTCTCGATGCTGCAGCTGTAGAACTTTGAGGATCTGGGGACCCATGCCAAATTGTTTCATTCTCCTGAGGGGGAAAAAGTTGTCATGCCCTTTTCATGACTGTCTTGGTATGTTTGGACCATGATAGTTTGTTGGTGATGTGGACACCAAGGAAGTTGAAACTCGACCCGATCCACTTCAGCCCTATCGATGTAAATGGGGGCCTTTTCAGCCCTCCTTTTCCTGTAGTCCATGATCATATCCTTTGTCTTGCTCACATTGAGGGAGACATTGTTGGCCTGGCACAACACTGACAGGTCTTTTACCTCCTCCAAATAGGCGGGCTCATTGTTGTCGGTGATCAGGCCTACCACTGTTGTGTCATCAGCAAACTGACGGTGTTGGAGTCATGCTTGGCCAAGCATTCAAGGGTGAACAGGGAGTACAGGAGGGGACTAAGCACACACCCCTGAGGGGAACCGGTGTTGAAGATCAGCGTGGCAGATATGTTGTTGCCTACCCTTACCAAATCCAGGATCCTGTTGCAGAGGGAGGTGTTTAGTCCCAGGGTCCTTAGCTGAGTGATGAGTTTGTGGGCACTATGGTGTTGAACGCTGAGCTGTAGTCAATGAACAGCATTCTCACATACGTGTTCCTTTTGTCCAGGTGGGAAAGGGCAGTATGGACTGCGATTGAGATTGCGTCATCTGTGGATCTGTTGGGGCGGTATGTGAATTGGAGTGGCCCTAGGATTTCCGGGATGATGGTGCTGTTAGCCATAACCAGTCTTTCAAAGCACTTCATGGCTAACGACGTGAGTGCTACGGGTTGGTTAGTCATTTGGGCAGGTTACCTTAGTGTTCTTGGGTACAGGGACTGGTGGTCTGCTTGAAACATGTTGGTATTACAGACTCAGTCAGGGAGAGGTTGAAAATGTCAGTGAAGACACTTGCCAGTTGGTCCGTGCATGCTCAGAGTACACGCCCTGGCAATCCGTCTGGCCCCTCTGACTTGTGAATGTTGACCCGTTTAAAGGTCTTGCTCACACCGGCTATGGAGAGTGTGATCACAGTCATCCGGAACAGCTCTCATGCATGCTTCAGTGTTTCTTGCCTCGAAGCGAACATAAAAGGCATTTAGCTCCGCTGGTAGGCTCGCATCACTGGGAAAATCACGTCTGGGTTTCCCTTTGTAGTCCGTAATAGTTTGCAAGCCCACATCTGACGAACTGCAGAGCCGGTGTAGTCGGATTCAATCTTAGTCCAATATTGACACTTTGCCTGTTTGATGGTTCATCTGAGGGTATAGCAGGATTTATTATAAGTGTCCAGATTAGTATCCTGCTCCTTGTAAGAGGCAGCTCTAGCTTTTTAGCTTGGTGAGGATGCTGCCTGTAATCAATGGCTTCTGGTTGGGACATGTACGTATGGTCACTGTGGGGACAACGTCAATACTCCTCAATGCCATTGGATGAACGGAACATATTCCAGTCTGTGCTAGAAAAACAGTAGTGTAGCATCTGCATCGTCGGACCACTTCCGTATTGAGCGAGTCACTGGTACTTCCTGCTTTAGTTTTTGCTTGTAAGCAGGAGGATAGTTATGGTCAGATTTGCCAAATGTAGGGCTTGGGAGAGCAGTGTATGCGTCTCCGTGTGTGGAGTAAAGGTGGCCTAAAAACACACAAGTCTGGTTTGGACCGTGCCTCTTAAAGGTGTATACCAATTGCATTTATCTTCCCAAGGCAAGCTGGGGATAGCTATGAGGAGTTTGCCGTATGCCATTGATGCTCCGCTATAGGCGGAAGAGCGGCTTGCCCCTCATCCTTCGCTGCTGTCTAGTCGATGAAGAGCCCCCCTTCTCCTGGGGCCAAGCCCTGGAAAAGTCAGTGAAATTCCTTGGGGTAGCCATCATGATGCCAGCGCATGAGGGATGGGTCTGCGAGGCAGTCTCATCGCTTGAGTTAAGAGTGGGACGAACCACATTGGGCTGCTCTGTGCACTCTACGGCAGAGGGTGTTCACAGCAAAGAATACACACAATGGATGCATGACACTGAACACTGCTTCCGCATGTTAGACACCCAGGCAGACGACATACAGGGAGTGTGTCCTTACCTAAAATGGTCACCCTGCATTGACAAGATTGTGCTGGTACAGGGGCCTTGCTTGGTACCCACTGGGCCGAGCTAGCAGGTTCCATGATTCCAAGAAACAGCTAATCCGAGAACAAAGGGAAAAGAGACTAGGCTAGAAGCCTAGCTAGTTAGCACAGTGCTATCAGGATAAGCTAATCCTGTAAACAATGTGAACATAGCTGGCGATCACCACATGGGCTGGTAGCATAGCTAGTTAGCACAAAGTTATCCAAAGGAAGCTATTGCTCTTACAAACAAAAGAGTGGCTCTCGACCAATAAGCAGTGATGCTAGGATGGACAGTCTACTCAACGCCGGTGGAGGGTTTAACAAAACGTACGAGCAAACTAGTAACTACCCTTCCAGGTAGATAAGCTAGTCGGTAGGATAGCTAGCCTTGCCGAGAGCTAGCCAGGTTAGCTAAGCCTTGCAGCTAAGCTATCCAAGTCTCAGCAGCTAGCAGTGTGATGCTAGCTACAACAGGAGATGAAGGAATAAAAGTGGTGAAGCAAAATCTTACCTGAAGCAAAACTGTTCCTTTTGGTGAAGTCACCCAACAATAAAGATAACCCTGCACTCGGCGGTGTAACCTTAATGGCACTGAAAAGTTACAGGAAAACCCATAGAGCCGTGCTGAAGAGAGCCAAGTATAACTTTTCTGTGAGGAAGAGAGGTGAAAATGACCAGAGGGCAGGCGAGTGGCTCATTAGTATGAGGTTAGGGGCTCCCTCATTCGCAAATCGACCAGTCTGTCTCGAACAGACGTGTATGATTGGTTATTCGAGGTACTTTGAAAAATTCTGGTTTATCCCCACGGTGACAGATAATTGAAAGAACTGAAGCTAAGTTGGGGCCATACTGCCAAACAGGCTTTAGACCATCAGAAGTGGAGAGATCATGTCTCTGCCTTATCTGCCAGAAGGCACAAACAGGATAAGTGAGATTTCAATTAGGGTGACATTTTACTCTTCTTATCGCTGTTCACAAAATGCTATCGTATTCACTGTTACATTGAAGATAAGCATTCAACATTATCCTTCAAGTAAACTAGTGTGAAAAACCTGTGACAGGTAAGTCCTGTTGTTTGTAAAGCTACATAGAAAATGGACAATCCAATACACTATATAGAAGACAAGCAACTAATGTTATCCCTCATGTGAGCAGGTTGTGATTAGGCTATCCTGAGTGACGGGTAAGTGGTTGCAGTCAGTATCAAATCACATTTCACAATTAGCCCGAATACCCTAAAGACATAATTTTACATTCTAGAAATGGAGAAATGTTCTAAAAATGGAGACATTAAAATTAAAATAAACAACCCTTTTAGAAGTGCCTCATGTTCTACATCAAAAAATAAGAACTAGCTCACAATATCATAATTTTGTATATGGGTAAACCTGCATTTAGCAGAAGGGAGTGCATGGGGCTTGAGATGGGAACATGAGACGAGGGGAAATTACTGAGAATAGCTCAAGTTACTCTACGCCTGGGAACTGAAAACAAAATATTACCGCCATTATAATGGTTATGCTAATACGTTGGCTGAATACCAACAGCACAACCAGATCCGTACATATTTTATCCACGTATTATATCTACAGCCTCTAAGCTTGACAATGCTCTAGTCACCGTGCTACAGCATACAGTTTGTGAAAAGACAAGATATCGTCGGACCAACAATAGAGTGAAGACTTGCTGCTTCCAAGAAAACTATCCATTTTGATATAAAACAAATAAAATAATTTAAATTAATTAAAATATTATACACCCCCCCTTTTGCCCTCAGAACAGAGACTCAATTATTCAGGGCATAGACTCTACAAGGTGTATAAAGTGTTCCACTGTCACGCCTTGGTCATAGTATTTTGTATTTTCGTTATACATTTGGTCAGGCCAGGGTGTGACATGGGTTTAAAATGTTGTGTTTCGTATTGTGGTTTTGTAGGCATTGGGATTGCGGCTGAGTATGGGTGTAGCATAGGTTTGGCTGCCTGAGGCGGTTCTCAATCAGAGTCAGGTGATTCTCGTTGTCTCTGATTGGGAACCATATTTAGGTAGCCGGGGTTTCACTGTGTATTTCGTGGGTGATTGTTCCTGTCTCTGTGTAGCGTTCACCAGATAGGCTGTAATAGGTTTCACGTTCCGTTTGTTGTTTTTGTATTTATTTAGTTATTTCATGTATCGCTTTTCTTCATTAAAGACATGAGTAACCACCACGCTGCATTTTGGTCCGACTCTCCTTCAACAGACAAACGCCGTTACATCCACAGGGATGCTGGCCCATGTTGACGCCAATGCTTCCCACAGTGGTCAAGTTGGCTGCATGTTCTTTGGGTGGTGGACTATTCTTGATACAGACGGGAAACTCTGGACCATGAAAAACCCAGCAGCGTTGCAGTTCTTGACATAAACTGGTGCGCCTGGCACCTACCACCCACCATACCCCATTCAAAGGCACTCAAATATTTTGTCTCGACCATTCACCCTCTGAATGGCACACGTACACAATCCATGTCTCAAGGTTTTTAAAAAATCCTTCTTTAACCCATCTCCTCCCCTTCATCTACACTGATTGAAGAAGATTTAACAAGTGACATCCATAAGGGATCATAGCTTTCAGCTGGTCAGTTTGTCATGGAAAGAGCAGGTGTTCTTAATGTTTGGTATATTGTTTGGTATATTTTGATGTGTTATGGAAACCTATTGCATGAATATTGAGAGTACAAGTGATGAATGTTAGCTCTGCATGTATGCTGTCATGGTATCAGATTAATCCGCCACACTGGTAAGTATTGAAGACGTATCATAACATTTATTTAAAAGCCCTAACAGATTACAGTAAAACTATTATAGATTCTAGATTTACTTCTATCATAGTAAATTGTATAGTAAAAAGTCCACTCACAACTCTTGCGAATTCCCTTCCAAACCCCATGCATAACATATGTAACACTAATACCTCATGTAATACCTCTCATTAGAACGTCAAAATAGTGGCATTTAACCATTGTAACGAGAGCTGTTAAAGTCCCTGAAACCAATCTCGGTGCCAATGTACCAGCCACCAAAGGGATGCTTATAAATGTTTAGAAATGCTTTAGAAAATGATCATAATACCTCCAAGATGTTGTAACGAGAGCTGTCACAGAAGTCCCTGACTCCGATCTCTGTACCCATGTACCAGCCACTGAACGGACAGGCGGTGAATTCCAGCCCCCCCACCTCTAGCAGCATGCTAGATACAGCAGGTAGGCTGTACCACTTCAGATTCAAATCCTTGAACCAATCATACCTGTACAAGCATAGAAAGACAAAGAGATACGTTCAAATGAACAGTCAAGCTTTGGAGGAGTGATGGTGAATGTGACATATCTTGACTAATTGATTCAAATAAATAGGTTAGTTTTCCAGGCATATAGAGGATGTTTAAGGATACATATTATATACAGCTTTAATTGAAGCTTGGCTCCTGACTTGGCTCCTGTTGTTCAACTCAAGGTGCTTCCATCTCAACAATTCTATACTGCTAAGAGTTGAACATTTTACATTCTGAATCGATGTAAAAGTGCATTCTTATCTTGGTGAAAAGCCGACATATTAGCATGGATCTTGTTCTGGAGGCAGCTCTGCAAAGTGGCCAGTAGTTGGCACAGCCAGTCATAAAATCTGACTTTAAACCACACTGCTACGTTTTTACAATATAGCCCATTTTGACTTTGCAGTTGGCCTATCTAAGCGGAAATCACTCAGTTGTGCCTCCAGGACAAGATTCATGACAACAAACTGCAAAAAGCCGTGGGAAGAGATTAGTGACAAAGCTTACATTCTGATATTGAAGGTTTGTATAGCACGTCAAGGGAAAGAAAATACTGTATGCATGTACAAAGAAATTAAGGATTTCTCCAAGAGATTCTAGATATCTGCCTACTGTGATGTGGAGTGTATTGTTCTACAAGGCAATTTGCTCCTCCACTGTAGTTAATATATACACAGCCAAGAAGTACAGGAGCGCAGCCAAAACTAACATTATCACAGCAAAAACACCTGCAATCACTTCTGAAATTACTGGCCCTACATCCATCTACCTGGTGCTACACAGGCTCGGAGTTGCCCATGGGGGACAGTCTACGCAGTAGCAGAGAGCCATCAGCTTCATGGCAACAGAGTTGAGGCCAACTAAACTGATGCAGGGGGAGATGGGGGGTGGCGAAGGACAGTTCTGGGAGCTTGTTTGATAGAGGATGCCATATGCAGGGGATGAAACTCCCCCTGTGCCTGAAGACTGGTGACATTGAGAGTGTGTGTCTGTGTGGTATGTTAGTGGTATGTTAGCGTGACAATTGGAACACACCCCAACCCAGCCTCTGTTCCTGTATCACTGTTATGAAACTTGGACGTGTATGTGAGTGTGTGTGTGTGGTCTAACTCACTTGGGATGGGTGATCTGCACCTCCAGAATAAGGTCTTGAGGGATCTCAAACAGCTCTGGGTCGTTCCCATTGGATTGCAGCAGAAGGGGCAGCACGTCGAATCGACCCTTGGGAGCCTTCCAGCCCTGCTGGATGCAGATCTAGTAACCAAAACATTTAATAAACATTTTACGTGGACTCACTAAAGTAGATGTGTAACTCCTGTTTGGTGGTTTCCACTCCAGTTTTAGTCAGAGCTTTGGCCTTGCTCGGAGGCATGCTATATAAAGACATTGAACACACTCAGGTTTTGTGATCTACTGTAAGTGGTTCAGTGGGTTGAACCTGACTAGGCAAAGTTTGAGGATTCAAATCCCACGAGGGACACATATTCCATGCTGTTACGAACAATAATTCACTTTGAATAACAGTGACCAGTGTCTTTTTACTCTACCTCAGTGAATTCCACGCTGGCTGGGTCTCCCAGAATCTGACCATCGGGCTGCTTGTAACCGGCATAGCGAATCAGCTGTGTGTTCCATACCCGAAAGTCGCGCTTGCCATCTGTCCTCTGAGGAAATATGGTAATGGCAGATCTGGATAGAAATAACCCACCAGCCCCCAGAGAGAGAAAGTTTAAATGACGAGAGTTTAAAGACAGTATCTATAGATTAGCAATGCAACAAATGAATGTCTACCCAACCACATATCATCTAATGGTTTAGGGCAGTTTAATTTAGGAGGTCGTGGGTAAGGCAGGCTAGGAAGTCTGACAGGGCCAAAGCTCAGTTACCTTTAGTCCCCCACTACTTGAACCTATCCTGTTGGGTTAAGCTAATGCCATGACTGGGCAAAAGGGTTGATTCTACTAATCTGGCTGTAAGTCTTCGTCCCAAAGGACCCAAATATCTCTGGGCACCAATCTCTATGCTTGCCTTACAGAGGAGAAACTAGTGTCCTCTATAGTCAATACAAGCCCAAACAAAGAGAGGAGAATTTACTATATAAAACTCAAATTGTTTTGGGGTCTGAATCTAAGCAGAAGCAGCCTGGCTGCAGATCAGTTTGTGCTTCAGCCAACTCCTTCATTTGTTGTTATGCCGTACACAAACCCGACAGAGGCTTAAGAGCAAACTGATATGCCATCAGGCTTCTGTTACATGCTTACAGTGGCTAAGTATTATTTGATGTACAGCATCAGCAGTCTTTGGGAATGTGATGTGACTAACTCAGTGCAGTGATGAGTCAGACACATACAGTAGGGGAGAGTGGGGTATCTTGAGCCATTTTTTTACATTCAGCACCACTACGTCAAGGGAAATCATCATTCTTTCTAAGAAAGATAACTACATATTTCAGGATGTCTTGTATCCCTGAAAATAATCAGAATTCATGTAAAACATGTGTTTTGAAAACATAGCTTGTCCATAAAAAAGCGGTCTCTTGGCACAACTTATGGGCTAAATTGAGCATAGGGACAGGGTAAGTTGAACCGCCTTGGGTAAGTGAGTGATAGTGTCCTGTGATAGTGGGTGATGGTAGGTCAATGTTTAATTCATGGAATTGGGCTATGGTATATCATAAATGTATGCCTACATTCTGATATAGATATCCCTGTTCAATATCACTTAGCCTTCCATTTATTCACCAGTTGTCTGGGACAGGGATGTTTCCACATTTTTGCAGATGCAAGGAGGTTACAACTGTTCAGAATGATGATATGATACAAGGTTATGATTAATAAGTTGACTGTTAGATGTGATAGGTAAAATAGTTTAAAAGTTTAATTTGGGAGATGGTAACTCTTTATAGAACTGCTCTCATGGTGCCCCAGATCCTAATGAGTTAATTGTTACATGATTCATTTAAAATCTGGTAAGAATTAAACATATTTAGGTAATTAGATAAGTCTTCAGATTAATGTTAATGTCAAATCACGACAGTGGCCATTGGCTCAGCTAACCCCAAGACAAACTATTTTACTATATTAGTCCACAGAGCTACAAGGATGCACTTTGATGCTCGGTTTAGGACCTCATATTATAGCATCAGGAAACCTACGGTGGTTACTCAATTAAAAGTTTTGAGATTATGCCACGGCACTTAAGAGGTCATTTGTGGTTTAGTAAGTTACCATGCGTCACTGCTTCATTGCGGTGGTCTGGAGCAAGGGGGAGTTAGAGCACTGATTATGCTTTTGGGCCCCAAGGCGCTAAATGACAATGAATGGGCGATAAACCAAATAGAAACTGATAATTGTGCACGACTTCAAAATTTAATTTCAATGAACCCGTTGTTACTCTAGGGGCAGTATTTTCATTTTTGGAAAAAAAAGTGCCCGTTTTAAACGGGATATTTTGTCAGGACAAGATGCTTAGGATAGAAAACAAACACTCTAAAGTTTCCAAAACTACAAAATCTGGGAGTCTTGTGAGTGAAAACATCTGAAGTTCAAAGGTAAACAATTTAATTTGATTGCTTTTCTATTTGTGACAAGGTTGCCTGCTGCTAGCAAGGCATAATGCTATGCTAGGCTATCGATAAACTTACACAAATGCTTGTCTAGCTTTGGCTGTAAAGCATATTTTGAAAATCTGAGATGACAGGGTGATTAACAAAAGGCTAAGCTGTGTCTCAATATATTTCATTTGTGATTTTCATGAATAGGAATATTTTCTAGGGATATTTATGTCCATTGCGTTATGCTAATTATTGTCAGGCGATGATTACGCTCCCGGATCCGGGATGGGGAGTATCAAGAGGTTTTAACTGAATGATGGATGAAGGTGATTGAATTTAGAACAATAGTGTAAGAATTGCTATTCCTCTGTCCTGCACGCACACCGGAAATAAATACACTTTGTTTCTACTTGGTCAGAAGAAGCTGTAAGCTAATGTTTTTATTCTAAGAGAAACTAACATGTTCAATTATATTCCAAGATATTCTTAAAATATATGTGTTGACTGAATATATTCAGCAAGTGGTGTTTGCTAAATAATCAAGTTGATGGTGCAGTCGTATAGCCTTGGCACCTAAATAAAGCTGAGTGACTCACTCATTCATGGCTTGGGATCAAAATAAGTACCAACATTTTCTGATCGTGAAAAATGTCAAATACTGTATAAGCGATTATAAAAAGTCACAACCCTACAATTGATCGCTAGTTTTGGTCTCAAATAAGCACGGTCTTTAACTAAAATAAGAGGAGAGTCAGGTTGAGAACAACCTATTTAAATTATATAAAAAATATTACATTTTATTTGGAAAGGCATGCCAGACAATATCAAAAAGGGCTGTAAGGCTTGGGGGAGTTACAGATGAATGTTTTCAGTTGATGCTAAACAAGTTTGATCGAGTTTAAAAATCAGGAGACCTACATGTCGAAAATATATTTTTTAGATATACTGTAAGCCTACCGTTGGTGTTGTAGGTCTTTCATTTATTTAACCTTTATTTTACTACATAAAATGTTTACTTACTCTGCTTGCATCTTGACCCAGTTTATGCCCTCCTTTGTAATGCAAATCTGGGCGGCAGTGTGTTTTGGTCCGAGAACACCCTTTTCCGGCTTACAGACAGTTATAGAGCCAGACTCTTTTTATGGTGCTACCCATTCCAGGTTTAGGACTGTAACCACCAGAAGACATGGAAATGAGCCTGAGCTGAGAGGATCACCAAAACTTAAAATGTATTTTGGTTTCAGTGCATTTAAAAATAAAGTGTCTTTGACCAGTGCGCCACTCGGGAGGCCTCAGTTGATTTTCTTTAAAAAATATTTTTATATAGCCTATCAATGTGTAGGCCTACTGTGTAATAAAATGGATCCATAACTAATTACTATGGGAATAAACATCACTGAATGACTGGAAATTTTGGAACAAAGTAGGCTAATGAAGAAATTGTTGCTTACTGGAAAATACTCTTTCAAAATGAATGGAAGAGGCAAGTGGAAGGGGGAATTTTTTTTTCAAACATTTGTTTTTCACAACGGCTATTAGCAGGACAATAGACACGATGTGGTCCCAAAAACAACTCTGACATAGGGTCCAGCATATCTCTTGATACACACAGTAACGTGCTAATTGAGCGCCGAGAGCCAATCTGTTATCCAACGATTACTTTAATAGCCCAGCTACTGCAAGTGTGAAAATCCTCCCAACAAGCAAAAGCCTACCCGCTTAGCACCGTTTCGCACTGCTCTGAGACAAGCAAGACGACTTAATAAACATATACATTTTTAAACAGTTTAATTATCCCTGCATTATTCTATAAAAAACCCTTAGATATTCATTTAGAATCCTCTAAATTGAATTAGATATACTACTGTGCAAGGACCTTATGTATCTGCCAGTATTTTAATTTAGAGATTGAGGTGACGAAAGGTGTATGTAGATGGGTAACTGCCTTCCCAAGATCTCTTACCATGTTGTACAATTGTGTGATTAGCCTACCAGTTGGTGTAACTATAATGTTGATACTCTTGAGGAATTTTGCTCCTCACTATCACAATATTAAAAACGCTCAAATGCATTCATGAATTCAATCGCTTTAGCCATCATGTTGCGATTCATCTGATGAAGGATTGATTCGATCTATATGCCCAGGACGAGAGTAAAACGGGCAATAAGACACACTACAAGAAAGGGAACACATAACCGTAGAATTGCAAGTTGGAGGGCCATCTCACAAGTGCAGATTGGAAGGCCATCAAGCGAAACAGACCAATGAAGCACGGGTAAATGGCAGGAGTATCTATGACTCTGAGGACTGGGTAGGGTAGGGGGCCCATGCCCTCCGCTTCTCCCTTCCCTCTGCATGGGGTTCTGGGCCGGGAGGGTGGCTTCGGCTCTCGCCCGAGCTCGGATCCCCGCATCTCCTTGTCGCCTGGGTTGTGCCCGACCGGCTCAATCCCCCCTTTCCCCGTTAGGCACGGCCACATGGCGCACCCCCAATATCAAGGTGCACATGGGCCTATTTATATAATGAATATGAATTCGGAGGGCAGAAATGATTCAATATTAAAGCATTAGACCTCTCACTAAAGGCGTCAGTCATACAAAAGTTATACTTAAATGCAAACAGGTTGGAGATAAGAGTACATGGCCATAAAGGCTAGATAAGTTTAAGCTGTTCAAACATTCATAGATGACCAGCAGGGTCAAATAATACAAACAGTGGTTATAGAAGGTGCAACCGGACAGCACCGTAGGAGTACATGTCAGTTGGCTTTTCAAAGCCGAGCATTCAGAGGTCAAGACATCAAGTGCATGTGCGAGAGAGAGAGGATCGAAACACAGTAACGTGTGGAATATATCAATAAGAATGTCAGTTTAATATGCAGTGCAGATCACCTCCTATTACCCTTCTCAGAGTTTAAAAATGATGTGTGTTCAATTATTTGCGTCATTGTGGCATTTAAAGCATATTGAAGATAAACAATATGATTTGAAGCAATAGCCTACCCGTGTGTGGTCAACTATTTCAGCACTATTTTGCACTGCTCTGAGACAAGCATGGGGAATGGTCTTGCATAATCAATGACGTTTTATCTCTGTTTGGGTATTGGTTAGACTACAATTTTGGTGTAGAAACGTTAGGAAACGTTAGGATTATTTTGCTCTTAGTACTGTAGCCTACTCCCAACCGGTCACGTTGTACAACCCCGAGGGTTTATTTTTTAATTAAGCAACATTTCTTAAAAATCAATCCCTTATACTATGTTCTCACAAAAAAAAGGATTTCAATTCTCTAGTGCAGCCCATATTAAAGACTGTCAAATGCTTCTCAAAGATGTCCTCTGGTGGTCAAACTAGCATTAATGGCAACAATGGCTGACAAATGACGTGCTATAGAATTCTGCGGCAGCCCGCAAGGTGTGCTGCAGTACGACAACTTTTATAGGAAGAACCACTGTATAACAAATGAATTTGACTTAGTGAAAATCTGTTTCTGCCCTTTTGTGTATGCTTTCCTAAAACCAAAGTGGGGCTCAACTAACCCCCTCTCTCCTATGATGTTTATTCATTGGGGAGTAAAGACGTGAGGTCATGACATGTGTTTAGGCTTGGCAGAGCTGTATTGGACTGATGAAGGACTGATCCTGGCTGGGAGTAGTCAACCAGACTAGAGAGACGCCGTTGACATTGACAGGGAACATAGAGGAACAGACAGAAAGAGGGAGGTTCAAGGTGACAGAAAGGGAGGGGGGAAAGGTAAAACAAAAAGAGAAACTGGTCAAAGAGAAGAGGGTGACAGACCAGACGAGCAGAGGAAATGACACAGAAAGACAACATTGAGTAAAAGGCACGGGGATAGACAGAGCAGTGCCGACTCACCTCAGGTTGCCTTTGTTAGTGGCATACTTGATGTGGTTGCAGATGTAATTGTACATTCCATGAGCCGTTGTGCAGTCTCTGGCATCAAATACCTGTTAGAAAAACATGTAATGAAATAAAGATCCCGCTGGGCAAAAACTGGTTGAATCACAGTTGTTTCCACGTCATTTTAACCCACCATCAATGTGAGGACGTTAAATTAACGTGGAAAACTGACTACATTTGCTCAACTAAATGTAAATCAAAACTAAACGTTGAACTGACGTCTGTGCCCAGTGGGATACTAAATGCTACCACAGTTTGAGTGCAATGCTTCGACCTGAAGGTCTTCGTCACTCATAAAACAACTCAACACAAAGAATCCAAGGATAGATCTATTCGAGGTGTGCCATTTCTAACGCTTCCTGTGCTTTGGTTTCTGCGTCTTATTTCCAGTTATGGAAAATGTATTTCACAGCGGTTTAGATGGTACAATGATTCTCTACACTATACTTGCTTGATTTTTCACATAAACTGAAATTAGCCTAACTATTAGAATTTGAGCAACCAGGATATGGTTGCTAAACGACCTGGCCCGGGTATCCTGGAAGGACATTGACCTCATCCCGTCAGTTGAGGATGCCTGGTCATTCTTTAAAAGTAACTTCCTCACCATTTTAGATAAGCATGCTCCATTCAAAAAATGCAGAACCAAGAACAGATACAGCCCTTGGTTCACTCCAGACCTGACTGTCCTCGACCAGCACAAAAATATCCTGTGGCGGACTGCAATAGCATCGAATAGTCCCCGCGATATGCAACTGTTCAGGGAAGTCAGGAACCAATACACGCAGTCAGTCAGGAAAGCTAAGGCCAGCTACTTCAGGCAGAAGTTTGCATCCTGTAGCTCCAACTCCAAAAAGTTCTGGGACACTGTGAAGTCCATGGAGAACAAGAGCACCTCCTCCCAGCTGCCCACTGCACTGAGGCTAGGTAACACGGTCACCACCGATAAATCCATGATTATCGAAAACTTCAATAAGCATTTCTCAACAGCTGGCCATGCCTTCCGCCTGGCTACCCCAACCTCGGCCAACAGCTCCGCCCCCCGCAGCTCCTCGCCCAAGCCTCTCCAGGTTCTCCTTTACCTAAATCCAGATAGCAGATGTTCTGAAAGAGCTGTAAAACCTGGACCCGTACAAATCAGCTGGGCTTGACAATCTGGACCCTCTATTTCTGAAACTATCCACCGCCATTGTCGCAACCCCTATTACCAGCCTGTTCAACCTCTCATGTCGTCTGAGATCCCCAAGGATTGAAAGCTGCCGCAGTCATCCCCCTCTTCAAAGGGGAGACACCCTGGACCCAAACTGTTACAGACCTATATCCATCCTGCCCTGCCTATCTAAGGTCTTCGAAAGCCAAGTCAACAAACAGGTCACTGACCATCTCGAATCCCACCGTACCTTCTCCGCTGTGCAATCTGGTTTCCGAGCCGGTCACGGGTGCACCTCAGCCACACTCAAGGTACTAAACGATATCATAACCGCCATCGATAAAAGACAGTACTGTGCAGCCGTCTTCATCGACCTTGCCAAGGCCTTCGACTGTCAATCACCATATTCTTATCGGCAGACTCAGTAGCCTCGGTTTTTCGGATGACTGCCTTGCCTGGTTCACCAATTACTTTGCAGACAGAGTTCAGTGTGTCAAATCGGAGGGCATGCTGTCCGGTCCTCTGGCAGTCTCTATGGGGGTGCCACAGGGTTCAATTCTCGGGCCGACTCTTTTCTCTGTATATATCAATGATGTTGCTCTTGCTGCAGGAGATTCCCTGATCCACCTCTACGCAGACGACACCATTCTATATACTTTCGGCCCGTCATTGGACACTGTGCTATCTAACCTCCAAACGAGCTTCAATGCCATACAACACTCCTTCCGTGGCCTCCAACTGCTCTTAAACGCTAGTAAAACCAAATGCATGCTTTTCAACCGATCGCTGCCTGCACCCGCATGCCCGACTAGCATCACCACCCTGGATGGTTCCGACCTTGAATATGTGGACATCTATAAGTACCTTGGTGTCTGGCTAGACTGCAAACTCTCCTTCCAGACTCATATCAAACATCTCCAATCGAAAATCAAATCAAGAGTCGGCTTTCTATTCCGCAACAAAGCCTCCTTCACTCACGCCGCCAAGCTTACCCTAGTAAAACTGACTATCCTACCGATCCTCGACTTTGGCGATGTCATCTACAAAATGGCTTCCAACACTCTACTCAGCAAACTGGATGCAGTCTATCACAGTGCCATCCGTTTTGTCACTAAAGCACCTTATACCACCCACCACTGCGACTTGTATGCTCTAGTCGGCTGGCCCTCGCTACATATTCGTCGCCAGACCCACTGGCTCCAGGTCATCTACAAGTCCATGCTAGGTAAAGCTCCGCCTTATCTCAGTTCACGATGGCAACACCCATCCGTAGCACGCGCTCCAGCAGGTGTATCTCACTGATCATCCCTAAAGCCAACACCTCATTTGGCCGCCTTTCGTTCCAGTACTCTGCTGCCTGTGACTGTAACGAACTGCAAAAAAAAATTAAAAAAATAAATAAAAATTGCTGAAGTTGGAGACTTTTATCTCCCTCACCAACTTCAAACATCAGCTATCTGAGCAGCTAACCGATCGCTGCAGCTATCTGAGCAGCTAACCGATCGCTGCAGCTGTACATAGTCTATTGGTAAATAGCCCACCCATTTTCACCTACCTCATTCCCATACTGTTTTTATTTATTTACTTTTCTGCTCTTTTGCACACCAATATCTCTACCTGTACATGACCATCTGATCATTTATCACTCCAGTGCTAATCTGCAAAATTGTAATTATTTGCCTACCTCCTCATGCCTTTTGCACACATTGTATATAGACTCCCCCTTTTTTCTACTGTTTTATTGACTTGTTAATTGTTTACTCCATGTGTAACTCTGTGTTGTCTGTTCACACTGCTATGCTTTATCTTGGCCAGGTCGCAGTTGCAAATGAGAACTTGTTCTCAACTAGCCTACCTGGTTAAATAAAGGTGAAATAAAAAATAAAAAAATAAGTGCTTTTGAATAGTGCATCTTTAACATAGTTCTTTTTTTTTAATTGGAAGGGAAACTTCACTTCACCTCACTTATATTGTATGTAATTATAGGTAATATTTAATAAAAATCAGTATACAATGGGCAGTTACTTTAACATTGAGCATCGAGTTTCTGACCTATAGCTTAGACCACTGAATTCTGCCTACACAGCGCATTTAATCTGAGTTTCCTACTTGTAGTTTGGACCACTGAATGCGTCCTACACAGCGGGCAGCGTTCCTCCAGGCGTGCTTGGCTCCATAGATCAGCTCAGTGTCCTTCAGCTGGTACGTCCCTGAGGCCTCAATCTCCTTAGTCACCTCCTCCAGCCGGTCTACGTGGGCCTTCGAGCCAAACCTGATGCACACAGCCACGAGGACAGAGAGAAGTAACCCAAGGACATGTAAAAAGAACTGGATTTAGAGTATTTCTTGCATCACTACAGTGGTAGGCTTGATTATCAACAACGAAGTGGGCCTACAGGGAGGAGGTGAGGGCCCTCGGAGTGTGGTGTCAGGAAAATAAAGACTCAATGTCAACAAAACAAAGTAGATGATCGTGGATTTCAGGAAACAGCAGAGGGAGCAGCCCCCTATCCACATCGACGGGACAGTAGTGGAGAAGTTCCTCGGCGTACACATCACAAATAAACTGAAATGGTCAACCCATACAGACAGCATGGTGAAGAAGGCGCGGCAGCGCCTCTTCAACCTCAGGAGGCTGAAGAAATTCGGCTTGTCACCAAAAAACTTTTACAGATGCACAATCGAGAGCATCCTGTCGGGCTGTATCACCGCCTGGTACGGCAACTGCTCCGCCCACAACCGTAAGGCTCTCCAGAGGGTAGTGAGGTCTGCACTACCTGCCCTCCATGACACCTACACCACCCGAAGTCACAGGAAGGCCAAAAAAGACCATCAAGGACAACAACAACCCGAGCTACTGCCTGTTCACCCCGCTATCATCCAGAATGTGAAGTCAGTACAGGTGCATCGAAGCGGGGACCGAGAGACTGAAAAACAGCTTATGTCTCAGACTGTTAAACAGCCATCACTAACATTGAGTGGCTGCTACCAACATACCGACTCAACTCTAGCCACTTTAATAATGGAAAATTGATGTAATAAATGTATCACTAGCCACTTTAAACAGTGCCACTTTATATAATGTTTACATACCATACATTACTCATCTCATATGTATATACTGTACTCTATACCATCTACTGCATCTTGCCTATGCCGTTCGGCTATCACTCATTCATATATTTTTAAGTACATACTCTTATTCATTCCTTTACACTTTTGTGTATAGACAGTAGTTGTTGTGAAGTTGTTAGGTTTGATTATTTGTTAGATATTACTGCATGGTCAGAACTAGAAGCACAAGCATTTCGCTACGCTCGCATTAACATATGCTAACCGTGTGTATGTGACAAATAAAATGTTATCAAAACATTGTACACAGATGCATGAGAAGCACAGAGAGAAATACTCTAAAATAACACATTTAGAGTAATATTTAAATAAAATGTATGTGAGGAAAAACAAAATGGCATTTGTACTACTGATGGGAATGTTTGCAACGAGGGATGCAGGCAAGTACATCCAAAGGTTATTAAAGTAGCTAAAGTATATGGTAAGTGTAACTTCATTACCTTTTGATGCTGGTGTAGTACTGGTCTATGAAGTCAGTAGCCAGCGGCAGCAGCTCCTCTTTGGTTCGAGATTCGTCCGGCTTGCGGCTCCCCTGGCTAGGTGTCATGATGGACCCGAAACACACACACTCAGTGCAGAGCGGCAACTGAAAGGCAATGTGGATGACATCACGTCAAGGCTCTGATGACATAAAGTACTGAATTTCCTTGTGGTTTCCTGACGCAGGTCCTTCGTTCAGTTCACATGGATTCCATAACACCTGGAAAACACTTCTCCCTCCCATCTCTTGTTCTCCCTCTATCACGCTCTCTCTCCTACAGATGTATTAATGTAAGACTAAAGTAGAGTAATTGCTTCCCACCCCCCCTAGTCCTGTCAGAACAATCAGTCTGTGTGCTTTACTTAAATGTCTTTTTTTTTTTTTAAATTGAATCTTTATTTAACTAGGCAAGTCAGTTAAAAACAAATTCTTATTTTCAATGACAGCCTAGGAACAGTGGGTTAACTGCCTGTTCAGGGGCAGAACGACAGATTTGTACCTTGTCAGCTCAGGGATTTGAACTTGCAACCTTCCGGTTACTAGTCCAAAGCTCTAACCACTAGGCTACCCTGCCGTCATGAAGCCCACTCATTTACCATTCCATTAAATATGCAAATTGGTACATCCATTTTGAATGACAAATTATTCAATAATCAATGGGTATATAACTTATGCCCAATGAGCTTAGTTCAACTGTACCCCATCATAACCCAAAATATAAGCTTGCTTTACGTCAAGGTCAATCAACATCGCCTCAAACCATGGTTAAGACTTGAATTTTGATATCATGGATGGTCATTCCTTGCATCTATAGCTCTGTCTACGAATCTGAGAGCAGTTACATTTGTCTAACCCCATCCCTCAGCTTTTTACCAAAAGAGTGGCTGGGTGCCTGCTAAGGACTGAATTAGTCATGGAGTCATAGTGGCAGCCTTCAATTGAGCAGAGAACACACAGACCGGAGAAGAAACGGAAAGAGGCCAGAAGAAAGAGTAACAGAGACAGAAAAAAAAGGAGACTGATCACCACCCAGACCAACCTTGTGTGGTCAGAGGAATACAATTATAAGTGAAGTGCGCCGTCACTTTGGGTAGCTGTTAATGCATTCGCCAGATTAGAGGCAGAGGAGGAAATAGGGAGAAAGCGGTCACCCGAGCACAAACCCAGAGTGGAAATTTAACAGTAACTCAACAGCGCTGCTGCTAAAATGGGCAGTCTAGTCACGCTGGCTGAACCAGCCACCCACTCGCACTGTCCAGCCAGTCAGGTTGTCCCAAACCCCCCCTTGCCCTGCTCAACCATCCCAGCCATCCAATTCAACATGACGCTCGCTAAAGTTGCGAGTCCCAGAAGTAAACAACATGCACAATTACATGGCCGGTGAGCATGACTAGGTGATGGAAGGGAGAGAGCGAGAAAGAGATATATTAAGAGAGAAAGAGGGAAAGGAAAAGAGGGTGATGAGCAGAGTCAGAGTGTTCAAAATAAAACAAAACAAATCACTCGCCTCACTACATCCGCTCGCCATAAGGCTCTGAGCATTCATGCCACACAGCTGTCCTTTATGGCTTAGACAGAACATTCTGTGATACATTATACTTCTGAAGATGCACCATTAGAATCCTATTCATTGGGATACATAGTAGGCTGTCGTCCGATAAGTTGCTGAAGCAATTAGCTAGGCTGGTGTTAAAACACCAAGCCTACGCTGCAGTTATCTGTTCGGATAAATGACTAAATGCTTAGGTCTTGCTCTAGGGGGTTGCAGTTAAGCACCAGACAAGAAGAAAAGCCAGTTCCGTACCTTACTAGAGCTGTGGTGTAGAGTGTCATTGTAAGTGACTCCAGTCTCCACATTCTTGATCTTCATGAAGCGTGGGCATTTGGAGGGGCTGCCATTCATAAGAGCCTTGTTAGGGGAGATCCTCCCCTGTGTTGGAGGCTAGAGGGATGAGACGGATGTTTAAGAGAATTAATACATTTTAGTCTGTAGAGTAGCGCATAAAGCTTCTACTGTAATGGCCTTTGAACCCACCTCTGAGTATAGGTTTGAGATGATAACAACTTTAGGTAGAGAGGGAAAAGGAGAGAGAGAGGCTGTGTTGACAATTCTGATCTTTTGCCACTAATTGGTCTTTTGACCAATCAGAGCAGATCTTTGGCAATAAAACTCATCCACAATTTTTTGTTGTTGTATTGGGCTGTGTGTAAACGCAGCCAGAGACCGATAGAGAAAGTCCATATCGTGGACTGAAAATGTGAGCTCCAACATAAATCCACCAGCAGCATTCTTTTCTCAGCCGTCTGAATCCCAATTCTGACCTTCTTGCCATCAATTGGTCTTTTGACGAATCAGATCAGATCTTTTGACAATTTTTTTATTTAACTGGGCAAGTTCATTAAGAACAAAATCTTACTTAGAATGACGGCCTACCCCGGCCAAAACCTAACCCAGACAAAGCTGGGCAAATTGTGCGCCACCCTATGGGACTGCCAATTACAGCCAGTTGTGATACAGCCTGGAATCGAACCAGGGTCTTTAGTGATGCCTCTAGCACTGAGATGCGGTGCCTTAGACCGCATCCACTCGGAAGCCAAAAACGTCATAATTGGGCACCTGTGTAAACGCAGCCAGTGAGAGACAGGAGAAACACACCCCCATCAGGTAGAAAGGTAATCAGCATCCTTAACACTAGCATGATTGACTGCTAATTGCCAGCTCTCTCAGCTTGTCTACTCTGATGTGGTTATTAAGTGATGATCGCTTGAATGAAAGTAATTTACCACAAGTTTGATTGTTGTATTGAATTGATTCTGAAGTGCTCAGGTCTCTCCATGCGGCCGAACCTCAAATCAAAAGGAAATCAATCCCACACCTTGTAATACCGCTCATCATCATCTCTCAAGACATTATTGCAAAACCACGTGGTGAAGGCACCTCAAACAACAGGCGTAAATTGTAGTGCTCGCTGAGGGGATGAAAGCAAAACGTCAATCGAGGCCCATTGAATTTTCAGAGAATAGGAGGAGACCCATCTGAATTCATTTGATTCCTCAGAGAGAGAAGTGATTCTGTGCCCATTACGAAATGCTCACCCACCCAGACAGCGATAGGATGCATACAAACGTGTGCCATTGTCATCTCCAAGTTCCTCTATACAGAAAGCCTTATTGTGCAGCTAGGCCGCAGATAGAGAGCTTATTACCCCTGTAGTCAAACAGCCAGAGGAAGGCAGACGAGTACAATTACACTTTACATGTTAAGTAGGAGAGAGAACGAGAGAGAGAACATGTTCTTAACTTAACATTAAGAACATGAATCATGAATTGGGGGAATGAAAAAAAAAAAAAGAATCAGTTGACAGAGTTTGACTGGTTGAACTCTTTTCAGTGACATTATGCAGAAGAGCACAGGATAAGAGAACTTCTGCCACGGTGCTACTTATGCTTATCCTGAGGTGCATCAAAGGAGAGCCAAGCGACATCTCCAGAACCCGGTGGCGGTATCGTGACAGAACATTCTGCCACTTCTACTTATTAACCAGTCAATTATACAGTAGAAGCTTTAGCAGTGAGCTCAGCACAAGACACAGCCAGAGTCCAGGACAGTCCTCCCCATAAAGTAAGAAATAATCATTCCAAGCCTATCATCATGTCATCAAGCCCTTTCAGTCTAAATGAAATACGAATTTCAACTCTACAACCGTGTCATTTGGTAGTTCTGTAGCCTCCTGTCTCTTGTAGGATGGAGAATGACATATTGCACAACAAGTGGATGTCCTGCTTCACCATATTATCAAGGAAATATGGAAAATGGCTGAGAGAATCAAAAGGTAATTTATAACAATCATACATTTTTCTCAGACTTTTTACATGTTAGTCATACACCTCTACACTCTCCTATGAGTCAGAAGTCATGGCAGACACACACACATACTGTAGGCCATCTGGAAACACAGCTCTGCATGTACCTACGATGGCGCCAGTACGCCTGGCTGAGACACACACCTCCCCCATCCCCACTACACACACACACACGCACATATCCCTCCAGACCTCAAAGACCTAAATGGAGGGGACCTCAAAATACCTAATTTGGAGAGGGCCAAATCAGAGGAGAAAGATGAATCAGCTCCCTCTGCAACCACAGCTGCACACATTCATTAATTCCTTCGATCATGTCTCTCCATCCGGCCTCATTCACTACGAGAGCAGGGGGCTCAAGCAGCCCAGCCTACGTCACAAGTGGGTGGATCATCATGGGACCATGTGCGGATTATGACGCAAACGTGCATGTGTGTGTAGGCACACACACACACACACACACACAACCCAGACCACTGGCTCTCTCTCTCCACTTACAACCAGACTCTCCATATGAGACGTGTAAACTGGCTTTCATGCTCTGACAGCCATCAGCCGGAAGGATCGAATGCCCAGGTGATGAGATCTTGAGCCAAGAGGGGCTTTGCCTTGTTGTTATGATACACATTGACCCGCATTCACAGTCACACTCGTAGAAAGCTCTAAGAGTTCCAAGAACAAGGAACACGCAATATATAGATTAGGGGGTTCTAGAAGCATATGTCATGTGCGACTGCCATGGGCTAGCATGCGCTTACACACACATATGGGAGGATAGGCTTTCACAAGCGGGTTCACTCGAAAGGCATGTAAGTACACATTCATAAACATATGCACACACTTATAAAAAAATGGTTCCAAAAGGGTTCTTCGGCTGTCCCCATAGGAGAACCCTTTGCGGTTCCATGAAGAATAGTCTGTGTAAAGAGTTCTACCTGGAAGCAAAAAAGGGTTTTCCCAAAGGGTTCTCCTATGTGGACAGCCAAAGAACCCTTTGGGGGAAAAAAAAAGGTGCTAACTAGAACCGAAGAGTGCACACGCACACAAACATAGTTGAGTGTTTTTACCTCGTCCTTCTCAGAGTAAGGGTTGGTGAGCACCGTCTGCATGTTGTTGTCCTTCCTCCACAGGTCTTCACACACACTGTTCTTATCAGACGCCAGCTGGGGTGACATACCATTTCCCATACCAAGGTCCCTGCAAGGCACATACAGTTCCGTGAAAGGTAGGTGTGTTAACATCTGGTATTAAAACCCACTATTTACGTCTTCACTTTGAGAGACGAGATCAAAACATAGATGAAATGCTCCCTTGAACTAAATCAAAAACACTGAGAACTTGCCAAACAATTGCTTAACATACAATAACTAATTTACTACGAATACAATGACAGTTGCTGTGGTGACAAACATATAGAAACAATAACCAAAAAGCACTAAGAGAAACAATTCCACTAAAACAACATACAGAGGAAGTATATCTAACTAAGATCTATGGGCAAGCAGAACTACATCGAACATCTGGGTCTTTCCATGAAATGAGTCTCTTTCGATATGTTAAGTAGAAATTATGCACCAATATTGAATTGTAAAAGCCTGCTAAATTAAGTGGCATTTAATATGGAAAATGTATACTTTTTATATGAATAAAGACTCGCTAAAGTGCAAAAATGATTCATTTTGTTATGTACCTCTGACTTTCTACTGTAGAAGATTTTAACTCACTTAAACTGGAGAAATGTTTGGGTTTTCACCATCATTGTAAGGCCCTAATTATTTTGGTTGCTTTGACATTCATTTCTGAAGATTATTTATTTCATTACGGATTCATTTCAGGCTAAAAACAAAAGAAACCTGTCCCTCATTTTAAGGTCAACCCTGTTACGTAGACTGAACTTTAAATGTTTTACATTGAGCATCGAATAGTTATATCAGTGTAAAAGTAGGCGAGCTGGTTCTCGTCTTTTTGGCCATTTCCTGGTGTTTTGTGGTTTTGTGGTGGAATATTTAGTGGATTACCCATAGATACAGGCTGGAAATGTTAACAATTAATTTAGATTTTTTTTGGTGAAGCTTGCATTACACATAAGATTCCATTCCGCCTGTCGCAAGATCATTTATGGCTGATTTAAGAAGAAAAAAGTCAAACCTGTTACTTTATTTGGCACTTAATATAGTAAAAACATATTAAATGTAACTCGAGATGGGAAAACATGTTTATGAAGTTGAACATGTGCTATTCATGACAGAGTGTTAAAATTAACAAATTACACTACCGAAATGGGACTCATTTCGTAGAACGACCCATCTATGTCCAAGCAGAGATTAGATAGACAATGGGTTTTTTCATAGCCTTTGTGTGCAGTGGAAACCCCATGAGACGTGAATAATCACAGCAGCAAACTCATCAGCGTGTGATTTGAGGTTTGCATTGCTTCACAACACCCACACATCTCCTCTCTCATGAGCGCATGTCCACGCTAATTGTAAATCTTCAGTCGCACGTCAGATCATTTCTCTCGCCCTAAAACACACCACAGGGCGCCAAACAGTCTCTCCCTCACACTGCGTACAATTAATTCCTTCAATTTGCTAAACAACCATATTCATCGCCTCCACAATTCTGTAGACCTACTCAGAAACAAAAACAAAAAAAAACACGAGTAGTTATTATACATTGCATTCCGAAAGTATTCAAACCCCTTTTGTTATGTTACAGCCTTATTCAAAAATATATTACGTTATTTGTTTTTGACAATCTACACACAATACCTCATAATGACAGAGTGAAAACCAGGTTGACATTTTCGCACATTTACTCAAAACAAAAAACAGAAATACCTTATTTACATAAGTATTCAGACCCTTTGCTATGAAACTTGAAATTGAGCTCAAGTAAATCCTGTTTTCATTGATTATCCTTGAGATGTTTCTACAACTTGGAGTCCACCTGTGGTAAATTCAATTGAATGGACATGATTTGGAAAGGCACTCACATGTCTATATAAGGTCCCACAGTTGACAGTGCATGCCAGAGCAAAAACCAGGCCATTAGGTCGAAGGAATTGCCCGTAGAGCTCAGAGACAGGACTGTGTTGAGGCACAGATCTGGGGAAGCGTAACAAAACATTTCTGCTGCATCGAAGGCCCCCAAGAACAGTAACCTCAATCATTCTTAAATAGAAGAAGTTTGGAACCACCAAGACTCTTCCTAGAGATGACCGCCCGGCCAGAATGAGCAATAGAGGGAGAAAAGCCTTGGTCAGGGAGGTGATCAAGATCCTGATGGTCACTCTGACAGAGCTCTTAGAGTTCCTTTTTGGCGATGGGAGAACCTTCCAGAAGGACAACCATCTCCGCAGCACTCCACCAATCAGGCCTTTTGATAGAGTGGCTAGACGGAAGCCACTCTTCAGTAAAATTCACGTGAAAGCCAGCTTGGAGTTTGGGGATGTATTTCCGCAGCAGGGACTGGGAGACTAGTCAGGATCGAGGGAAAGATGAATGGAGCAAAGTACAGAGAGATCCTTGATGAAAACCTGTCACAGAGCGCTCAGAACCTCAGACTGTGGTGACGGTTCACCTTCCAACAGGACAACGACCCTAAGCACACAGCCAAGACAACGCAGGAGTGGCTTCGGGACAAGTCTCTGAATATCCTTGAGTGGCCCAGCCAGAGTCCGGACTTGAACCCAATTGAACATCTCTGGAGAGACCTGAAAATTGCTGTGCAGCGACGCTCCCCATCCAACCTGAGAGCTTGAGAGGATCTGCAGAGAGGTAATTAGATAAACTCCCCAAATACAGGTGTACCAAGCTTGTGGTGTCATACCCAAGCAGATTCAAGGCTGTAGTCACTGCCAAAGGTGCTTTAACACAGTACTGAGTAAAAGGTCTGGGGGGGGTTGCCGGTGTACTGTGTGTACATTATTGAGGGATTTAAAACAATCTAATCAATTTTAGAAGAAGGCTGTAATGTAACAAAATGTGGAAAAAGTCAAGAGGTCTGAATACTTTCCGAATGCACTATGCATAGTTTGTCATTGACTGACTCCATTATATTGTAGTGGTTTTCAGGGTGTTATTTTAACGAACCTAACAAGGGTGTGTTAGAAATATTTTGGCAATTTTTATTGTGGGAATTATGAGCGCATTAGAGCAAAAGGGCTGGCTTTTGATGAATAAATAAGTTTGAAGCTTGACCTCTCACTGGCCAATCAGAACATGCTCCATGGCACACACAAAGTTCAAATAGTGTATTTACTTTTATAATCAACTACAATTTCGAACGTTAGTCCGCTATAGCCTAGGTTGTTAAATAGGCTACAGAATCCAAATATAGGCCTATCCCATCTTTGCTAAATACATTGAACACGTTTTCAGTCCACATTTTTCTAAGTAACTGAATGGCTTCAGTGTAGAAATATATTGTTAAACAGAGCATTCACATTGATATAGGGCCTAGGCCTACTGTAAATTGTGTTATAGCGGAGCCATGGATATGCCAAACGTTGTTAATAAGCAAGAGAGTGAATAATTTAAATCAAAATGAAACAAACTTGTTTTAAATAGGCCGTCAAAATACTGTTAGGCCTACAGGCACCATAATTGCTCCCTGTGGGTATATACTATTAAGGCAATGCTGACAATGGAAGGTTTTACCCACGTAAAAACTTTTCACAGAAGCTGGACAAAGATCCAATATAAAAATAAAATATCCACTCACCGTTATACTGCTCCCAAATATAAATGTTTTATAAACATACTGGAACCATGTTACAGACCACATTCGCACGGCCCTAAATTCCATTGCACGCAACCTGGAAGTATTCATCATAAAACCAGGATGGTGAATAACTTTGGTTTTTAATCAAATGTAATTAACCAGCCTTCGTTATAGCCTTTAGGCATACGTCAAGGGTAGCCTACGGAGGGTTTTAGTTTTTAAAATCATATGAAACGGAAAACAAGCAATTGTTACATGAAACTACGTTCTAAATATAAGGTCAACCAGTATCATCTTATCACATGATGGGCATATGGACACATGTAGCCTACATGGATTTCTTTATTATTTTTTTAATGCACCAACCACGTTACCTCTATGACCTGCTTTACGCTGGTCTTAAATCTCCCAACATGCGCTGCATGAAATTCTCACTTTTGCGCTTGTTTTCAAGGACACTTCAGATATTGCCACCCCTCCCTCCTCAACGCAAGCAAGCTGATATTAGACAGGTAAATTGCTGAACCTGGTGCGGAAAACGCCAGAGCGTGCCGAAATTGCAAACTAATGTGTTTGGCACTTGCGTCGCCGTAGCACCGGCCGAAAATAGAGCCATCAGCGTGAAAACAGCTTTTGGTAAATAGCTCTAGTTAATATGCTGTTCTATTTCAATTCAACAGCTATCAACTTATTAGCGAGATGATACTGCGCAAATAGTCAGAGATAACAGTGAAAGCCTGCCCTGAGTCAATACCGCCATTTCATTTTCTATAATCATTCACCTCTATTGGGTGCTCTTTGGAGAGCCTCTTCAGTGATTGAGCTTTGCAGTGTCTGAACGTCATCATAACCCTAACAAGGAAATCAGGTTAGCTTGCCAAATCTTTCCCGTCTCAAATGCCAACACGTTTTCAGTCTGCCCTTTTAAAATACAGGAGGCATTTAAAGCTAATTTGTTGTTAAGTACCATAGCTCATTTATCAACCACAATAGAATTTCCACAGTGCTTTGTTTTGAGGTAGACTTAAAGTACATTTTTACATCCGTTTTCCAAAGAAGCTATGATTAATTTGAGGATGGGAACCAGCAGAGCACACATAGAGGGGGTTGACGCAGTGCTATTGATTGAGGTACTGTATGTACCATGCTCTCTCAGATTTTGATTGGATACATGTACACAGGAGGTGTAAGATGTCAGTGTCTACAGTATAATCACTACTGCAGGCCTTTGAGTGGGTTACAGTCAACAATAGGAACTCTCCAAAGAAAATAACCACAAGAATCAGATGGATTAAAAGGTTTCAGTCACGGCCCAATTGCTCCCTGATGTGAATAGAAACAAACACACTAGAAATGTAGAGATCTATAATTAGCCTGCAGTAATATTCTCATTCTACCATCTAACCAACTAACTGATCACTGTGTTGTGGCGTTGTGATGTGTATGTATGTACGGTCGGGTTCAACAGGTTCAATAGGTCAGCTCACCGGTCCACCTGCACCTCAGCGTCCCTGCGCTCTATGGTCCTCTGTTCCTCTCTGTTGATCTCCCTCTTACTGTTCTTGATCAGCTGCAGCACCGGCTCGATCTCCTTCAGCATGTCGTTGTTCTCCTCCACACCGTTCAGAAGCAGCGCCCCGCAGCCCCTGTCTCTGAGCATGGGATCTTGGGCTGCGATCAGTGCCTGCACCCCTCCCCTCTGGACCATGGCCTCTCTGTGGAACGGGGTCACCGAGGGGGAGGACAGGTTCTCGATGGCCCTCAGCTGCTGTGGGTCCTTGCCTCCCTGCCCCGGGCTAAGGGGGCTTAACGGACAGCAGCGCTCGTAGGACTTGGAAGCGGGGAAGACTGGCCTGGTGACCCTGACGGTCCTCTGATGTCCATCCCCAGTCAGGGTGGTCTCCAGGTGGGTGGTGAAGCCCTCTGGGCCCCGGAGGATGAGGACAGCGTGGCTCTCAGGGGACACATTCTTCAGGGTCTCCAGGGCCCGCTCATAGCTAAGGTCCACCAGGGGCTTGTTGTTGACTGCCAGTACTATGTCCCCCACCTGGACCAGGCCACACTCTTCGGCAGACCCGCCCCGGATCAGGTCGGACACTATGACGGGCGGCTTGCAGACGCGCTGCTTGACAAGGAAGCCCAGCCCACCCACCTTTCTCTTGAAGAGACGCACCGAGATGATGTTGGGCTGCAGCTGGCACACTGTGGGCTCAGACTCCTGCATGGTGTCTGGTGGTGTATTTCCACTCAGGGATCTGTAGCATACAGAAGACAAATTAATGGGAGTGAAGTCAAGTTGTGTTAGTAAAAGAGGACATGGACTTCACTTTGTGATCTGTTTGATAATGTGTTTACAGATGCAAATGTGAGTCATCATAGAAACATGATTTTACACTGAACATTACAGTCTTCGAGTCATTTTAGTTGTGGAAATAATCCAGTATGTTACCGTCTGGGCCTGCTGGCACATATTGACTTCTTGTCAATCCCCTTAAATCGCAGTCTGTCTAATTGAATGAAAACTGTAGCTATCAATGAGTTGTAGGGGTATTATTGAACTAATGATCTGATCCTGGATCAGTAGTGAACTTCTACCTATTCGATTTCTGTTAAGTTCTTAGCTGTAAGGTTGTTGTGTTTGAGCAGTGTAAAGTGCTTTAGACAGTTTGTCACAAAAAAAAATATCAAACCTTGGTAACGTTGGCTATAGTCGTGATCTGTTTGATATAATAACAGATTTATTTTCTTATCCATTTAGAAATAGTGAGTAAGATAAAGGCTTCAATGCAAGATGACTCATCTTGTTTATAGCGATACCCTCGTCAGACAGAAAAATCATACGTTTGTATGGCTATGCAACTCTGAGCTGAGTGAAGGACAGCAGACAACGTTGCACGGCAGATGGGCTGGGTTACAAACAACTTTCAAAAGATAGTAAGGAGTGTTCACCACACTTCTTTTATTTTTCAAATGCTTTTCAAAATGTTCCAATTGGCTACATTTGTATGACTGAGGTGAGGTGACATGTCCTTGTTGGTGGTAAAGTATCAATAAAACATTTTTTTTTAAATGAGAGCACCAAGGACAGCTCCCTATGGCATATAACCAATCCAGCACCACGGACGTCGCTCATTATCCCTTAGTGTATTACAATTTCGTTCAGGGTTCTCTAGCTTCACGTAACCATTTTTTAAACGTTTAAATATTTTGACGAGTATGTCTTGTTTGTAACCAACGGTATCATAAATTTAGTGTTAAATGTTTCTTGAAAATTACAATCACTTTCCCAAAAATGTAAGTTAGCTGTTCACACGCAGAAATGCCAGACATTGTCTATCGCTTAGACAAAGTGAAAGAACCAGAAAGATCAGTGTTTGTCCACTGGAATTATTTGAAGTTTGGTTCTTTTCATTATTTTTTTATATCCTGCCCATTGGGAAAACCAAAGAGCACTTGTTCGACTGCTCAGTTCATATTCCCCCAGACACAATGAAAACTCTTCATGGCAATCCCTGATCTTCCTACTTCTCCTCGATCACATTCCCAAATACAGGTGCAAGCTTGTAGCGTCATACCCAAGAAGACTATGCTATAATCACTGCCAACAGTGCTTCAACAAAGTACTGAGTAAAGGGTCTGAATGCTTATGTAAATGTGATTTCAATTTATTTTTAATAAATAAGCAAGAATTTAAAAAAAAAACCTGGTTTTGCCCTGTCATTATGGGGCATTGTGTGTAGATTGAGGGGGGGGGACTATTTTATACATTTTATAAGGCTGCAACTTAACAAAATGTGGAAAAAGTCCAGGGGTCTGAATACTTCTCAAAGGCACTGTACATACCCTAGGCAGAGGTACTCAACCCTACGAGGTCCAGAGCCTGCTGGTTTTCAGTGCTCTCTGATAATTTACTGAACACACCTGGTGTCTCTGATTAGAGGGGAACAATGAATAAAAAATGCACTGCAACTGGCTTTGAGTTCCAGAGTTGAGTTTGAGAGCACAAGGCTATGGTGTATATAGTTAGCACCAGTGGCCATGCAACCTAATGTTTGTTACTTTTATGCAGCAAGTGCATCTTCCTATTGCGCTAATTGCAAACACACATCTGTTTTCTGATTTTTAAAAACAAAGCTTTGCATGTGTAGCAAAGCGGACCCTGGGTATCCAAGGGAGGTGACTGGTGGGAATGAGGAAGACCCGTGGTTGTAGAAAAATAGTACTTGATTTATTGTAGATGATAAGTACTTGATGTATTAGAACTTGATTTATTGTAGACTTCAAACATGACGTGACTTGACAAACAGTTGTCCATAGCAGTAACATCCAGGATACAAAAATGACGGAAGACGGCGAGTCTAACCTCAGCCCTTCAATAGGGTTTCTACTGCAGGTAAGAGTAGGACTAAATGCTAAACAGCATAACTAGCGATTGCACCTTTCAACAGAGCCCAACTCTCCCCCTCACTGGGACTAAAGAGTCTACCAGGACATCTAAAATCAACTGCAAGTTCATAAAGGATTCAACAAACATTGTAAAATTGGGCTCAACCCAGAGGGTTGAGAGAAAAGGACAGCATGTAGTTAAAATATATATATATAAATATTGTAGCACCTAAACCACACCCATAATGATTCACCAATGAGAATGTACATTTAATTAGCCAAATGTTGCGTTGTTAATTAAGACCAGGCAATCCTATGGAAAAACATGATTTAAGTAAAACACATTCATTACTTTAAATAACCATATTTAGTCCAGTACCCTATAGTTTAAAAGACAGCGCTACATTAAGTAGAACATGATTAGAGATAGTACTCAGAAACAAAGCTTGGGTGAGCTGCGCGCTAATTACCTAACTCACCACACCTGGCATCAACCTAAGCAATCAACTTGGTAGCAAACATTTAAGGTCAGGCACACCTAAAATGGAGGATAACTATGCATGGCAAGGGACTAGTGCACTTTATCCAAACCACACATGTAAATAAACTCAGCAAAAAAAGAAAAGTCCCTTTTTCAGGACCCTGTCTTTCAAAGATAATTTGTAAAAATCCAAATAACGTCATTGTAAAGGGTTTAAACCCTATTTCCCATGCTTGTTCAATGAACCATAAACAATTAATGAACATGCACCTGTGGAACTGTCGTTAAGACACTAACAGCTTACAGAAGGTAGGAAATTAAGGTCACAGTTATGAAAACTTAGGACACTAAAGAGGCCTTTCTACTGACTCTGAAAAACACCAAAATAATTATGCCCAGGGTCCCTGCTCATCTGCTTGAACGTGCCTTAGGCATGCTGCAAGGAGGCATGAGGACTGCAGATGTGGCCAGGGCAATAAATTGCTATGTCTGTACTGTGAGATGCCTAAGACAGCGTTACAGGACGGACAGCTGATTGTCCTCACAGTGGCAGACCACGTGTAACCTGCACAGGATTGGTACATCCGAACATCACACCTGCGGGACAGGAACGCACAATCCCTCCATCAGTGGTCAGACTGTCCACAATAGGCTGAGAGAGGCTGGACTGAGGGCTTGTAGGCCTGTTGTAAGGCAGGTCCTCACCAGACATCACCGGCAACAATGTCACCTATGGGCTCGTTCTGTGCGTGATTTCCTGCAAGACAGGAATGTCAGTCTTCTGCCATGGCCAGCGAAGAGCCCGGATCTCAATCCCACTGAGCATGTCTTGGGGTGGCAGGGTAGCCTAGTGGTTAGAGTGTTGGACTAGTAACCGGAAGGTTGCAAGTTCCAACCCCCGAACTGACAAGGTACACATCTGTCGTTAACCCACTATTCCTAGGCAGTCATTGAAAATAAGAATTTGTTCTTCTGACTTGCCTAGTTAAATAAAGGTCAAATAAATGTCTGGGACCTGGGGCTAGGGCCAGTCCCCCAGAAATGTCCGGGAACTTGCAGGTACCTTGGTGGAAGAGTGGGGTAACATCTCATGTCAAGAACTGGAAAATCTGGTGCAGTCCATGAGGAGGAGATGCACTGCAGTACTTAATGCAGCTGGTGGCAATGTCAGATACTGACTGTTACTTTTGATTTTGACCCCCCCCCCCCTCTCCTCCTTTGTTCAGGGACACATTATTCCATTTCTGTTAGTCACATGTCTGTGGAACATGTTCAGTTTATGTCTCAGTTGTTGAACCTTGTTATGTTCATACAAATATTTACACATGTTCAGTTTGCTGAAAATAAACGCAGTTGACAGTGAGAGGATGCTTTTTTTGTTGCTGAGTTCATAACTTTTTACAGATCAGTGACTGAAATAAGACTTGACTTTAGCTATATTTATTAGATTATACAGAAGCAGGAAAGGACAACCTTCTTTACATGCAGCTTGAGGTTTAGGTCATGGTCAAGGTTTCTGGCCATAGGCTTTACATTAGTGGACAAATGACCAAGGTTATTTACAATCTGTGTTCTAGCAAGACGGGGGTCAATAAAACAACCTTTGATTTCTTATCATTGAGCTGGAGAAAATTGTCAGTCATCCAACATTTGATGTCAGCAAGACACTTGTGAAGGGTATGGTCTTTGGGTCTGATTGGTTAATAAAGCCGTGTGTCATACGCATTGCAGCGAACTGAACGTTATGATTGCGGATGATGTCACCAAGGGAAGCATGACAGATAAAAAGGATGAGGCCCAGTCTGACCCCTGAGAGACACCATAGTGAAAAGGTGCTGGGGACCCTACTGAACCACCCATGCTCACTGAGAAACGTCTGCCACAGATATGACCTGGGCCAGTCGAGGGCAATGCTGGAGATTCCCACTCACCTCTCCCAGCCGGTCAACAAAGATGTTAAGATCAAGAGTATCAAATGCGGCACTGAGATCAAAATAACTAAAATAGCGCATTCACCGACAGACAACAGAAGATCATTACTGACTTTCAATAAAGCAGCGTTCTTGCTTTGAAGTGAGCAGAAGCCAGACTGGAAGTTGTTCATACTCAAATAAGCCAACTATTGCTAGAAAAAAAAAAACTTTTTGTAAAATCTTAGATTTAAAAAATAATCAAAATAGGTCTATAATTACTCAGTGAGGAGGGGTCTAGATTGGGCTTTTTAAGGAGAGGTTGAATCACAGCAGTGAGGGAGCTATTTACAATAGAATGTTGGGGACAACTGTAGGCATAACGGGGTGGCAGGGTAGCCTAGTGGTTAGAGCGTTGGACTAGTAACCGAAAGGTTGCAAGTTCAAACCCCCGAGCTGACAAGTGCCCCCTGACCAGAACTGATGGTACGGTGCCGGCTACTGTCAATCTGGGAACTAATATTTTTGTACTTTTCTGTAAAGGATCGTAATAACTGTCGTTCTGCCCCTGAATAGGCGGTTAACCCACTGTTCCTAGGCAGTCATTGAAAATAAGAATTTGTTCTTAACTGACTTGCCTAATTAAAATAAATAAACTGTTAGTCATCTTGAAAGGATCACTTCCAAGAGGCAGGAGATCTTTATGGGAGCTACAGTATCAAGGAGAAACTCAAAGGATATTTGAGTGAAAGGAAGCAGTAGTTGCCTCAAGTGCCCCCTGACCAGAAATGATGGTACGGTGCCGGCTACTTTCAATCTGGGATCTAATATTTTTGTACTTTTCTGTAAAGGATCGTAATAACTGTTTGCAGAGGTCAGGGCTGTACCACAACCAGCCGTGATTGGGAGTCCCATAGGGCGGGCCCAGCGTCATCCGGTTTGGCCAGTGTAGGCCGTAATTGTAAATAAGAATTTGTTCTTAACTGACTTGACCAGTTTAAAAAACGTTCAATTAAAATAAAACAGGTCACGCTCAATTGTTGTAATCAGAATTTTAGAATTGTGAGAGTTTAGAGAACAGTGTGAGAAGTAGTCAGCTCTTGCATCTTTAAAGCGGCAATCTGTAGTTCTAACAATTAAAAAGAATCACCCCACCACTAGATTGGTAAAAAGCTGAGGGATGGGGCTGGAGAAATGTAACCACTCAAACTCATGGACAGAGCTGTGGATACTGAACATTCATGATATCAAAATGATAGTGTTACCATGCTTTGAGGCTATACAGCCCTCAAACTCAACTCTGGAACCAAAAGCCAGATCCACTGCGTTTTTCTTTCATTGTTGCCCTCTAAATCAGGGACTACATTAAACCAGGGACTGATTTAGACCTGGAACACCAGGTGGGTGCAGGTAGAACAGAAGACCAGCAGGCTCCAGACCTTGTAGGGTAAAGAGTTGAATACCCCTGCTATACAGTGTTGTTTTTACATGTACATTGTTTACAAACAAAGGAGAAAAACAAGCTTATATTTTTGGTGCTGATGTGGTACAACAGTTCAACTAAGCTCACAAGGCACATAAGTTATATTCGTCAAGAGTCAATGGCTATACAGTATCATTTAAGTCTAAAAATGTATGTAGCTACTGCAGATTGCCCCTTTAACCGTAATTTCCTCATCCTTCCATGCATGTTCAGATGTTCTAAATTCACTTTTTAAAAAGGCACAAGTGTGATCATTTAATCAAGGTGAGACTTTGGCAGACAGTTTATTATTGGATTTAACTGGTGCCACAGTTCAAAGTAAATATTGTCAAAGTAATGCGCTATCCACTATTTTTGGAAAGCCATTAACCGACAAAAAAAAATCAACAGTAAGACTAAGCAGTTGTTACATTCGATTTGACAGTATATAATGTGTGAAACAGCAACGATAGTGATGCATAATCAACAGCCATAAAATGCGTAATTGTCTGTATGGTGCGTTGTTTGAATAATTCAAGAAACTCACCTCTGAGAACAACAAGTTCACTTGCACAACGAACTGTTGCAAATACAAGTGACAGATGAACTCCTCTCGTGCGTATTCGTTGTCCTCGGAATCTGCACACACAGGTTGTCCGCTTCGCTCGAGCTCCTCAAGTCCCACTTGTGTGCGTTGTCTCATTAGAGTCGCGGCATGCCTGTGCTTCTCTGCGCGCCAGGGTGCCGTATAAATATGGAGCACGAGAGACACTGTGACGAGCGCAGATTGGGTCGTGCGCGGGCATTTATACCCTGGTCGGTGTAGTTTCCACTTCTTTAATCACCAAACTACACTAGTCCCTTCTGAGTACACACGTCCCACCCATTGCAAATGTTATTGCCAATATTTGTATTTACCCACATGTTGTTTACTCCATTTTAAACTTCAAAACTTGACTTGTGTGTTGGCAATATAAGGAGATTGCCTAATGGCACCAAAATAGCAATTCTGCCAATTGTGTGGCCCATGCCCTTGATATCAATTCGTGAAATTAGTTTAGACTACATTTGATTGCATGTGTTATATTAATTTAAATGATTGATCAGGACTATAGGTTTATGGCATTTAATAACTACTTTTAGCCAGTGGGACACTTGTAAGTACTATTGGTGCCTTCATGACAACTGGGCACTCAGATAAAAACGAGGTCAAATCACGACCTCATGATTTGGATGTTGGAGTTGGATGACATTTTCAAAAACGATTTTTCCCAGTCAGAGCTCGTTTTTTCAGAATTCTCAGTTGTCTTGAATGCACTGTAGTTGGAATTCAGAGATATCCGAGTTCCCAGTTGTTTTGAATGTGGCAAATGTTCAAAATTCCTTGCACAGATAAGTGATGTCATTGCCAATGTCAAACACACACACACCACAACCCTGTTTTTTCCTTATGTGACACAAACTTAACCTTTATTTCCAACAATAGCCCACTGAAGGATCTCCTTGGAATAGGCAAAACAATGCCCTTAGCCATCAGTTCACATTGGAGTAGAGTAACTAAAGAAAAAGGCTATACTTACAAAAGTTGCTCTGGATAAGAGTATCTGATAAATTAATAAATGTAATCTGTTTGTATATAAACTGTCTCAGTTGGCTCTCCAATTATTTCTCCCTGTCCAATGTTGTTATCTGCCCAGGTAGAGGAGAGGCCATTTTGACCTCACAGATATAGCAACCAATTAAAGAGGAAATCCTGTGTTTGAAAAGGTGACGTGAAGGTGGGTTAGCGTCACCTTCACGTTAGATAATGATACAGATATCACCAGTCATGGAGTTCCTTGACATTGAACTCCAATCATGTTTTGTGACTGGGGTATAGTTTTTTTAAATTCTCGGGCAGTTACTCTCCAGGAATACCCAGCTGTCACAGTGTTCAAGGATGTCAACCCTGGTATTTAATGGTAAGAGACCAGGATTACATTTCAGTTCCTTTCCCTTCACCCAGAAGTGTCCACTCATTCACTCCCCCTCACAGTTAAAAGCATTGGGTTGGTGCAACCACAGCTAAAGAGTGTCCTGTGTGGATCACTTGGTAAAGCATGGTGCTTAGAAAGCCATGTTTGTACTCACCATCTAAGTCGCTTTGAATAAGAGCTTCTTCTACATTACTCAGATGTTAAGGTCACTGCTGTCCACACTGACTAGCAAAGCATATGGGACAAAGGATGCTGTATGCATTACTGCCTGCCAATCAGCATTGGCCTTTTGACCCAACTTGCTCCCTAGCTGTCAGATAAAAAAAATGTCACGACAGGCCTGATGGAAACAGCAAATTTGTCGTTAAACTTTCCGAATGTCAACAAAAGAAAATATGCTAGACAAGGTGGGATCTTTTTGCGTCTGTAAAATTAATTATGCAGGCCTCCTGTATGGTGCAGCAGTCTAAGGCACTACATCGCAGTGCTTGAGGCGTCACTACAGACCCGGGTTTGATCTCAGGCTGTGTCAAAACCATCAGTGACCAGAATCCCATAGGGCGGTGCACAATTGGCCTAGCATCGTCCTGGTTAGGGGAGGGTTTGGCCGGGGGGGCTATACTGGGCTCATTGCGCTCTAGCGACTCCTTTTGGCAGGTCGTGCGCCTGCAGGCTGACTTCGGTCATCAGTTGAACAGTGTTTCCCCTGACACATTGCGGTGCGACTGGCTTCGAGGTTAATGTATGTTGTGATATGTTGTGTGGTCCTTCCACTAAGACTCGGGAAAGAATGCAGTTTATTAGGCTACAGATGAAATAAGTTATGATGAACTTCACAAGGTGGTGAACGTGCACGCCACAGGAGGACAGGCTCATAGTAATGGCTGGAGCAGAATTTGTGGAATGGTGTCAAATACTTCAGACAATTCCTTTTTTAATGCCATTCCATTTGCGTTGTTCCAACCATTATTATGAGCCGTCCTCCCCCCAGCAACCTCCCGTGGTGCACGCAGTGATTGATGCTCCTTTCCAATAAATATTGAGGGATTTATTCTGGAGACATGATGACCGATGCTTGGCTGCCTTTTGACAAATAACAATTATCTTTCTATTTTTGTCCATAAAAATTTCATGCCAGGGTTTCCCAAACTCGGTCCTCGGGACACCAGGGGGTGCACGTTTTGTTTTTAGCCCCAGCACTACACAGCTGATTAAAATAATCAGCTAATCAACAAGCTTTGATCGTTTGATTCAGGTGTGTAGTGTTAGGGGAAAAAAACAAAACATGCACCCCTTGGGATCCCGAGGACCGAGTTAGGGAAACGCTGATGTAGACTAGCCGATCTGCGAGCTGTTGGCTAGAAGGCATGTGCCAAGACCAGAGTGGACACGTTCACAATGTACTGTAACCGTTGCTGACAAAACCATCAGTAGAGTTCAAAAAGTGATGGAAACCCATTTAACTTGTATTCTTTATTTGGTACCTGGGAATTTAACTGTAAAGGGTATGTGCACTACATCATCACTCACAGCCTTTAATCCGAAACAGGTCAATTTGATGGAAATTACATCTCTGGTGGAAAAATTTGCGTCATTGTTTTTATGCATTATATGTCTGGTACATTTCTGTGCTGCAGTGAAAAACACAACACTCTCACACACAAACACACAAACACACTGACACTCAAACACACACCCTGACACCACAGGAGGTTGGTGGCACCTTAATTGGGGGGGACGGCTCATAGTAATGGCTGGAACAGAATAAATGGAATGGTATCAAATTCCTTCCATTCACTCCATCCCAGTCATTATTATGAGTCGTCCTCCCCTCAGCAGCCTCCTGTGCCTGACACACTCAGCCTACTTCCCCGGCCGTGTCATTATGTCAATCACTTCTTGCTTGAGTGGTACCATCTGCCCTCTAATAAAGCCACGCGCCGCGGATCACTGTGCAAAGCCCCCGCTTAGCCCCACCAGCCGCCCGGCTGCTGGGCCTCATATCACATCACTAGAGTTAAGACTCACCAACTCACCAGCCAAACTAAAATTACATCTGTTACTTTTTATACTCACCCTATTCACCCCTGCCACCCTCCTTTTTGGAAACCAAGCCACCGATGTCTTTGGAATATTGACAGAGAGAGAAAGAATGTGTGAGAGAGAGATTGAGGGTGTGTGTGTGTACGTTCATAGGTGTGTGCAGAAAGTGTGTAATGATGACAAGGGGGTCATTTTTGGAGGAAGGGTTGAGTCACATGATCCTCTCATGATGAAATATGATGACTTCATCCAGATTCACGCATTCCACGCATGGGTTATTGACATATATGATACCTAAACATACACTGAGTGTACAAAACAATAGGAACACCTGCTCTTTCCATGACCTAGACTGACCAGGTGAATCCAGGTGAAAGTTATGATCCCTTATTGATGTCACTTGTTAAATCCACTACAATCAGTGAAGATGAAGGGGACGAGACAGGTTAAAGAAGGATTTTTATGCCTTGTGACATGGATTGTGTATATGTGGCATTCTGAGGGTGAATGAACAAGACAAAAGATTTAAGTGCCTTTGAATGGGGTATGATAGTAGGTGCCAGGAGCACCTGTTTGAGTGTGTCAATAACTTTTTTTCCTCCGCTCAACAGTTTCCCGTGTGTATCAAGAATGGTACATCACCCAAAGGACATCTAGCCAACTTGATACAACTGTGGAACCATTGGAGTCAACATGGGCCAGCATCCCTGTGGAATGCTTTTGGCACCTTGAAGAGTCCACGCTCAACAAATTGAGGCTGTTCTGAGGGCAAAAGGGGGTGCAACTCAATATTAGGAAGGCATGACACATACTTAGTTCCTTTCTCACTTCCTTGTTCTCAACATTTGACTCAACGTCAAACTATGGATACAGCTCACTTAATTGGTCAGGTGTGATATCCATGACATCGCTTGAAGTGTTTTCAATTTTTTGGTTACTATGGCAACTTTTTCATAATGTTTTTTTGGTGTAGGTATCTCTGTTGGATCCTTCTCGTTATTGCCAGTTACACCAAAATACATTTCTTTCTCACTGTGTTTTGATTGTATATGTCTTTTGATGGATGGATGCTATTATTGGCCGTGTCAGGTAATTGGAATCCATTGGATTGTGTTTACATCGGTTTGAGGTAGCTTTTGATTACTTGATCATCATCTTGCTTAAGAGAAGAAAGAATAACAACCCTGCAGAGGTTTAGTATGTTAGAACTATAACCAAAGAGTGCCTTGATGGGAAAAGTAAGCCCCACAATTAATCTTTATACATATTTGGTTTTCTATCTCCCTTGTTTTCTCTGCCAGTCATAGACTACCCTTTTCAAAGAGCACCTTATACCAAGTCTCCATGGCCTTACAGGGTTCCAAAACAAACGTCTCCACGCGTGTGTCTGCGAGCGCCATGTTGATTTTGTCTGTCCCCACCAGATGCGTTCATGAAACGGTAGGTTAAAATACCAAAACATACTGTGAACCAACTATATTCATTTGGGGACAGGTCGAAACACACAAGAAAGATTCATGGACATTTAGATAGCTTGCTGTTGCTAGTTAATTTGTCCTGGGAGATAAACATTGGGTTGTTATTTTACCTGAAATGCTTATGGTCCATTTTTTAGCTGGATCTTATGTAGCATTTTGAATCATACAAAATTGTGTGTTCTCTACTCCGACAATTAATAAAAGGGGAAAATCTAGTCAGTTTTTGGTTTTCTTTGATTAATCTCTTCTCCTTCATCCCATCTTCTTCTGTGAATTGTATATGGCATTTAGCAACCAACTTTAAGGTGCATTAACGCCACCAACTAGACTGGAGTGTGGACCTTGTTCATCTTTGAATCACCCACGTTGGTATAGGTATATGCATGTAACAACCAATGAGTAGATGGGAGAGGCGGGACTTCTATTTGAGCGCCTGGCTACACAGACACCCTCGAGGAGTTTGGATGAAATTATTGAACAACGTACTTTAAAAAAAAAATGGCAACACTCACAGCCGGTTTGGTCAATATGTTGTAGCTTTGACCATTTGAATGAACCAGCATATTCTTTTTTCTTCTCAGAACTCTAACTTCATTGGAACTATTGTTATTCATAGTTCCAACTATGGCCCCCTTAGGACTCCCTTACAGCCCCCTAAAGGATTTTTGTTGATGTGTGGGTAGTAATAAGGGATTTTACACCCTGGATGTATCAACATTTTCAACGCTCTCCAACAGTCAACTACAGGGCAATGAGGAAAAGCAATGAAAAGCACACTAATCGCTTCTTCAGTAGGGTTAAGGGCCTCAAAAGTTGTCATTTAAAGTGTGATGAAATGCAGTATAATTCCAAAGGGTAGGCAGAGTGGTGATAACACATAGAAGGGTCTTTATGTATTCAAGCTGATATCATTATCTTCCCACTGGTTAGTGTAGGAAATAATTTCGTTTGAAATGATACGAAACATGAGGGTTGCATTCCATCCGTTTAGCCTGTGGGTAATGCACTGTGGGACTGTGGCGGTTGCCTGACGACTCAAACTGAATTCTTTCGCTGCTCTATGTTCACTCCATACTTCAGTCTGAGACTGCCATCGTTGTTGTCGTTTGTGGTGACGTCAAAATGTGGGGTGTTGTACAAAACAATGTCATCAGCTTTTGGATCATCTCTAACCAGAGTATCAAAGCCAACCCATGTGTGTTTTGGCTCTGGCCCAACTCATCAGTTTCTGGGACAAATCAGAAAGTTTAGAATGTGTTTACGTTCTAGAAATCGTCTGGGAGGGATACCTAATCCAGACTCATTGGATAGGAGTAAGTACTTTGGGTAGCCAGGCAACCAAAGGACACCACAGAGCAAGAGAAACAAGTCGCTCCACACAGCGCCTCACATTTTCAAGAAAGACTTCCTCCCACCCTTCTCTTCTGCATAGCCTTGAGGTTTCCTGAAACAAATTGGCTGTTCTCACTGAACAGAGTGTCAAATCATTTGAAGAACTGGAGACTAGAGAGAGACAGAGACAGAGACAAAGAGAGGGAGAGAGAGAGAGAGAGAGAGAGAGAGAGAGAGAGAGAGAGAGAGGTCAAAGGCACCTCTACAACTCTTACTTCGAATGTCTGTTATTTTCTTTAGTCAAGGTCTCTGGGCCTTCGGAACATTGTTGGCACTCTGTCGACTAAGCCACTGTGTTAGGTGGAGGACCCCAGTGCACCGCAGCGTAGGGCTGTGGAGGCTTGAGGGCAACGGCTGCATCGTGGGTACAAGGACTTGATCCTGTAAGAGTGAGTGTGTGTATGCTTGTGTGCGCGTGTGCATGTTCGCACGCGTGCATGTGAGGGACATGTCAATATGGAGGGGGCCTCTCAACAGGCTGTTAGGTGGATGATAATGTGCCTCCCTGAGTCGTGTGTCTCTCTCTCGTTGCCCAAAGGAGCTGGTGGGAGGCCAGAGAGCGAGGACTTTCAGGAGATAAGAGACGTTTTTAACCCACCCCTACCCTGGCACATTGTATGTTTAAACCATAACGCTTACTCTCAGCTCTGCTGGTTTGCTTTCCAGAAGCTCAATCAGAATGGTGCCAAAAGCCAAACGGTGCCAAATGGTGCCGAACGCTTCCTTCCAAAATTGACTGAATAGTGAGGATCTGAATAAATAGTTCTCTCATAGTTTATTTTCCTTCATTTTTTTACAGGTACAGTAAGTTGATTGACAATACATGCTCATTTACAACAGTATCCTGAAGAGGAGCATCGTTGAATGTGTGGATTGGAAGCTGGGGAGGATCAGAGTGTGTAGGATCTTCGAGGGACGAAACTGTGGTAAACTAAGGACGTAATACAAGTAGACTAATGCATTACTTCACAATGCCCCCCCCCCCAAGGTCTTTTATCATTTATGATTAAACTGGCACAGAGAGTTTAAATAGGAAGCACATTTACACATCTACACATTCTTATGAAACTAAATAACAGATTCTACCATAGTCAAATCATTCCTAACATATCAGAGTCCGAAAGGAAAAACATAGATTTATGGAATTTTAAATTAGTTGAGCCAACCTTCTTATGATGCAGTAACGCAGAGTTGTGTAATGTAAGGGATTTTCGAAAACCTCTCACGGTGGTTGGGTTTGCGTTTCCGCTCTATCTTTATTCCTGGAAGATAACAAAAAGTTGTAAAAATATTCTGCATCTTGTGTGGCCCTTTATGTTCTATTGTACTGAATGTCTTCTCCGGCTGTTTGAAACACAGCTACAGAGGACCTTTCCCCATGCAAAAAGGTCAGGCTTGTCATTTATAGTGAGGCTCTTTGCATCCACATCTTCTTGCGCAAATGAGAAGAGGACGTCGGGGGCCAAATAAACTGCAGTTGGAAATCTCTCCAGGCTCAGAGAGAGACTATGATGTGTGGCTCAAATGGTACCCTGATGTAACTGCATTGTGCTTGACAAATTCATGAGACTCGCTGGGACTGTGTGTGTGTATCGGTGTCAAAGTATGATTCGTAATCTAATGGTGGTCACTTTTAAACCAATTTACTCCCAAGCCTCATCAGCTCTTGAAATAATATTAAGCAGCTTGTATCGTAAGCAAGAGAGATTATTGCAGATATTATGATGGTCACAGAATGAGCAATGGTCACAGAAATATAGTGTATGTGTGTGTGACTGTGAACTTCATCCCCAGATATTAGTGCTTAGTTACATTTCAGGGGACTGAGTTACATTTTCATAATATGAATGCCATGAATCTTCACAGTATTATCTTCACTGTATTCCACTAGTCATCTCGTCCTATTGTCTCCAATGCTGAAGATAATAAATAAGAATAAAGAGAATAAAGTTAGAGATGTACAATATTGTGCCAGTGTAACATCCATCTCAGTAGTTGTAGGCCATGACTTACACAGGGAGCACAGTGTCGGAGGAGGGTCTCACAGAAATCCTGGTCCTTGTGTCAGACAACGTCATTCAGTAGCAGGGTACTGGGTTCAAGCCTTTGAAAACACTTTCAGTAAGAAATAGATTGATAATGTGTTTAAGTCTGGAGCTAATTATGTTGTTGTTTGACTTGATTATCAGTTGTCTGTCTCTCTTGTTAGTAAAACTAATGTCCTACATCCACGGATTTGACATCTGTGATGCTTCAAGGAAAGAAACATCCCTATTAGATACAGAGGACAGGTGACACAATAGATAAGAAGAACTTACAGAACCGTATGTTAAATTCAATTAAAGTTACTAATTTCTACACATTTAGCAAGATTGCAACATTCTATTTCTATATTGTCTGATTCATTCATTTCCTTTTTGATCTTAGTATTGCTTATTGGATACTACAGATGTAGGATCTTAATTTGAGGCAGTTTGTTACAGCAGGAAAATAATCCTGCAGTAACAGGAAATGTGAATTATTATGTGGATTATAATTAATGGACATTTTTGTAGGGGTTGATACATTTTTTTGTAAGGGAAAATCAAGTCTGAAATTTCAAAGTGAAAATTACAAACTTCAGAAGCCTTTTTAAACCTCATTTACACAAGACTTAACTTTTCCCCCATTGCAGGGAAGTTTTCCTGCAACAGGGTGATCAAATGAAGATCCTACATCTGTACTCTTCTATAAAAGACAGTGTACTCCATTGAACTTTTTGACTTCTAATAACACTGTCTGGCTATGAGTCTTGCTGTCCACGGCCTTACTGCCACGCCTCACTTTAGTATTGACCGTTTCTAATACAGGTGGACACTGAACTTCAAAGAGGAGGGAATGTGTCTCAAACTGTGTCTCCTCATCGTAAAATGACTAAACCGTGGTGGCAACAGGTTAAATAATGGCTAAATAACTATTGACACACGAAATAGAAAAGAATGGATTCTACAGAGCTGATAGCAGCAAAAGAGGTCCTCTTCTGTATGTTGACTTCATTGAGCTTAAACCACTGTTGTGCAATTGTAGCCTTCATTCATATCCAGCAGTGAGTTTCAAGAGCTAAAACACAGTTCCAAGAGACACAATTAAATACTGTCTCAGTGTTATGTGTATTTTATAGAGGGGGACAGTGCTACACAGAGTCCCTCATAATGGACAATGTATCAGTTATAATTAGGGCCTGAGTTTTTCACCAATAGACCTGACAGAAAAAAACAGAACCATAGTTATAGTCTATAACTAGACTGTAGTGCTTCGCTGACTCCCTGTCCACAGAGTCTAGGAAATGGGTGCTTGGTCTCTGAGTGTGTGATTGACAGAGAAAGTGGGTAACACGTGTGTAGGGCCTTGTTATACAGTAGCCCATAATTACAGTCCATAACAAAGGTCACTACTTCAGTTTCAGATTAAGTGATTGGAATGTATTGTTTTATAGTAATTGCAGTTGTTTATTGTCTAGAGTTTTACGTGGACAGGTCACATGTTCAGAATGTCACATGTTTCTGACTAGAAAGCACCAATAGCAAATAACCAGTCTGACAGACTCAGAGTGACAATGATCCACTTGTGTAACATCCCATACACTTCCTCTGACACTCAGAGATCTAGCAAACATAACCTAACCTTCGGGGACAGAGAGTCAAGGGAGTGCAACATCAGTCTTGGGGGCCAGAATCAATTTAAACTACTGTCTGTACACCACACACGAATACTTCCGAAAATTGGAGGCATTAACCTGGGAGGAGAGCCTACTGGTTACAGCTCCCAAAACCATTATGTGGTTTTACTCAACTCTAAGAAAATTGGATGCTTATGTGTAACTGGGCAAATACTGTAAAGTGGGCTGGAGTGACGTGAGATCCATCGGTAGAATGCATTTCAGCTGGAACACCACAATCTGTATTATCCATCAGAATTGAATAATAATGCTTAATTCTACCTTGGGATTCTCAAAAGGCAGTTGAATGAGCAAAGACAAGGGGCATGGTTCAGGAGACGCAAGAAGATTCAAGAAAATCACAGTCTGCCACAAGCTACTAAGATTCTGTACGGTGACATATAATGAATTTTAAATATGCCGAAGAACTTGCCCTTGGTCAATATCAAGGGAATAATAAATTAACTTTCTAATTTCAATATCAGGACAAGATAGGAAATTAGCAACATTAATGGCAGCATTAATGATATCTTGGGGCAAAATATGACTCATAGCCAGTTTGTTTTTCTCTTTTTTCCCTCCTAACCTACAGTCTCATCCCTCCGACAGATATCACTGGCGGACAGAAATACATGTCAAAACTCTGTGTGAAACATAAACAACATATTGGCAAACCATGTCGATTGAAAGAATAGTATTGAGTGTTCAAAGATTTTAAAAAAAATAGACAATGTAATCACAGCAAATTATTCTTTGAAGAACAACGCCCAGTTTACTATAAGTGTATGTTACATTAGGTTACAGTGCAAACAAAGATCAATACAAAACTCAATAAAACAGACATTCCACCATGTAGAGGAATATGTTTTTATTGGCTGGACAGTAGAACAAATTTAATAGTTGCACAAAATAACACAAACAAAGTAACAACAAGGCCTGCAGATTTAATTTATTCATAGACATTCAGTTGAACAGAAGAAACTATAAATACTTTCTGGAAGGTAAAAAACGTTATAAATATCACTGTACAAATGTACAACTGTTGATCCATTATCTTTGTTTGAACAAGAGCGAGTTGCTCCTTCAAAAACATTAACATCAGAAAGAGCAAGGACAGCATCAAGTATGACATAATGGTGATGATGGTGGTGATGATGATGATGATGAGGGTGAGGATGATGATGATAATGATGATGATTGTACTGCAGCAAAAAATAGTAGGCCTATCAGATACAGTGCCTTGCAAAAGTATTCATCCCCTTTGGCTTTTTTCCTATTTTGTTGCATTACAACCTGTAATTTAAATTAATTTTTTATTTGGATTGCATATAATGGACATAACACACAAAAGTCCAAATTGATTAAGTGAAATTAAATAAATTACTTGTTTCAAAAGATTCTAAAAAATAAAAAATGGAAAAGTGGTGCATGCATATCTATTCACCCCTTTTGCTATGAAGCCCCTAAATAAGATCTAGTGCAACCAATTACCTTCAAAGTCACATAATTAGTTAAATAAAGTCCACCTGTGTACAATCTAAGTGTCACACGATCTGTCTAGTGATCTCAGTATATATACACCTATTCTGAAAGGACCCAGAGTCTGCAACACCACTAAGCAAGGGACACCACTAAGCAAGGGGCACCACCAAGCATGTGGCACCATGAAGACTAAGGAGCTCTCCAAACAGGTCAGGGACAAAGTTGTGGAGAAGTAAATCAAATCAAATCAAATTGTATTTGTCACATACACATGGTTAGCAGATGTTAATGCGAGTGTAGCGAAATGCTTGACACAAGTACAGATCAGGGTTGGGTTATAAAAAAATATCAGAAACTTTGAACATCCCACGGAGCACCATTAAATCCATTATTAAAAAATGGAAAGAATGTGGCACCACAACAAACCTGCCAAGAGTGGGCCGCCCACCAAACTTCACCGACAAGGAAAGGAGGCCATTAATCAGAGAGGCAACAAAGAGACCAAAGATAACCCTGGAGGAGCTGCAACGCTTCACAACGGAGATTGGAGTATCTACCATAGGACCACTTTAAACCGTACACTCCATAGAGCTGGTCTTTACGGAAGAGTGGCCAGAAAAAAGCCATTGCTTAAAGAAAGAAATAAGCAAACACATTTGGTGTTCACCAAAAGGCATGTGGGAGACTCCCCAAACATATTGAAGAAGATACTCTGGTCAGATGAGACAAAAACATTTGGCCATCAAGGAAAATGACATGTCTGGCGCAAACCCAACACCTCTCATCACCCCGAGAACACCACCCCCACAGTTTTTCAGCGGCAGGGACTGAGAAACTGTTCAGAATTGAAGGAATGATGGATGGCCCTAAATACAGGGACATTCTTGAGGGAAACCTGTTTCAGTCTTCCAGAGATTTGAGACTGGGATGGAAGTTTACCTTCCAGCAGGACAATGACCCTAAGCATACTGCTAAAGCAACACTCGAGTGGTTTAAGGGGAAACATTTAAATGTCTCGGAATGGCCTAGTCCAAGGGCAGACCTCAACCCAGTTGAGAATCTATGGTATGACTTAAAGATTGAATAGTGTATAGTTATGCACGCTCACATTTTTATTTTTTTGTTGTGTAAATCAAATGATACAAACACCCCCCAAAAAATCGATTTTAATTCCAGGTTGTAAGGCAATAAAATAGAAAAAATGCCAAGGGGGTGAATACTTTCACAAGCCACTGTAAGGAAAGCAACATACATTTCATGGAGTTCACAGAGGTATTTGCTCTGGATAAAACATTCGAAATAACCACAAAATATCAGTATATAAGGTGGAGAAGATTTTAAGACACTCAAACCTATAAAATAAATTGACAAACATTTTTTGTTGTTGTAAAATGTCATAGAAAAAATGTATAGGCAAAGAATGCTATTCAAACAACTCAATCATATGGTTTACATGTGCTACAATGTAGAGTACATTCTCAGGTGGACAAGGTTTTGTGAAGATACTGTACAGTAAGAGCTACCTACCTAGACCAGAAACTTCCTCCTTGACTCAACTGTACTGTACCGGACTGTAGTACTAATCCCTTCTGCATCATTGTACCCGTTGTACATTGTTGTACTTTAACAGTCAGACTAAGAAATGGGTACTGTAGAATGATGTTCTTCAGTTCACTGAGAATGAGAATAAAAGGTGCTATCTACAATCAAAAGTAGTATTTTCAAGGACAGCCGAAGATCCTTTTATTTATTTTTTAAATCCTAAGATTCTACTGCTCTGAAGTTGTTTCAGTTATAATCAGGTTGTTGCTGAGTGTTTTTACAGGCCTGGATGATTACATTATGGGACTAAGTAGGTGTGGAAGTGGTTCAAAGCAGGCTGCAGTCAGCATGTAGCCTATGCATCAAGAATGTTTTACTGTTAGGCCTCCATGCAACATACAAAATAAGACCTTCTCTTTTTTCCTATTTGTATTTTTTTTTTTTGGGGGCATTCCATTATTAGCATTATAAACATATCTCTCTCTGGCAGATTGGGTGGATTTATTTAGCATTTTCCCCACTAAAAGCTGCTTTGCCAAAAGGTCGGTGGCATGTGGTGCGGTGGCGGGACTCGTGTCAGCGGAGAGGTTGTCAAGGCTTTAAGGTCTGTATGATGGAATGAATTGTGCTGGTGGCTATAGAGTTCTGTAGAGCTCTCTCTCTCCTCTCCTCTCTCACACGATCATGAGCTGATCTCTCTGTCTTTAAGTCCTGCTTGCTCTTGCTCTCACCAGGCCTTGGTTGCAGCAGTGCATAAGGGAGGCTCAGGGGCTAATTTAAGAGCGATAGGACCGAAAGGCATTTGGTTTTGTCCACTGCCCACATTTGCCTCTCAGAACACAGTCATGAAACTTCAGAACTATAGAACAGCACATGGAATCAAAACATAACCTCCATACATATCATGTGTCAGAAAACCCAGTCATCTGTAGGTGAAACGTGGTGGGGACTAATAGTGAAAGAAACTGGCCATAATCTATGCTGATGTGTATTTAAAGATACAAGACAAACTCTTGCTGTAGAACAAATTTGATGTGGAAGTCATTCAAGGTCACAATTTCCCAATATTCACAGTCTATTCGGTATATGTCTGATACAAATAGAAAATATTAGACCTATTCCATGTTTTTATGCACTATTAAGCATTAATATGTTTAAGTTGCATTTGCCAATAGGGCATGGGAGTGTCTGCATTAAAAACAGCAGAGCAGGCAGGGACAGACAAAGATGACTCATGAATGAATTCCTTTTTGTTGCTCCCCCATAGAATTTAATCAAATTTAAGGAGTAGGAGGAAGTGGTGGAGGAGCGGAGCATGTTGTCAATGCTGTTTAAAGTGCAGTTGCCAATTAGAGTACAGGGAGAATTCATATTTAATTTCCAACTCAATTAGTGAATCAAAAATAAGGGTGCTCATTATCAGATCACTCTCCCTTCAACACTTGCTAGGCTATTTAGTCAAATATGCTCTAATCTGAATTATTTGTAAATCACATGAGCTGTGAATGATTTATACTTCAGTAGGCAGAACTACAGCATCACAAACACCATCCGCCAACGCTATTTGGAGTCCAAATCCAAATACTCCACATCAATTAATTGATTATTGGGCTATGTCCCAAATGGCATCCTATTCCCTATATTGTGCACTGGTCAAAAGTTATGCACTAGATAGGGAATAGTATGCCATTTGGAACACAGACATGATGTCTTTGTATCAATAACCCACAAGGGAGAAAAAAACGATATTTGGTTAGGTGGATGAGAAAAAAGTATGCCGTGAAGTCATAAAGCATTTGGGATATGGTATATGAAAATGAGAGAGTGGATTAAGCATTTTGTCTGCTGTAGCGGCAAATTCATTTACTTCATATCTGTATGTTTAATCAGACACGCTACACTCATAGAAAAAAAGGTGCTCTCTAGAAACCTTAAAGGGTTCTTTGGCTGTCCCCATAGGAGAACCCTTTGAATAACCCTTTTTGGTTGCAGGTAGAACCCACCTTTATACAGAGGGTTCTACATTGAACTCAAAAGGGTTCTCCTATGGCGACAGCTGAAGAACCCTTTTTCTAAGAGTGTAGATGCGTGGGGGGGGAGTACTGATCACAAACACACACATTACCCACACACTTACGTATTGACACACACATAAACACACAGAAACAAACACACATGCAAACATGAGTGCATACACACGCACACAGTCACACACCACACACACACGCATGCACCCACACATGTGCCCACATACACAATTGCCTACTCACAACCTACACCCACATTAAACAAACAAACACATAATTCTGCCCAATTAGCTCTTTCTCACCACCTGCATTCTCTCATTAGCTCTCCAAACCCTACAGGAATGACTAACTTGAAAAGGTCCCATCAACTAGACTAGAGGTATGTTTAAAACAACAATTTCACTGGTGGGGAATATCAATAAGCCGTTTTAATGCTCTTATGGGGACACATCCAAGCCCTGATCTAGTAACGGTTTAGTTTGTGCATAATTATCTAATTCATTCAATGGAAACCTCTTAATTTTGTCAGTTCAGCCAATTGTCGTTCAGACAATTCTATCACTTTCTTAAAGAGTTTGCAGATTCCTAAGTTAGTAGACCATGTAATAGAGTTGGTTACGTGGAGTCACTTTCGTTAAAAGTTTAGTTTGTCGGGTCTTTGCTTTTCAACAACAACCTGCTTAAGATCACATTCTCTCTGTGCTCCTTTGCCACAGAACAACAACAATCAAGCCAAAAAGAAAAGTGAATTAAAACCAAATCTCACACAAAAGTCCCCTTCAAAAATCTTGCTCCATTCAATACTTATTTTGACCAAACCATCCAGTAAGACATGAACAATTCCTGAAGCAGATAACTGGGGGAAAAAAAGAGTGGGTGACTCTTATGGATGTAGCGTATTTATGAATACGTATGTACCTCTCAATGACAGCTCAGTAGCTAACACTAAAATTGTGTTTTTGTCAGACATCATGGGCAGCAGCTTTATAGTGATGAGATGACTTGGAATGAAATAATAAAGTCATCAAATAAAACAAGTGTAATTTACACAACAAATTAATTCCAGCTGAAATATTTTGTTAAAGTAAAGTAATGTGAATAAATTATTGTAGTAAGCAGTAATGGGCAGTCACTACCATCATATAACATCTATTCATTGTTTTATTCTGTGTTGTTACAGCATACTGTATATAATGTAATTAATGTCCCCCCCAAAACAATCGAAATCGAAAACCTTATTTTTTCATAATCGAACCGAAACAGAATCCACCTCAAAAAGCACTAATCGCTCAGCACTACTGGTGGATGTTGGCACACTGCAGTGAAGGGGAGAAGAGAAGTTGCTCATTCTGTCAAAAACAAACAGCAGGGTTTTAGACAAGCGTGATGGGGGAAGAAGAAAACATAGTTTAATGTTATTTATTCAAATTTCATGGAAAGTGTAAGGACTGAATGAACTCATCCATAAGACTATCTTCATGGTTATTATACTGGAACATAAAAATCGTGGTATGAGTTGTGGTATGAGTTATTGGCTTGTTTTCACCAAAGTACTTCCGAGCTGTTGAAGGAGTTGGACAGGGTAAATAGCTATATGCTGAAATGGAGTCAATTTTATGAACATGTCCATATTTAAATACATAAAAACTCTGTCTTAGTGGATCTTGAATGTGATGAGGATGAGGTAAAGTATCTGGAGGTAAGTGAATGGGATGCAATATGTCACTTTTAAGAATTAGCCACAAAGCTGGAAAACAGTGAATATGGAGGTGTTGTGTTTACAGATTAATGAACACTGTTGCAAATGACAAATGTGCAAATGAGATGGATGTGAAAATTAGATGTACCTGTATGGAATGAATCAACAATGGACTCCGAAGATTATAGAAGTCGTTTTGGGAAAAAGTTTTAGGCATACTGTAGAGTGGAAAAAGGCCTCTCTGTTGATCTGTTCTGTAGACTGTATGTAGTCTGTCTGTCTTCTCTTCTCAACCCCTCTGGCAGTGTAAGGTCAAGGGTCAGGGGTCGTAACCCCCACAGGTTCCCATCAGGTGATGGCTAGAGAGAGTGTGTGTTTGGGGTGAGGGCCAAGGCAGAGGGGGTCGAAGCAGAGGCTTAGGGGTTGGGAAAGGTAGGGGCATGTAAGGCCGAGGCGGGTAGAGGAGGCTGAGAGAGGAGGTGGGCAAGTGAGGCTGAAGCAAGAGGATGGGGAAAGCTGATTGAGCTGTGGGTGGAGGGGTTTGCGGGGAACAGGGAGGGTTGAGAAGAGGGGACAGGGGGGTGCGCAAGTGATGGAGCAGAAGCAAGCTGAAGGAGCTGGGGACAAGCTTCACCACGCAAAGACACAGTCCCATGGTTACTTCTGTTACAGCCTGGAGCAGAAGAAGGAAAGTAAGAAAAAACAAGAAACAACATTAAGTCAGTTAGTGGTCTTCCTTAAACCTTTAAACCTTGCAACGCCCTGAGGAACACCAAGATAGCGAGACGAAATAGAGAAAATTAGATCCAAACACCCACAGAAACACACACACTGACGTACAAACACGAATTCCCACGTGGACTACATGACAGGGGGCATAATTTAAAATTGAGAAAACGAGACGTTTAATAAATTATCTAAATCTGGAAGGGATATTTTGTTTATATATTTATTTACAGTATCTATTTATGATCATCCAACTATTTATTTTGCACCTTCAACTCCCTGATACTAGCTGAGCAGATCTATACAGCAGCATGACATTGTGACTACAATAGGCCTTCGCTATTCTGAGAGGCTCACTGGTACAGTATTCATTTAGCTGGCAGATGGACCAATATGGGAACTGCTGCAGGGAAGGAAAGGGTCACATCACATCCTGCCTGCTCTTTTTTCTTTTATGTAAGGTTTATTTTGGGCTTCTACAGTATGAACTGACGTGTGTCTGCCATGTGGCTGTCAGTGAGGGAACCAGAACTACCCTTTGGGTATCTGTCCAGTCCCAGGGGATTTCTCTCTTATTTGGCCACTAGATTATTAATCCAAATAATATCCCAAAATAATCCAAAAAGGTTGTGAGTATGCACAATGTTGTATGGCTGGAAAGATTTGTGGGGTTAGGAATGTGGAAAAATGTAATGTAGTTGTCACGACTCCCGCCGAAGTTGGTCCCTCTCCTTGTTCGGGTGGTGTTCGGCAGTCGAGTCACCGATCTTCGAGCCAACACTGATCCATTTTTCATTTTCCATTGGTTTTGTCTTGTCTTCCTTCACACCTGGTTCCAATCCCATCAATTACATGTTGTGTATTTAACCCTCTGTTTCCCATCATGTCCTTGTCGGAGATTGTTTGTTTGTATGTTCGTGTATTATGTATTGGTGCGCGACGGGTTCTTGTACCCACTTTTATTTATCTTGTAAATGTAGTTTTGGAGTTTTGTTAAGTCTATTAAACGACTCCATTTATACCAAGTTTCGATTTTCCTGCGCCGGACTTCCCTGCCACCTACACACACGCTATTACAGTAGTCAATCAAGGGCGACTAAAAGTCTTGGCATGAACTTGAGTTGTTGGCTCTCTTGGAGAAGAGGGGAGGTCGCCAGATGCTTGAGATGTAACTTTACAGGTGTTTCCTTGCTGTAGAGGAGCATGTGTGACAGCCAGAGGGCAATCTGACACCTTAGAGCATGAATTAATGCAAGCTCTGGTCCAAAACATAGCCAACTAAAGGAAGAATGTTCAGGAAATTGTTACGATTGTTTTCATGCTGCAGGGTATACGCCTCTCTATTTCTCTCTGTTCTCTCTCTCTTTCAATCTTTCTCCCCCCCCCCTCTCTCTAGCTCCCTGGCTTCTCAAACTAAGCTGCACGCCTAATGAACTACATTTCCAGTGAAGTGCTGCGTGTCGGTGTGTTTGGAGGAATAAAGCCCACACACGTTGGAGGCTGTGAAGCTACCGCTAACTCTCAGACAGCTCATTTGTTGCACCAAATTGGCAGTTTCTAAAGCTACCGTATGTGCTTCATTGTTGTGATACACTCTTAAAGCTATAGGTTTCATTCACTTGCAGTTGCTCCAATCTGTCTTACAAGATTTTGCTTCATTGCGTTTCAGTCACTCCAGTCCGTAAAGGTATAGCTTTCATTGCTCTCTCTCAGTGAGATATGCAAGACCTTGGATCATGCTTGGGCCTTACATACTTTACCTAAACCTATTGGTTTAGAAATCATACTGAAGCCATTATTACAACAGGGACAGCGTTTAGAAATAAGGTCTCTTTACCTGCAGCCTGTGTTGCTCTGTGTTCAGCTCTCTGTATGACAACTTTACAATGGAACGAAGCAAAATATACATGATGGGGGAGAGAGAAGATGGTCATGGAGCGATCCAAAGGTTCCAACGAAACATCATGTGGAACAAAAGGAT